>NC_061512.1:50024350-50159442 GCF_022539505.1 Lolium rigidum | reverse complement strand
CATACTATTTGTAAACATATGTAGTGGATGCAGCGATCAAAACAATGGTAATGACATGAGTAAACAAGTGAATCATAAAGCAAAGACTTTTCATGAATAGTACTTCAAGACAAGTATTAATAAGTCTTGCATAAGAGTTAACTCATAAAGCAATAAATCAAAGTAAAGGTATTGAAGAAACACAAAGGAAGATTAAGTTTCAGCGGTTGCTTTCAACTTGTAACATGTATATCTCATGGATAATTGTCAACATAGAGTAATATAACAAGTACAATATGCAAATATGTAAGAATCAATGCACGAGTTCACACAAGTGTTTGCTTCTTGAGGTGGAGAGAGATAGGTGAACTGACTCAACATAAAAGTAAAAAGAATGGTCCTTCAAAGAGGAAAGCATCGATTGCTATATTTGTGCTAGAGCTTTTATTTTGAAAACATGAAACAATTTTGTCAACGGTAGTAATAAAGCATATGAGTTATGTACATTATATCTTACAAGTTGCAAGTCTCATGCATAGTATACTAATAGTGCCCGCACCTTGTCCTAATTAACTTGGACTACCGGATCTTTGCAATGCACATGTTTTGACCAAGTGTCACAATGGGGTACCTCCATGCCGCCTGTACAAAGGTCTAAGGAGAAAGCTCGCATTTTGGATTTCTCGCTTTTGATTATTCTCAACTTAGACATCCATACCGGGACAACATGGACAACAGATAATGGACTCCTCTTTAATGCATAAGCATGTGACAACAATTATTATTCTCATATGAGATTGAGGATGTGTGTCCAAAACTGAAACTTCCACCATGATTCATGGCTTTAGTTAGCGGCCCAAAGTTCTTCTCTAACAATATACATGCTCCAACCATAAAGGTGGTAGATCTCTCTTACTTCAGACAATACGGACATGCATAGCAACTCACATGATATTCAACAAAGAATAGTTGATGGCGTCCCCAGAAACATGGTTATCGCACAACAAGCAACTTAATAAGAGATAAAATGCATAAGTACATATTCAATACCACAATAGTTTTTAAGCTATTTGTCCCATGAGCTATATATTGCAAAGGTGAATGATGGAATTTTAAAGGTAGCACTCAAGCAATTTACTTTGGAATGGCGGAGAAATACCATGTAGTAGGTAGATATGGTGGACACAAATGGCATAGTGGTTGGCTCAAGTATTTGGGATGCATGAGAAGTATTCCCTCTCGATAAAAGGTTTAGGCTAGCAAGGTTATTTGAAACAAACACAAGGATGAACGGTACAGCAAAACTCACATAAAAGACATATGGTAAACATTATAAGACTCCATACCGTCTTCCTTGTTGTTCAAAACTCAATACTAGATGTTATCTAGACTTTAGAGAAACCAAATATGTAAACCAAATTAGCAAGCTCTAAGTATTTCTTCATTAATGGGTGCAAAGTATATGATGCAAGAGCTTAAACATGAGCACAACAATTGCCAAGTATCAAATTATCCAAGACATTTTAGAGTTACTACATGTAGTATTTTCCAATTCCAACCATATAACAATTTAACGAAGAAGAAACTTCGCCATGAATACTATGAGTAGAGCCTAAGGACATATTTGTCCATCTGCTACAGCGGAGCGTGTCTCTCTCCCACAAAGTGAATGCTAGGATCCATTTTATTCAAACAAAACAAAAACAAAAACAAACCGACGCTCCAAGCAAAGTACATAAGATGTGACGGAATAAAAATATAGTTTCGGGGAGGAACTCGATAATGTTGTCGATGAAGAAGGGGATGCCTTGGGCATCCCCAAGCTTAGACGCTTGAGTCTTCTTAAAATATGCAGGGGTGAACCACCGGGGCATCCCCAAGCTTAGAGCTTTCACTCTCCTTGATCATATTGCATCATACTCCTCTCTTGATCCTTGAAAACTTCCTCCACACCAAACTCGAAACAACTCATTAGAGGGTTAGTGCATAATAAAAATTCACATGTTCAGAGGTGACACAATCATTCTTAACACTTCTGGACATTGCATAAAGCTACTGGACATTAATGGATCAAAGAAATTCATCCAACATAGCAAAAGAGGCAATGCGAAATAAAAGACAGAATCTGTCAAAACAGAACAGTCCGTAAAGATGGATTTTATTAGGCCACCAGACTTGCTCAAACGAAAATGCTCAAATTGAATGAAAGTTGCGTACATATCTGAGGATCATGCTCGTAAATTGGCTTAATTTTCTGAGCTACCTACAGGGAGATAGACCCAGATTCGTGACGAGCAAAGAAATGCTGGAACTGCGCAGTAATCCAAATCTAGTACTTACTTTTCTATCAAAGACTTTACTTGGCACAACAAAACATAAAACTAAGATAAGGAGAGGTTGCTACAGTAGTAAACAACTTCCAAGACACAAATATAAAACAAAAATACTGTAGTAAAACATGGGTTGTCTCCCATAAGCGCTTTTCTTTAACGCCTTTCAGCTAGGCGCAGAAAGTGTAACTCAAGTAACATCAAGAGATGAAGCATCAACATCATAATTTGTTCTAATAATAGAATCATAAGGTACCTTCATTCTCTTTCTAGGGAAGTGTTCCATACCTTTCTTGAGAGGAAATTGATATTTAATATTACCTTCCTTCATATCAATAGTAGCACCAACGGTTCGAAGAAAAGGTCTTCCCAATATAATGGGGCAAGATGCATTGCATTCAATATCCAAGACAACAAAATCAACGGGGACAAGGTTATTGTTAACCATAATATGAACATTATCAACTTTCCCCAAAGGTTTCTTTTTAGCATTATCAGCGAGATTAACATCCAAATAACAGTTTTTCAATGGTGGCAAGTCAAGCATATCATAGACTTTTTTAGGCATAACAGAAATACTTGCACCAAGATCACATCAAGCATTACAATCAAAATCTTTGACTCTCATTTTAATGATGGGCTCCCAACCATCCTCTAGCTTTTTAGGAATAGAAGTTTCAAGTTTTAGTTTCTCTTCTCTAGCTTTTATGAGAGCATTTGTAATATGTTTTGTGAAAGCCAAATTTATAGCACTAGCATTAGGACTTTTAGCAAGTTTTTGTAAGAACTTTATAACTTCAGAGATGTGGGAATCATCAAAATCTAAATCATTACAATCTAAAGCAATGGGATTATCATCCCCAAGGTTGGAAAAAATTTCAGCAGTTTTATCACAAGCAGTTTCAGCAGTTTTAGCAGTTTCAGGTAATTTTGCGCGCTTTGCACTAGGAGTAGAAGCATTGCCAAAACCAATTATTTTATTATTGATAGTAGGAGGTGCAGCAACATGTGAAGAATTAGCATTGCTAGTGGTGGTAATAGTCCAAACTTTAACTACATTTTCCTTTTTAGCTAGTTTTTTATTTTCTGCTCTATCCCACCTAGCACGCAGTTCAGCCATTAATCTTACATTCTCATTAATTCTAACTTGGATGGCATTTGCTGTAGTAACAATTTTATTTTCAATATCCCTATTAGGCATAACTTTCGATTTCAAAAGATCAACATCGGAGGCAAGACTATCAACTCTAGAAACAAGAATATCAATTTTATTGAGCTTTTCCTCAACAGATTTGTTAAAGGCAGTTTGTGTACTAATAAATTCTTTAAGCATGGCTTCAAGTCCAGGGGGTGTATTCCTATTATTGTTGTAAGAATTCCCATAAGAATTAGCATAACCGTTACCATTATTATAAGGATATGGCCTATAGTTATTACTAGAATTGTTCCGATAAGCATTGTTGTTGAAATTATTATTTTTAATGAAGTTTACATCAACATGTTCTTCTTGGGCAACCAATGAAGCTAATGGAACATTATTAGGATCAACATTAGTCCTATCATTCGCAAGCATAGACATAATAGCATCAACCTTATCATTCAAGGAAGAGGATTCTTCAACGGAATTTACCTTCTTACCTTGTGGAGCTCTTTCCGTGTGCCATTCAGAGTAATTAATCATCATATTATCAAGGAGCTTTGTTGCTTCACCAAGAGTGATGGACATAAAGGTACCTCCAGCAGCTGAATCCAATAAATTCCGCGAAGAAAAATTTAGTCTCGCATAGAAGGTTTGGATGATCATCCAAGTAGTCGAGTCCATGGGTTGGGCAATTTTTAACTAGAGATTTAATTCTTTCCCAAGCTTGAGCAACATGTTCATTATCCAATTGTTTAAAATTCATTATGCTACTCCTCAAAGATATAATTTTAGCAGGGGATAATATCTACCAATAAAAGCATCCTTGCATTTAGTCCAGGAATCAATACTATTCTTAGGCGAGAGATAGCAACCAATCTTTAGCTCTTCCTCTTAATGAGAAAGGAAACAATTTTAATTTTATAATGTCACCATCTACATCTTTATACTTTTGCATTTCACATAGTTCAACAAAATTATTGAGATGGGCAGCAGCATCATCGGAACTAACACCAGAAAATTGCTCTCGCATAACAAGATTAAGTAAAGCAGGTTTAATTTCAAAGAATTCTGCTGTAGTAGCAGGTGGAGCAATAGGTGTGCATAAGAAATCATTATTATTTGTGCTTGTGAAGTCACACAACTTAGTATTTTCAGGGTTGGCCATTTTAGCAATAGTAAATAAAGCAAACTAGATAAAGTAAATGCAAGTAAACTAATTTTTTTGTGTTTTTGATATAGCAAACAAGACAATAAATAAAGTAAAACTAGCAACTAATTTTTTTTGTGTTTTGATATAAGTGCAGCAAACAAAGTAGTAAATAAAATAAAGCAAGACAAAAACAAAGTAAAGAGATTGAGAAGTGGAGACTCCCCTTGCGGCGTGTCTTGATCTCCCCGGCAACGGCGCCGAGAAAAAGAGCTTGATGGCGTGTATTTCACACGTTCGTTGGGCAACCCCAAGAGGAAGGTATGATGCGCACAGCAGCAAGTTTTCCCTTAGAAAGAAACCAAGGTTTATCGAACCAGGAGGAGCCAAGAAGCACGTTGAAGGTTGATGGCGGCGGGATGTAGTGCGGCGCAACACCAGAGATTCCGGCGCCAACGTGGAACCTGCACAACACAACCAAAGTACTTTTCCCCAACGAAACGGTGAGGTTGTCAATCTCACCGGCTTGCTGTAACAAAGGATTAACCGTATTGTGTGGAAGATGATTGTTTGCGAGAGAAAATAGTAAAACAAGTATTGCAGCAGATTTGTATTTCGGTATTAAAGAATGGACCGGGGTCCACGAGTTCACTAGAGGTGTCTCTCCCATAAGATAAAAGCATGTTGGGTGAACAAATTACGGTCGGGCAATTGACAAATAGAGAGGGCATAACAATGCACATACATGACATGATAAGTATAGTGAGATTTAATTGGGCATTACGACAAAGTACATAGACCGCCATCCAACTGCATCTATGCCTAAAAAGTCCACCTTCGGGTCATCGTCCGAACCCCTCCGGTATTAAGTTGCAAAACAACGAGACAATTGCATTAAGTATGGTGCGTAATGTAATCAACAACTACATCCTCGGACATAGCGCCAATGTTTTATCCCTAGTGGCAAC
Organism: Lolium rigidum; assembly: GCF_022539505.1. Taxonomy (NCBI): domain Eukaryota; kingdom Viridiplantae; phylum Streptophyta; class Magnoliopsida; order Poales; family Poaceae; genus Lolium; species Lolium rigidum. Next base: position 50,153,877 of record NC_061512.1, on the reverse strand, counting down.
AACACAACACAACCTTAGAACTTTACGTCACCTGTCCCAGGTATCAATGCGGGCATGAACCCACTATCGAGCATAAATACTCCCTCTTGGAGTTAAAAGCAAAAACTTGGCCGAGCCTCTACTAGTAACGGAGAGCATGCAAGATCATAAACAACACATATGTAATAACTTGATAATTAACATGACATGGTATTCTCTATCCATCGGATCCCGACAAACACAACATAGAGTATTACAGATAGATGATCTTGATGGCAGCTCACAAGATCCAACAATGAAGCACAATGAGGAGAAGACAACCATCTAGCTACTGCTATGGACCCATAGTCCAGGGGTGAACTACTCACTCATCACTTCGGAGGCGACCATGGCGGTGTAGAGTCCTCCGGGAGATGAATCCCCTCTCCGGCAGGGGTGCCGGAGGATATCTCCAGAATCCCCGAGATGGGATCGGCGGCGGCGGCGTCTTAGTAAGGTTTTCCGTATCGTGGTTTTTCGCCTCGGGGTTTCGCGGCGGAGGCTTTAAGTAGGCGGAAGGGCGAGTCGGGGCCCGACGAGGGGCCACACCATAGGGCGGCGCGGGCCCCCTAGGCCGCGCCACCTTGTGGTGTCGCCACCTCGTGGCCCCACTTCGTATGTTCTTCGGTCTTCTGGAAGCTCCGTGGAAAAATAGGCCCCTGGGTCTTCGTTTCGTCCAATTCCGAGAATATTTCGTTACTAGGATTTCTGAAACCAAAAACAGCAGAAAACAGGAACTGGCACTTCGGCATCTTGTTAATAGGTTAGTTCCAGAAAATGCACGAATATAACATAAAGTGTGCATAAAACATGTAGGTATCATCAATAATATGGCATAGAACATAAGAAATTATCGATACGTCGGAGACGTATCACTCATCATGATATATGTATGTGCATTGTTATGCCTTCTTTATTTGTCAATTGCCCAACTGTAATTTGTTCACCCAACATGCTATTTATCTTATGGGAGAGACACCGCTAGTGAACTGTGGACCCCGGTCTATTCTTTACATCTGAAATACAATCTCATCGCAATACTTGTTCTTTACTGTTCTTCACAAACAATCATCTTCCACACAATACGGTTAATCCTTTGTTCACAGCAAGCCGGTGAGATTGACAATCTCACTGTTACGTTGGGGCAAAGTACTTTGGTTGTGTTGTGCAGGTTCCACGTTGGCGCCGGAATCCCTGGTGTTGCGCCGCACTACACTTCGCCGAAAATCAACCTTCAACGTGCTTCTTGGCTCCTCCTGGTTCGATAAACCTTGGTTTTTTTCTGAGGGAAAACTTGCTACTGTCTGCATCACACCTTCTCTTGGGGTTCCCAACGGACGTGTGTTAATTGCACGCATCACTTGTTTAGGCATATCTATCATTTACTGGATTTACTGGTTCTTGATTGGCCTCTCTTTTGCCAGCATCACTTGGTCTATATACCAAGTGATGAATAATCCCTTTGGAGCATCTGCTCCATGCATGCTATGTGTGTTTGAGCATCTTGACTTATGTCACCATGGTTGCTGGTTTGGTGGTGTTTTTGTACTTGCCGATGATTAGATGGTTGGTCGATCACTCGTACACTCGGGGGTGGAGCAAGTGAGCCTGGTGTGATGGCACAAATATCAATATCTTGTGCATCCTACCTGGCCTCACTTACTCCATCCCTGGATGTTAATATTTGTTTCGACCAACAAAGTATGAGGCATTCCATTTAGTTCATACTAGCTACTTCTTAATTGCATCGGCCTTTCTTCCATTTTAGTGCCGATGATTAAATTTTGGTCACTTGTACACTCTGGGGTGGGGCCAGTGAGCCTGGTGCGATGGCACAAATATCAATCTCTTGTGCATCCTACCTGGCCTCGCTGTCCCCATCCCTGAATGTTAATATTTCTTTCGACCAACAAAGTATGAGGCATATGATATCTAGTTGAGATACCACTTGGCTCTTTTTTCCATTTTAGTGCCGATGATTAGAATGTTTGGTCACCTATACGCCGCAGTATACTTTGCAGAAGGGCCCCCTTTCCCCGGCCGCCGTTCCGTGAACGGGTCCTTGACGAGACAACAACGCTGATCTGCCTCTCCGGCGCAGAACCACGCCAGTCCCAGCCGCCTCCCTTGTGGTCGCGTCTCCTGCGCTCTTCTCCATGGCCGGACCACGATTGGACTCACCGGGGGAATAATGATAATCGCGATCACCACTATCGCCAGACTCCACAGGTGCATAGCAGTTTGCAGCAGATGCCACTTTTCTTCCCTTGCCGTCCATTGAACGAGTCCTTGATGCAAAGACTGTGCCGGCCTGCCCAGCATTATGCCGACCCGTTTTGCCGCGCTTCAGGCCGTGTGTCTCGCGCCCTGCACTGTTCGCCTTTTTGCCCGGTGAACCAATAGACTGATCGTTGGAATAAGGAAACCGATGACACCGGGCAAAAAGGCGAACAGTGCAGGGCGCGAGACACACGGCCTGAAGCGCGGCAACACGGGTCGGCATAATGCTGGGCAGGCCGGCACAGTCTTTGCATCAAGGACTCGTTCAATGGACGGCAAGGGAAGAAAAGTGGCATCTGCTGCTGCTGTGAACCTGTGGAGTCTGGCGATAGTGGTGATCGCGATTATCATTATTCCCCCGGTGAGTCCAATCGTGGTCCGGCCATGGAGAAGAGCGCAGGAGACGCGGCCACAAGGGAGGCGGCTGGGACTGGCGTGGTTCTGCGCCGGAGAGGCAGATCAGCGTTGTTGTCTCGTCAAGGACCCGTTCACGGAACGGCGGCCGGGGAAAGGGGGCCCTTCTGCAAAGTATACTGCGGCGTATACTGCAACTATGGTTTCGACCATAGTATTTGTGTTGACCAACAATGTATGAGGCACTTATTCCATTTTGTCATTCCATTTGCTTTGGTATTTTCAAAATGCCGATGATTAAAATGTTTGGTCACCGTACACTCTGGGGTGACGTAAGTGAGCCTGGTAAGATAGCACAAATATCAATCTCTTGTGCATCGGACTTGGTCTCACTTACGCCATCCCGGAATGCTAATATTTGTGTTGACCAACAATGTATGAGGCACTTATTCCATTTTGTCATTCCATTTGCTTTGGTATTTTCAAAATGCCGATGATTAAAATGTTTGGTCACCGATACACTCTGGGGTGGCGTAAGTGAGCCTGGTAAGATAGCACAAATATCAATCTCTTGTGCATCAGACTTGGTCTCACTTACGCAATCCCTGAATGTTAATATTTGTGTTGACCAACAATGTATGAGGCATTTATTCCATTTCTCTTGTGCATCGGACTTGTTGGTCTCACTTTCTTCCATTTTAATCATAGTAGGAACCGGATGAAGACCCCGATGCAAGCGAGCCTGGTGGGTAGAGAGGAGGGAGCAAAGGAGGAACCGGATGAAGACTACTTTGTATCTCGAAATTGTGAATTTTGTATGAATTAAGAGTTGTATGCAAAACATTTGACACTTGCCACTATATATGTATCTCGATCGGGCTCTAAGTACTGTGATGATGATGTATAATGTTGCTATGTTATATGTGTCCATATTATATCTGTCTATCTGTCTATATTATACTAGTATATTGTGTACAAAACTTGTATAAAATCTGTATAATACACCAGGGAGCACAAAATCGAGTATACTTGTACATTGTTCTGTGGCGCACCGAAATAGAATTCAGTGGCGCACCTATTTCTGTGGCGCAGCTGACCCGTGTGCGCCACAGAAACCTTAATTCTGTGGCGCATGGGCATGTGCGCCATAGAAACCTTATTTTTGTGGCAAAGTTTCTGTGGCGCACCGCTCATGCGCCACAGAATCACTTTTTCGTGCGCCACTGATGAGGCTTTTCCTACTAGTGCAAGTGTCTACCCCACACTAATACCCTCTCTCTTATTTATTTATTTATACAAAGATTTAATTTCTAGTGCAAAATTTGAAAGAACCATATTTACCGGAACATATATTCGCGTAACAATCTATTTAAATACATGTATTCCTTTCGATGATATCTTTTGAACAAGCCTAAAATGATTTTATTTTGACAAAATTCAAAATTTAAATTATGGAACACATTAAATCACCATGTTACAGAATGAAACCCAATAAAATTGATACATAAAATTGTGTATCCAAATTGGACTCTTAGACAACTACCAAATATTTTCTAAATCTGATAAACCAAGTTTGAAACAGAGTGAAACGAATTGTTTCAGAGGAAATATCATCAAGTTTTACTAAGTTTTATCATTTTTCACAAGTCAGTTTTCAAAAATTATCAAAATATTTTCAATATTGGTCTCATTTTGAAGCTCCCTTCATTAGAAACTCAAATATTGAAACGGTTTAGAAATTAAATTTCTATTTCGAAATCTAGATATATTTTAAATTCTAGAACACAATGTAATAGTGCGGGTGAGATAAAGAAAAATGAGAGAAAACATGGGCCCGTACACGGGATATCTCGTGCGCGAGAGACTTCCATTTCTCCATGAGATCTTGCAGTACGAGTTTTCTTTACAAGATGCTGTAATATTTGTGTTGGATCGTATGCCACATTGCCACGTTGCGTTAGTCCAAATCAAACACAATGTGAGCGTAGATTTGAACGAAATTAAATCATGAGCTACGAGGAACTAGCTGGTATATATATATGGGGGACAAGTTAGGGCAGTTAATAAAAAAGTCTAGCCCTGGACCCTTCTTCTTTGAACATCATCTGCATCTTGTCTCTACTGTTTGTACATGAATCATTTTTCAGAAAATACCCCATTCCTTTTGCATGGGACATACGTGTGTATATTTTGTGGTCATACCATAAGCATTACATTTATTTTGGTGACCCCGAATTCAAGCACAAATGTACAATACACACGGTGAAAGTTGATAGTCTGACTGAGAACTATTCCCTCCGGTCGGGTAAAATTGACGCGGAGTGTGAATAGAGAACAACTTATGTATGTATTATGTCTGCGTTGATTAAACCGGACCAGATGAGTACATCATGTAACTTAATATTCTGTCCTCACGAGTCTACCGATGTTCATGTTGTCTTTTCTTGAGATTCCGGTTGGGGTTAGGAAAAGATTAGACTTCTTTCGATCCCGTTTTTTTTGCAAAGTGATGGACACAAGAGAAAATATCGATTAACAAAATGGGAGATTATATGTAGGCCAAAGGACCAGGGGGATTGGGCGTGGAGGTGCTCGAGTTAAAGAACAAGAGCCTCCTTAGCAAATGGCTTTTTAAACTTATAAATGAGCAAGGTGTTTGGCAAGAATTGCTACAAAATAAGTATCTAAAAGACAAAACCTTATCTCAAGTAGCTGCGAAACCATCAGACTCACCGTTCTGGAAAGGGTTAATGGGTGTGAAAGATGATTTCTTTATGAGAGGGTCGATGGAGGTAGGGAATGGTCAGAAAACTAGATTTTGGGAAGACGTTTGGCTCGGGGATAGACCTCTTTGCGAGCAATATCCGTCTTTGTATCGCATAGTCAATCAGACTAATGTTACGGTAGCTCATGTTTGTAATTCGACCCCCATAAATATTGGTTTTAGGCGAGCGCTCTCGGGTAATAGGTGGGATAGATGGGTCCATCTTGTTGTTCGTCTGATGGGAGTTCAAATCTCAGAAAATGATGATGTTTTTCATTGGAATCTTACAGCGTCAGGTCAGTTTTCGGTAAAATCTATGTACCTTGATTTGCTTGATGGCCCTGTTGGTGATTTCAAGAAGTATATTTGGAAAATCAAGGTTCCACTGAAAATCAAAATTTTTATGTGGTTCTTTCTCAAGAGGGTCATTCTCACAAAAGATAATCTCAAGAAGCGTAATTGGCAGGGGTGTTCTAAATGTTGTTTTTGTGATCAAGATGAGACAATTCAGCATTTATTTTTTACTTGTCCGTTTGCAAAGATCCTTTGGCGTATTGTTTACACGACCTTCAATATTCCACCTCCTGCTAATGTGACTAATCTGTTTGGAAATTGGTTAAATGGTGTAACTAAGAAAAACAAAGGCCACATTAGAGTTGGTGTGTGCGCTTTACTTTGGGCAATATGGAATGTCCGCAACGATTTTATCTTTAACAAAAAAAAATTCCCATCATTTTTGCAGGTTATTCCACTAGTTACCCATTGGATCCATATGTGGTCTTATCTCCAGCCGGATGATGCGCGCCTGGACATGGATATTGGGTGCAACCGCTTGGCGACGGTAGCACGGGATATATACAACCGGTGCGGTTGGCGTACTGAAAGGCGGCTCACATGAAGATCTTGTGGCGGCTTGTTCTACTCTTTATTTTTAGATGGCTGATCCATGCGGAAACTTTATGTGATCCATGAATTGGTTTAAGATTGTAACTCAGGCCTTTTAAATGAGTTTAATAAAAAGGCCGTATGCATCAATTGAAGCAGAGGCTGGGGTCTCTCCCCTTATCGAAAAAAAGGTAACTTAATATTAGGACAGAAAATATTGAAGTTCAGAAGGTAGTGTAACATTGGGTTACATCAGGCACTTTTGCTTCAGTGCACCCTCTCCCTCAAACTTGAACACACCGATGGTCCAAATCGCTCCATACCCGTTCATATTAGAGGGCATGGTGGTCATTAAATAATTATTAAGTGAGAGTTTAGCCTTAATGAAACTCATATAGCTCATTAGGATCGTTATGCATCGTATTTAGTAGGAATATGTATCCGTATGAATCTGGTCAGTCGCCCCGCACTCATCCGCGCCGTCCTCATTGCCTAGCGCTTATGGTAGTCCTCATTACTCGTTGGCGGCGAGTGGTGGCGCTCCTCGACGATGGGGTCCGATACAAGCGGAGTCACGCACTTGCACCCTATCAAGAGGAGGAGGCAGTTAAGCAATATTGAGGGTGAGACTAGGTAGCATCGTGAGACTGTCAGATGAGCAGCACCAGTGGCTAGAGCAAGCACAACGAGCACCCCCGAAAGCGCCATGGTGGTGAAGGCCAGCAAGTGGCGTGGCGAGGTTGTGAGAGGTTAGAGCTGAGCGGCGCATCAATCAGCGCGACTCATGGGGAAACAGATCATCGTCCTACAAAACTCCACCATCAATGAATCAATCACTGCAACCTAGAAGGATCAAGGTCACCCTTTGATACTCATTGCAAGCGGCATATTATATCAGACTCTGAGCCATGGCTGAATTAAGGTAAATACTATATAACGGAGTCCGATGGCAACTCTTTCGTCGGACCTCTCCGGAGACGTCGATTTAGCTTCCGATCGTGCGGCTCCCCTTCCTTTTTTACTCCTAGCCTTCCGAAAAATAATACTCCCTCCGTTCCTTTTTATAGTGCCTATAGATTTTTGGCACGGAAATTAGCGCATGAGTATTTTTTACACAAGACCCCCTAGCTGAACGATTTGAGATCAGACTAAAATTAGGGAAATCGATAACTTTCTAACTTACCATAACAAATCCCACAAATATCTCTGGTTGACTCTCCATATATGTGCAGCCAAGTTTAATTAAGGAAAGAAAAACATTGCTTCCTAAATCTAAGCAATCCTTGGGGCCATGCATTAGGAATCTCAATTAATTGTTTCCTGTTTTGTATGGACTTTTTTTTCATGCATGTCGTGTGGGAGTTGACCGGTGGAGGGGGTAATTGAAAAAAAGCCAAGCTACAGCCTTATATTGTGAAACAAATGCCAAAAATCTATAGGCACTATAGAAAGGAACGGAGGGAGTAACGTTTTTGGAGAGTAAATTAGCGGCAGTTATTGCTTCCCTTACCACGCCCAGGCCCAGTTCAGCGCTAACGCCGCCCAGTCGGCCGTCGTCCTCGCCCAGACCCCCATCCCGCTGCTCCCCATCCCGTCGTCCTCGCCTTGTTCCTCGTCGTCCTCGCCCTTCTCCCCATCCCGCTGCTCCCCATCTCGCCCTGCTCCCCATCCCGCTGCTCCCCATCTCGGGTATCCATGGACGCCGCCGTCCGGCGCCCTAGGTCGGCAGCGAAGGCTTAGCCGGGTTGACCAGGCTACAGTCTGGCTGAAGAATCGAGGCCGGAGGCTGCTTCCACGGCAAACATGCTTCCCCGCCGTTCTTTGATGCGCCTCCTCCAGCAGGGCGTGCTGCTGCTCTCCATCAGCACCAGTACCATGCATCTCGCAGTGTCGTTAATGACGCAGGTGTAGACGGCGCCGTTCACCAGCGAGGGATGGGCACTCCAGGCAGGTTGCTGCAGCCTAAGTCCCAGCTTGCACGGACCATTCTATGCAGTGATGGCAACATGTGTGGTAGCGCCTCTATTCCTCCATTGGCGTAGGTTTTATCCATCTAATTTCTTGTCAATTTTATAGTTTAGATTTGTAAATTCCAAACCATTGATACTTGAAGCACGTTTTTGCGACCATTAGATTACCATTTATTCTGATATCATATATTTTTCTACCTCGTTTTAGTGTGTAAGCTCACAAAACCCCCTTTAATTTTGTTGAGTGGTTTGTACATCACACATGATGCGCCCATTTTCTGATAGTAAAGAACTGCTTAATTTCCGATTTCAAGTTTTCTATGCTTCCACTAAAGAATTGTTCTGTCGAGATAGCCCTCATTTCATGCTTCCTTGTTATACCAATTTGGAAAAACTAAATTTTCTCTAGTGCTAGTGCAAGTTATATATGCTCTGATGGCATCAAATCGTTGCTTTACTCCAGCCAAGTTTTCCTACTTGATATTTTCTTCAACTAGTGCCATTGTGTGATGCTCTTATAGTACAATAATTTTGCTTCAACGGGTACGAGTATGTGCTTCAACCATGTGTGTTGGCTTGACGCACAGTTTTTTACTGGTGCTTCAACATTCCTTATGTGTGCTTCGTGTTATTAACTGATGCTTCTATTATATACACATAATTTTGCCTAACCTGATTCTAATTGTATAGTTAGTGATGTTGCTATACTGCCGACACGCCGCTGCTGGGACACAAATGACTTATTGAGGAGCTTGGAGCGCATGGGAGATCGTCCATGATTAACCCATACAACGGTCAATAATGCTGGTTAAGGAGAAGTGAAAAACTTGTTGTAATAGTGTTTAATTTTGTCAACACAAGAGTTGTAATTTTTTGTTTAAATCAAACTAATTTGTTCATTGCTTCATGCTTCATGGTGTGCTTCCACAGATTTCTCTTGTGAAGCAAATATTTTCATGAGACTAAAATTTGCTTGGTGGCATCTAAAGTCGTATTGGTAGATCAAAATATTACCATGTATAAATAAATATTTGTATTTGTCACAGAAAGAATGTCCCATGATGCGAACAATATGTCTCTAGCGCCACAAAAAAGATGCTTCCATTTGTCTAGATGTGTGCTTTCTTGGTCCAAAAACATGTCGCCATGATGCCATTGCACACGAATGGAGAATAAAGAAAAATGATGCTTCCATCTATCAAGGTCAAAGCTTCTGCCATCAAGAAAAATGCATCCAAATTCCTTTTGTTCAAAACGAATTACTAGAAGCACGCTCCCATTGCTGTTTAAGAAAAGTTATTTTTACTGTGAAATATCAAATAATAATTGAAACAAAAATTGTTCCGTAACAAACCAAATAAGGAAACAGATTGAGCTGGTCGGAAACACAGTTAATCAGATGAATTAGTCGCCTAAAAATCTGGAAACATTTTTGGAAGTATTTAGTAGGAAACAAATTTTAATTCACAATTAGCTGATATCCCGTGATCTGTTCCATAGAACATGCAATCTGGCCCACGTTCTGTGGAAGCATGCAATCTAGCACTCGATTAACGGAGGCAATCACGCGCGGCACTGGTTCATATATAATCTGGACAGCTTCAACATCGTATGGCCGTCATCTATTTGATCGTGTGGCCACAGCCTGGTCCGATGGGAAGCGATCCATCGGGTTCCGATGCCTAGCGCTGCCCCATTAATTAATGGAGTAATTTGGACGGCAATATTAATGGATAAATTAACCTGAATTAATGGAGTAATTTGGACGGCAATATTAATGGATAAATAAACGGGAGTAAACAACTCAGTAGATTTATATGGTTCCTTTATGTTCCTCTGGTTGTGTACAAACGGATCTACAGAATTAATGGAGTAATCAGCACAATAATCTAAGAAGATGCACGTCGGGGAGAAACATATTATTCAATCTTCATATCCGATTATCCGGAGTAGTAGAAAGGAGTAACTTTATATTTAGCACCATGCATAGCATAACCATGATAATTTCAGTCAGAGCACGGAATGGACGGTCATGCCTTGAACGTCATAGAGCTGGGACTTGTGCTTGACCATCTCAAGCTCACCGCTGCCGCGACGCACAACTTCAACGCCTGTTAGCAGAGTAACCTCACCGTACTCAATATCCACCTGCTCCTCGTCCGAAGAAAAGCCGTATGTGATGGTCGTGTGCTTGACATCCTTGCGGTTGTGGAAGGTGGTAGCGATGCAGAACCTGCCTGAGCCCAGGTTCACTAGGTGCTGATTCTGAGGCAGCAAGTCGTCTAGCAGAGCATCGTCAAGATAATCCCAGGCGTGCTGCACCACCGGCGGCCAAGGCGAGGTGAGGTCAAAAGCACACAGACGGTTGCCGCCGGTGTCCTCGTCCTCGAGGCCAAACCAGAGGCCGAGCTCGGGTATATACTCCGCCACGCCATGGAAGGGCAGCGCCCAGCCGCCAGCCCGCCTCCACTCGCACTTCACCGTGTCGAAGGCGTAGGCGCCACCATCATCGGACGACATGCATATTGTCGTCTCGTCAACCACGGCCGCTGCAGAAGGACACCTGTAAGATTTAACCTGCGGTGGGGGCGGCAGAGGACCCCAGGACCACCACCGTCTGACCCCAACTGTTGGAGCCCCCGCCCTGCAGTAGTTGAAGACTTCGAACGAGCCACCGCTCTCTTCTCTGGCCATGATATAGAGCTGGTAGTGTCCGTCGCGACGGGTCATGGGCAGGGCGATGGAGTCGCTTGGCTTGGAGAAGTTTGCTTGGGGCATGGCGATGACAGACTTCAATGCGACGTCGTAGACCGTGGTTAGGCCGAAAGGGCCGATGAACATGACACATCCCTCTCCCTGCCCTCTCAGCAGAGAGAAGAAATGCATGGGCGTTATGCCAGCTAGGTTGGGCGGCAGCGCGAAGTTGATGCCTGGCCTGAGCAGACGATTGCACCTTGAGATAGTTGATAAACATCCCTTCTTTTTCTCGTGTGCGTCTGCCGGCTGTGATTTGTCGAAAAGATGGGGAAAGATGCGTAGGCGGCGCATCGAATACAGTGTGCTGCGCTGATCGTGCATTATCAGGTTCACAAACTGACGATACATCGCCCTCGCCAAATTAACCCAGCCACTAGTAAAATATCACCTGACCATCAAGGGAAAGGAGTAGTATTGGTGTTGCTGAGACCAAAATATCAGAATTACTCTCAACAGGAACAACAAAAGGCCATACTTGAAGGCTGAAGCTACAAAATCAAATTCCAAGTCTTGCGATACCGTCAAAGAAGTCAACCACACTTACAAAGGAAACAGGGTGCGGGAAGAGAAGCTTGAAGCCTTCGGATGAACACCGCAAGCTGCAGCAGGGTGTGTGAAGTAACCAGCGATAATTGGTTGGACAAAGGCGGCGGCGGAGGGAGAAGCGGCGAGATGGGTACCCATTTTTTTAGGGTGAGATGGGTACCTGATGTAAGGAAACGACGCATCGTTTCTCTAAAGGACTTGGTCGATGGGCTTGGCCCATTATCGCTGCGATGGCTGGTCGTTGTTCCTTCCTGTTTTTTATATTTCGATTTTGCTATGTCTCAGTCAACTCAGATTTTCTAAATTTTAATTACTTATAAAAATTCTTTGAGTTGCACTTTCTACTTGTACGCGCTGCTATGCATACATACCTACTATATGTCATATGTCATACGTGTATTTCCGGTCGGCCGGCATGTGCATTTTTGAATCTCGTTCCCTTTTTCTCTATCCGTGGTTTCCTTGGTTGACCTTTTTCCCTTTCACTTTTTCGCATAAGTTGTTATATTTCTATTTTTCTATTTTTCTTACATTTTAAGTAACAAATCTGTATTCTTTACTCTTTATAGCTTTTTATTTTTTAATTTTATTTCTTCTTTCTTCTTTTTGTGTTTTTCCTTTCTCACTTGCAAGTTGTTATTGTTGCTTTTAATAATTTTTTTGTACTTCTTAAGTAAAGATATGTTTTTTTAGCTAGCTACTTTTGGTTGGATCACGGTACGTGCGGGACTCCCAGGAGAAGCGATCGAGAGGCGGCTGAAAAAACCCATCTAGGGTTCCATCCCCTCGCTGGCGAGGCTACTCGTCTGCTCCGCCTCCGGTGGCCTTAGGGTCTTGGAGGTGTGGCGGACCACGGTCTCTCGCCGGCGGGAGGGTTTTCGTTCTTTGTTAGGTTATTTTCAGTGTCTTCTTCAGGATGGTGAGGTGGCGGTTCCATCTTGATGTCAGAATAAGGTCTTCCTCGCTCTGGTGGTGCGTCTAGCATCGACGGAGGGCGCGTGGAGTCATGTGCCCGACGGATCTCGCGGGATCCGATTGGTTTTCGTGTTCGTTGGTGTGGTTTCAGGTTAGTCTCTTCCGATCTACAGTTGTCATCTTTGGCGATGATTGTTGCTCTGGTGCACTGGTCCTTTGGGACCTTAGCACGAAGACTTCGCGTTTGTCTACTATAACAAGCTCTACTACGACAAGCTTTGCCCGGCTCCGGAGATGGAGGAGCGAGGACAGCGCCGCGCCTTCGGCTCGCGTCAGTGTTTGTAGTCGTCGCTAGGTGGTCGAAAGACCTACTTGTAATTTTTATTACTTTTGAGTCTGTTTGTACTGCTATTGATGATTATTAATAGATCAGTGGAATTTTCGCAAAAAAAAGTAAAGATATTTTTTCATATTTCCTTTTATTATTCCATTTTTTCCTTTATTTTTGTTTCTTATGTTTCTTTATACAACCCATGGGCTTCTTCTCATATCTCTTCAAGTTGTTCCGCACTATAAATGGTTTTGTCTCTACAACCTACGGTCTTGCTTCGCATATGTCTTCAGGTTCTTCCGCATTACTAATTGTTTTATTCTCCTAAACTTATAGTGTTGTTCCTCCTTGTAAAATGATTTGTTCCCCACACCATACGGGATTGTTCCATTATATGACTCAAGTTGTTATTATAAATGTTTTTGTTCCTCAAAATACATGGGGTTGTTCCTCATATGCTCCAAGTTGTTCCACATTACAAATGGTTTTGTTCCCCTCAAGCTAATGGGTTGTTCCTCACATGCCTTTAAAGTTGTTTCTCACTGCACATGGATTTCTTCCCTTCAACCTTTGTGGTTGTTCCTCATATGGCGCCTGCTTTCTCCTCACAACAAATAGGTTTGTTCCACTCAACCAATTAAGTTCTTTCTCGCATGCTCAGTGTTCCTCATTACAAATGGTTTTGTTCCACACAACCTTTGGGGTTGTTTCATGTATGCCTCTAAGTTGACCCATTACAAATGGTTTGGTTCCACATAAACTTTGTGGTTGATCCTTATATGTCTCTAGGTGGTTTACAAATAGTTTTGTTCCCCACAACCATTGGGGTTGTTCCTTATTTCTCTCTGATTTTCCCCATTATAAATGGATTTGTTCCCCGCAACCTTTGGGGTTGTTCCTTATATGTCTAGAAGTTGTTCCCCTGTTATAAATGGATTTGTTCCTGACAACCTTTGAGGTTATTTCTTATATCTCTCTAAGTTCTTTCCCATCATAGATGCTTTTTTTGCATGACCTTTGGAGTTGTTCCTTATATTTCTCTAAGTTCTCCCCCTGTTATAGATGGATTGTTCCCCACAACCTTTGGGGATGTTCCTTATATCTCTAAGTTGTTTCCCATTACAAATGTTTTTGTTCCGCACAACCTTTGGGTTGTTCCTTATATGTCTATAAGTGTTTCCCCTGGATTTTGTTCACCATAACCTTTGGAGTTGTTCCTTATATGTCCATAAGTTGTTCCCCGTTACAAATGCTTTTGTTCTGCACGACCTTTGGGGTTGTTCCTTATATGATTTGTTCCCCACGAACTTTGGGTTGTTCCTTAAATCTCTTTAAGGTGTTCCCCATTACAAATGCTTTTGTTCCGCACGACCTTTGGTGTTGTTCCTTATATTTATCTAAGTTGTTCCCCGCTATAAATGGATTTTTCCACCACAAACTTTGTGGTGGTTTCTTATATCACTCTAAGTTGTTCCACATTACAATAGTTTTGCTCCGCACAAACTTTGGGGTTGTCCCCTTATATGTCTCTAAGTTGTTCCCCCATTGCAAATGGTTTTGTTCACAATCGATCGTTCCTGATATGCCTGAAAGTCGTTCATGACTACAAATGGATCTCGTGGGATCCAGTCGATTTTCGTGTTCGTTGGTGTAGTTTGAGGTCTTCCTCTTTCGACCTACGAGTTTCATCTTTGGTGATGGTTGCCGCTCTGGTGCGCTGGTCCGTTGGGGCCTTAGCTCGACGACTACCTGTTTGTCTACTACAACAAGCTACTACGACAAGCTTTGCCTAATTCCGGTGATGGAGGGTGAGGACGGCGGTGCGCCTTCGGCTTGCGCTGGTGTGAGTAGTCGTCGCTAGGTGGTCGATGGACCTATTTGTAATCTTAATTTACTTTCTAGGTTTTTTGGACTGCTACAAATAATTATCAATAGATCGGTGGACTTTTCGAAAAGAATGTGAACCCCAAGAAAGCACAACCAGCTACCACAAGCCTCCCCTTACGTATATTGAGCAACAAAAAGAACCAGTAATTAATGAGCATGCACACCACTATGAATCTTTCGATGAAAGGAAATATACTAACATCAAGATGATAGCAAATACATGCGGTATGCCGGTTTTTGTAACAACTAAATATCGAGAGCCAATCCAGACATACGAAGGATGCGCAGAGCGTCGAATCTATACCTAATAATAAAGGAGCTAAGGTTTCTGCCAAAATTTTCGTCCAACTTTTTCTGGACCATTTTACCCTCCCACCAAACCACATATAGCGCACAATGCCATTGTACCCGTTCGTACCGGTTCACTCATATTTTTTTCCCGTCGTTTTGCTTCCAATCATGCCTTCCTAGGAACCGACGCACGTGAGCAGGCGCGGTGCCTGGCTGCCCGCTGACGAGACCAAGCAGGGCCAAGCCTCAGAGGCGGATGTGGTCTAGACGGCCGACGCCAGCCGGAAGAGAGGCGGGTCTGGGACGAACGGGGAGAGAACTGAACGAGAGAAGAAAGAGGTTCTTCCTCAACCGATCAAACCTTTCTTTTCAGCATCTCCGCTAGCCCTCTCGTTATGGGCCGCTAGATTGGCCAGGCCGCAGATGAAGATTCTTTTTATTTTGGCCAGTGTGTATACATCGGGAAATAGAAAGGACGGATTGATGAGCCTTGGAATAGTCCCACCTCGGTAGCTCATATTGACTCCAACCAGTTTATATGCCTAATTTTTTTGGGTTAATCTGAGCCGAATTGGAAGAACAATGAGCAGCAAATATGGGGACGCCATAAAAGAAGAATTGTCACACTGGTGACATGCGGGAGCGGATTAAACGAGGAATCGCACGCTGGTGGCATGAGGAAGCTAAGGATCAGACTAATTTGAGAAAGGAGGAGGGCTACAGGTGGAAGAAGATTGGATGGGTTCCGGTCCGGAGATCCCGGCGGGAGCAGTTGCTTTGGGCTGCGCTGGAAGGCAAGAGGACGACGATGCGCCGCGTGAGAGGGGAAGAGTTCGAAGGCGGAACGAGACGCGGAGGTTGTGTGGCGACGGATTGGGGCTTCGTGATGCGCTGCGTCTCTGAGGATGGGGATGAACCGAGTGGGCGAGCCTGGGAGAATTAATAAGATAGGGATTGTGGGTGCTGTCATCCGCTGGCAGCCTAGGTACTGGGCCGGCAAGTCTCCTTTTATTTTTTTTAATCTCGCGACTGGCTTTCTAGATCTATCTCTGCTCCGAATATTGGTTTGGTTTTGTGGCAGAAAAAAATATGTGATGTCTACTGTCCAAGCAGATAATTTTACAAAATATAGAAAATGGTTTGTATCGTGCACACAACCTATTTGTTGATATGCATACAAGATTTTATAATGATTTTTCATTTTCATGTTTCTTTGGTTAAATGAAACTAAGCTTGTCTGTACATGTGAAATATAATCTTAATTGAGACGTGCCGCCTGGCAGTCCACCACGTGCCACCCGGGAATCCACAAACATCCGTGCTCGGTATATGTGGGGATTTCACAAGCTCTTTTGCAGTTTCACAACATAACCCACTAGATATTTTTGGAACATGTTGCTAGCAAATTATAGAGGAAGTTCTCAAATTGAATCTGATGCAAACAGATAAACTTAAGTAGCACTTGTACTAGCTGAAGAGGTGCACTCCTAACTTAATAAGAAGTGTCCACCCAAATCTTGCAAAAAAGTTCTTTTACTTTATATAATCAAGATTGGCAAGTCAGGCTGAAGATTTATAACTTGATAATACTGAACATTAGTGGAGGTGCATGCAACTAGACAAATCACTTTAATGTCAGAACTGAAGATGCTAAGTTAAGCTGCTGACAATTGTGAAACAGGAAAAAATGATATCCTCAATACACTATACTACCGGTTTTGACAAACCACCATTTTTCTGACTATCATGTAAAGCTTGATTTTGTTTTTGTGTTCGTTATAGGTGCGAATTAGGAACGACAACATCTAGGCGCGAATTAGGAACGACAACATCCATGCAGGCAAGAGAGAGGGAGATTGAGGTATTAGTGTGCCACAAAACATAAGTCACAAGTTGTTTATCACTCGAATGAAATCTTCGCACGAAAATGACATAATAGGCCAGGAGGAACTAACGATGGCATTGGGTTGGCGATGACCCAGTATCTCATGTTTGCTCCGTAGCGAAGCACGGGTATTGTCCTAGTTATTAAAATGAAAAGAAATAGAACGTAGAACCCAAGGTCAAAGGCAGGCAGCAACAAGCAACGACGTCAACCAACAATCCAAGGCAACACACGGCCAACTAGAAAGTTTATTTGCCTATATGCTAATGTGTGGCTGCTGCACGCTGGTGCATCCTGTAGTGCCTCCACAGGTGGGTTGTGCCATCGTCCTTGCTATGAGCTTTCAGCATCCCGTCGCACCGCGGGCAAGCGGCATACACGTCTCGAGGATTATTTTTCTTGTTCATCTTGGTGAAGTGATTCCAAACTGCTGACCTGCTTCGCGTCGGTTGCCGTCCTGCGCCTGGTGGTGGCAGTGCCTCCTCGTTGCTGCACTCGCCGAGCGGAGTGGCGTTCAACTGATCCCCACGGATAGCGGATAACTGCAGATCACAATCTGAAAAGAGGGAAACGCAGTTTTCGTTATATATGTAGTTGGATCCTAGCTAAAAATATTTAATAATGTCTCCACCACTGAGAAAATGATTTCTATGAAGCACTATATCTTCAGAGTTCAGAGATCTCCAACTTACATATGGGATGGTCTCCAGGGTTGAAAGTAATCAACATGTTATCGACAGCTTGGAAAAATGAGTCCGAGTATTCTTGCACCTGCCCTATGATTGTTTGAGTGGATGAACTTGTGGCCGGATGGAGAGGCGTCTGGTAACGGAGCTGGCCTGTGTACATACGCAGGTACCATCGGAACGAACAGTTAGATACTTAGATTTGGGTCAAGAAACTCCATTTGTTACAAGGCTAGAATTTTTGTTCAGATTCACAAGAAAGAGGAAGTGACCTTACCCTCATCTTTCAGTTGGAAAACCTTGCAGAAAATCAGTTCTTCCTGCAGACAAACATGCAAATTAAGGAACAAGCAGGAGTAAGCAACAACGACCAATTCAACCGCGGCCCTACCCGAACAAAAAGTAGTGACCATTTAAGTATGCACATAAATATTATGTTGAGTTTCTTAACTGAGTTACGCAGTTGAAATAGTATAACTTTTCTATGCATACACACAACTGCACGGATGCACATCATGGTTGGAGGTTCATTGATTCAATGCCTTCCACTTACGATTCGGAGGATTGTACATATTTTCTCTACGGAGCTTGACTGGTTTGTTCGTATAATCGAGAACCATACGAAGCTTTAATCGCACATTTTGTATGCAACTTATAAAACTCACCACTTCTTACCACATCTAATATATTCTAGTGGTTCGAAATGCTGAGTTTCTAGTGGTTACAAAGCCCAAACTCATTACTTCTAACTAGTCAAAAGGTCGAACTTGCATTTAATTTGTTCCTATGACTGGTTTCATTTAGTATTTGTTTCTATGATTTCTAGTATAAACATGTTTTTTTTTATCATGGTTCAACCAAAAAATTACAAATGAAATGTGTATCTATTCTACTAGTATAAACATGTTTTTGTATTCTGGTTCAACCAAAAAACTTATGAAGGAATCCCAATTCTAGTATGACTCAACAACTCAATATATCTACAAATTAATGTGTCTCTAACTCTAGTAAGAGCCAAAATACAATGGCATGCAATTCCTGTACTTTTACCATTTCCAGGTCGTTATTATCATACTTATTCAATAAGCCTCCAAGCTCTACAGATGCATATATACGTATTGTTATTCCTAGTGGGACTACACAGTAATTGCATCATTCTCCGCTTGATTGAAATTTTGGTTGTTAAATTACTTGTTAAGTTTATACGGGTATATGTATTTGAAATGCATAGGAGCTCTCGGGTGCTACACACCTCCATACTTGAACTTTTTTTTAAAATCAAAGATGATCAGATATTGTACTTGTATAAAAATATTTCTCTAGAAAATTACTCTCATTATACCGTGGGTAAAAAAAAACTCGATACGTCCCATAACTAGGTACTAATCATTGTATATTTGTCATAATTTTGTTTTGTTTTTTGCCCTGAAGACCATGAGAATCATTTCTTTTCCAAACATTTTTTTACGAGTACAAACTTGATCATCCTTGGTTTTCAGGAAGATTCTTTTTTTTTAGCTTTTTTAAATTACTACAATGTTTAGGGTGTATGGGATGTGTAGCACCCGAGAACCAAAAGTACGCGTTACATATGTATATATGTCCTAATTTACAAGACAGGGATGCATGATGAGGAATCTTCTCTTGCTAGTACAAAAAAAAAGGATGCATGCATGGTTTAATAAAATCCACTTACATCGATGGCCAAATTATCCATTCCTTGCACGAGTTTGTAGTACTGGACCATGATCCAGCCCGTCTTGGCGCCGTTGTGCAGCTGGAACTCCAGGGTCCTCTTCACCCCGATGAAACAAATACTGCCCGGTGTGCCGACTCCACGTACGGCGGTGTACCTGTTATCACCAGAATTTGACCAAGTCAGAGGTGGGCCGCGATCGAAGATGGGTGTGAAGAAATATATATAGAAGAAGTATGTGGATCGGCCTTTTATACCAAGTTGGGCTTAATTGCCCGTGTATCTGTAACATATTAGATCGTATCTTAGTTTAGAGATAGAATCTTATTCGTGCACGGTTTGGTGCACGACCGCATTAGAGAGTCCAGCTGGACTATAAATATGTACCTAGGGTTTATGGAATAAACAACAACTCACGTTCAACCCCAAAACAAACCAATCTCGGCGCATCGCCAACTCCTTCGTCTCGAGGGTTTCTATCGGAGTAAGCGACATGCTGCCTAGATCGCATCTTGCGATCTAGGCAGCACAAGCCCCACGTTGTTCATGCGTTGCTCGTACTGAAGCGTTTTTGATGGCGAGCAACGTAGTTATCATTAGATGTGTTAAGGTTAGCATTGTTCTTCGTTTAAGCATGCTTACGTAGTGCAACCCTTGCATATCTAGCCGCCCTCACGCCTATCTCGGGTGTGGGGGCGGCACCCGCTTGATCATTATTTAGTAGATCTGATCCGTTACGATTGCTCCTTGTTCTACAAGGATTAGTTTAATATCCGCAATAGTTAGGCCTTACAAAGGGGGAGGATCCGAGTGGCACGTAGGGTGGCGTTCGCAAGTCCTAAACGGGATGTTCCTAGGATCAACTTCATGTTGGTTTTTTGGCCTTGTTTAGGATCGGCTTACGAGCACCGTGCGTGGCCGCAAGGCCCAACTCTGGAGTAGGATGATCCGATTATGCGGTGAAAACCCTAAATCGTCGTAGATCTCATTAGCTTCATCTTGATCAAGCGGGACCACCAAGTATTCGTGCACCCCGTACGGATCATGGGTGGATCGGCTCTTTGAGCCGATTCACGAGATTACCCGAGAGCCGATCGAGGCTCGTATTTAACGTTTACATGTATGCCCTGCAGGAAACTAAGCGAGGCATCCTCATCACCTTCCCGACCAGGTATAGGTCGGGTGGCACGCCCTTGCACTTTGCAACGCCGCGTGTGACCAGAAGAGCATTGCGGGCCGTCGCTCGGAGGGGTCTCAGCCAGCCGCAGCTCTAGGCTCTTCCCGGCTCTACAGTGTTGACAAGGCCGCTGCCCGCCGGTGGGTTTTGGCAGTCAACAGTACCCGCCTTCTTTCTTCTGCTTCCAGGCCCCGTGCGGTGTCTGCCGTTCCTCCTGCTTCCTCGGCATGGCCCACTGCGTCCCGGCCGCGACGAAGCATGGGGGAAGCTCCGACGGGTGCAGCGACGCCAGGTGGGTGTTCACCTCCGACGTCTGGATCCCCAGCGCCGCATTCTGCGATTCGTAGCGTTGCTGCTTCGCGCCGAGGCAGACTATGAACTCTGCGTCGGTGGCCGTGGACGGGTCAATCTCCTGGCCGGCGGGGTAACCTTCAAGCTGGAATTGCATCAAACCGGGTTGGCATTCCATTGGAGCTAGCTAAAGCTTAGTTTCTTTTACGGTACCTTTTACCACTCCTGGAAAGAGTAGAGGTATGACTTAAACAACGGTCAGAATTAAGCGATTTAGATTAGGCCCGGCAGCCCATAAAACTTAGATTATGGAAAGAAAAAAATTAATACGGAGTAGTAGTATTCAGCCCGGCCCAATAACGCGACGCGCGTCGTCTCAAACGCCGCCGCCACCATCTGAAGCCGAGCAGGCGACGGTCGTCGTTTCAAACGCCGCCGCCATCATCTCCAAGCCGAGCACGCGACGGTCTTCATCTCAAACGTCGCCGCCACCATCGACAACATTCTCCTGCATTGAGGGCGACCGCCGCTGCCACAGGATCGGCACGGTCCTGCGCCGGCGAGCAACGGCGCCACCAGGTCGGCCCCGTCCCGTCCTGCATCGCGGGGTACCGCCGGCACCAGATCGGCCTGGTCCTGCATCACCGCCGAGCGACGCCGCCACCAGGTCGACGCCGCTGCAGCATCGAGAGACGCCACTGCCAATCTCGCCGCCAGGTAGGTTCTGCTAGTACAGACCCTGTAAAAGGAACATACCTCATTTTATTACTGAATTTTAGTACGGAGTACAACCTTGTGCAAAACTAAGTCGTGTGAACTCCAGTCATCTAAATGACGTGATAAAAAGAAAGGATGCGGCGCAATAGTAATCAGAAGTTGGTTTCTGAACTCAAACATATTTGTCTGCATCTAGTCATAATACATGTAACTCTTGTGTTAATATATGATGGAACACGTACAGTCAGGTACAATATCCTGACAGTTGGCTCTAATAGAAAGTACTGCTGGTTTGATTGTTTATTATGTAAATACCGTGGTCTGCTTCTGATTAATCATTTTGTCGATAGTTCATAATGAACAAAGCCCAATCTGCTAATGGAGAAGCAGTGGCTAAACATGCTTGTAGGATAAAAGTTGATGCTTCAAACAAACTGGTCAAAACTAATCTGAGAGAGGTACAGAGAACCTGCCCTTGGAGGAGAATAGATACGTTGCTTGGATCCCCATTGACAATTTTGCATAAGGATTATATTCTTAAAATTCGAAATTAATCCATTGTGGTCAACAAAGATGATGTATAATCAAAAAGAATGTGTACGCCATAACAGCAGTATGATATTGATAATTACAGTCCCATATATCAAAGAAAGCATCAATCATAAATCAAAATACTCTTCAACCATAATCCATAAATTGAACCCAAAGCCAAGTGATGCAATGCTAGGAAGAACATGTGACGGTTAAAAGATGTAGCCCTCAAACCAATGGTGATTCAGATTGGATGAGCTGAATATTGTAACTCAGACTTTTAGGTGCAAACCTAATGTATATTGGTCTGACTACAACCACTAAATTTACAAAACAACGTGTGTTGGTTGAATGAGGCTGCCTCTTCTATGTTCCGTAAAGCGTTCGGCTTGTCGATAAAATCAAGACAGCTATGCTTGAATGAGGCTGCCTTTTCTATTTCTGCGCAATTTCCAAATGCTTTTTCCTTAAAAGAAATGTTTGAAACTAGCATTAAAGTGGTACATTTGTGATGTTGATTAAGTTTATTATAAATGTGTTTATTGTAAGACATGATTTACTTGAATAGTAACATGCATATTATTTGTATGATTGCGGTTTTCAGACATAGAAGGTCAAGGCGCTGGCGAGGAGGAGCATGAAGAGTATCTCCTTGTGGTTAGCAAGATCTTGAGAAGTGAGGACGAAAGATATGAGTTCTATAATGAGTATGATAAGGTCAAAGGGTTCAGCATTAGAAAGGAGGTAAAATATTTGCCATGCACACAGACTCGGTTCAGGCGGCTTTACAGTGAGAAATCATCTAGAGCAAGGATCGGATATCGCAAGGATTTTCTTTTGCTGCTGTTGATTCGGATGGTATAAAGGCACATGCTGTAAAAGTTATTCACTTGTTGTCTTCGGTATGTACAGAGCTGTTTGTACAAAGCTATTTGTGTATGTACAGAGCTACTTGTTGTGTTACGACTTTTCTGACCGGCCGAGAGCTTGTGTTTTGCACTCACTGTAATTGGGCAGAACGAAGATCGAGTGTGTAGATAAAAAGGGCAACACTTCATCCTGCCAGCAACAATTTGTTTTGGATCCGCAACTCAGAATTGGGAGACTGTCATATTTTTGGCTCAGCAAAAAGAACAAATCTTGATTTCAGCATTGGCGAACAGTACACTACAATCTAGATTTTATCATCCTGTGAGACTTTGTTATTTTTACTGAGGGCAATATTTGAGTTGGCCTCCATTATGTACACAAAATTCTCATTTGCTCCAAACAAACTATAGTCTTGAACGACGAAGGTACTTGATGGGATTGAACGGACGTTGAACAACGTTCTACAATGTTGGACATCGATTCGGAGACACTGTTGGCTTGATGTCCCATCCTTCAACATTTTTCGGAACACAAACGTCAAACATATTTTGGCCAAGGACTCCTCGAGGCTCCATCCTGGGTGGATATGATAGTTGCTGTCTCTCAATCAGAGAATCTGATTCCCTAGATTCATTATGGTCCTTCGAACTTGGCAAGAAGAAATGGTAGCTGGGACTGTTTGCTACCCTTCTCAGGCTCTCATTTGAATTGGCAGCCACATTGTGTACATTGCACACACAGCGCTATCTTGTGCTCCTGATCACCTGCAACACTCGTGCGATTCAGCTGGCTTCGGTGGCAGAAGGTGACAAGAGCTTTCTTCAGTATATCATCTACAACAGTTCTGTATTCCGCTTCATGTAATTTGTAATGCCCTGCGGAATATAAATAAAATTTACATGGATGCGAATTTAATCTAAAATCTTAAATCATGACTCCTAGCAGAGAAAAAAATATCAATGACTTTGGTTGATGAAACTGAAATAAATAGCCAAATATTTCCAATAAGTTATAGGTTATAGGCATACAGTACTAAATTCTAAAATTATATTGTGATTGCCCTCATGAATAAGTATAAACATTCAAACAGTCGGATCAATCATTTGAGCTTAGTATTGTGGCTATAAAAAAATGAAATTCATGGAACATAATGTTAGGCAAGATAATGGAAATGATTAATTCATTATCTTCTACTCTTATCTAGGTCTCTAGGACCTGAACTTATGGAGATGAATGTTTTTGTACTTATCAGGCAATCTTACTGCAATTAACAAATCCAAATATGATATAAATGCAAGGTCTTAGAATGCCCACTGCCACAATTGTAAGTGTGCAAAACCACATTTAAAATATCATCTCGCACTTTATATTAGTAATCAGTAACCCTATGTAAATATGTAATAAGACCAGAGACTGAAAATCAAATAAAGTCATACCAGTATGAGGGGTTCAAATCAGTCCACTTGATTACTTTAACATATGTGCCTACTTCAACCAAACGCCTGGTGAAACCACATACACCATGGCATGGAGCAAGATCATCTTCCGAGCATAATCTAAGAACTGAACCCAACCCCTGCATTAGCAATAAAAATTAAAATATTTGGTGTGGCTACTGAGGATGATTTGCAAAATCACAAAGGCAAAACTGGACTTACTGCTGATGAGTGGTGTGTGCCAATATTCTGCACATTGAGCTTCAATTCTGCTTGGGAAGAAAGTATCCATTCCAGATGCCAGAGCCTTTGCCATGGAGCGTATCATGGATGGTTGAGACGACGTGCCAATCACAGGATTTTGGAGAAACTGGGTACCAACGCCGCCGCCGATACATATTGGTGAAGGGGGCGGCGGACGGGGGTAGGTAGTACATCAGATGGGTGGGCGCGCCGGGCGGCGCAGGCTGTGCGGGAGGGCGCCGCCACTGCCAGGTTCGTCAAAGAAAGGGCGCAGCAGCAGTCGCCCTCGACCATGGCGGGGACAACCAGAACGCCGACCGCGGCGCAGACGGTGGAGTCAGGGGTGGGGACGGGGAGGGCGAGATCCTCCACGGCGATGGTGAGGAAGGCGGCCGAGAAGGAGAGGCGGAGGAGGGCGGCCGAGGAGTCGCTGCGCAACGTCATGTTCCTCTCCATCTGGGGCGGTGATGCCGGAGTTGGGGAATGTAGAGAGTAGCGGCGGCGGAGCAATCTCTGGCAGCAACGTCGGGGAAGAAAGAGGAATCACCATCCGCTGTGGTCGGCCCATCATGGGGCTGGACCAGTCTACTGGGCTGGGCCTGTCTATTGGGCCGGGCCCGTCAACATTTTTTTTACTGAGGTGCGAAAATTCCTAGAGGTATGTAACATACCTCTCAAGTTTTAGACTGTGGTATGAAATTATTTGGACCATTGGATGGACGGAAATTAATGGCTATTATTCATTTGAGGGTACCACAAAAGAACCCTTCTTGCTGGGAGGGCGTGGTGTGTGTGCTTCGATGGAATGATGGAGAACTGGAGATTGATCGATCGACTGTGTGTTGCTCTTTGTTAGTTTAAGTACTGCATTAGTTCGATGCATTGTATTACTTTATATAGCAAGGATTTACAAGTAGCGGGAGGAGCAATTTATCCGGGCACGGCCAGCCCGGCCCGATCATCCACTGCCGTAACCCGCCTGTAGAGTCATGCCACGATCGATCGGGGTCGGGCAACCCGGCAAGTTATCAGCCAAAGTCCCGGACCGATCGTCCGCTGCATGTCGGGGTTGGGCAACCCGGCTATAAAATTATCAAACTTTTTGAGGGAATATAATTAACAAAGTTATCAGCCAAAGTAACCGGTGTAATTTTTTACTCAATCTTTTACAGTCACAGATGACAGTCTAGGACTCGAGCTTGGCGGGTTGATCAGTGCATGCAACTATTTGCTTGCCAATGTATTTTGCTTTCCTCAGCAAAAACATGTATTTTACTGGAGGGCGATATATAGGTACTCTCATCCAGGGAAAAAAATGTATTGAAAATCCAGATAGTCCATCCGTAGGTGCACTTCTAGATTTTTTTTCATAGGTTAACCATTCCGAAGGTTGACCAAGTTATAGAAAAAATTGAGCAATACGTATGACACAAAATTAGTATCATTAGATGTATCTTGAAATGGATTTTCATAATATATTAATTCCATATCATAAATATTGCTACAATTTACTATGGGTTTGATCAAACATCTAAAAATTTGACTTATGAATAAATCTAAAAATACACTTATTTGTAGACGTAGGAAGTATTCGCTAGATGTCGTAAATTATAGGAGGAATGAACGGCCTTTGATTGCTCACATTTCCAATATGGTTGATCGTCAAGAGGTCAAACATTATGCCCCCGCATTGCTCATGGGGGCAGCCCAGGAAAACCGTATTCATCGTCGCACCGACTCTCATCTCCTCCAACTACCTACTGCCGGAGGAGGGCTAACGGGCAAACCTCTGAGGAACGGACGACGTTCGGTGGGTCCTCTTATCCTTTCCTGTCCTCACGACGAGAGTGTTGTTGTCGTCCTAGACGGCACGCGTGCATGAATCGAAGAAGCCCCAAAATGATCGTGGATGGGCAGCCGCGGCTCCAATGGAAGTCGACGCTCCCATCATCGACGGTGTCGAGGCTATTGCCTGGTTCTTTGGGCCTATGGAGGGCGGCTGCCGGTGGGATGTGGCCAATGGGCCCAAAATCGGGATGATTGGATGCCCACATACGCCTTCGGGCTAGGCTAGTGCGCTGCTTAAAGCAACTCAGAGCCAGACCCACTGGGAGTGTTGAATCGGCAGTTTTTATGGAGTGAGGCTCTCAAGAGCGCAAATCAATGACTCGGTTGCACACGTGGGGAAGGAGCGGGTGACACTGTGTCCCTTTAACCGCACATGTCATAAATCTGCTCATTGCCCCTCGACTCACTCTCCTCTCCCATCTCATCGATAGTTCATCGGCAGATCCATTGCAACACCACAATGCAATGACGGAGTGCTCGATGGAAGATTCGGATGGCGACCTGACTATTGCCTCGACCTCGACCGCGATTGTCCATGAGTAAGAGCTTAATATTCTCCTATTTGAGGAAGATCTTCGTTGAACTCATCAATGGTAGGAAGCCCAACTCCCACTATTACCAAGCTTTTGCGAACGTAGACCTGTATGACATGCATTGTATACATGTAACGGTAACCATTGTCTTAGGGTTTCAATCCATGTATTAGTATGTTTGATCTATGGACTAGTAGGATTGTGGTCAGATTAGTCATATTGCACACTGCAGATTTGTGGCCATGGTATTATTCATGGTTAGGTTCGTTGTTAGATCGATGACTAGACTTCTTGATGCGTGAGTGGAAAATCCCAATTGGTTGCTTGTAATGCATCTCAACTATGACTGGTTTTCTCACACTAATTGCTATTACTAGGCACTAGCACACCATGTACATTGTTATTTTACCACTGCCAATGGTTAATATGTTCCACAATTTAATCATAGGGACTCCATTTAGTAAGTGTTATGCAGGCATGCAATTAGTTGTGCATGATACATGTTGCTAAGCGATCATCTTTTGAGTGTATTGTGTGAAGGTTGTATGAGGCTCAGGGACGGAGCTAGGGGGCTGCCAGCTGGGGCCATGTCCCCCCTATGCTGGAAAATTTGCTGAAAGGTCCACAAAATAAATGTGAATTGCTCCCTAAATTTTTGAATATTTTCCTATCTGGCCCCCTCCAAGAAAAGTTTTGTTCTTTTACCCCCCTCCAAGTAACATTCCTGGCTCCGTTCCTGACGAGGCTTGTTGTTTACTTTCTTTCTATGGTCAGTATTTGCCTAGTGTTGTGTACAAGCTCATTCGTGCTGCATGCTTCTTGGTAAATGTTGGATCATCTCATTGATTCGTTTGTGCTCTCTTCCTATAGGCCCCCAATTTTAGTGTGTCAATCATTCAACTCTGGACCTTTTGTTTCAAGGGTTGGTCTAAAACACCCTAGTGGAATTCATAATACCATTGGTTGTGCATTTTTCAGGGTACTTTAGATCTAACTCTTAGAAGTGAAGTACGTTATGTTCTTTGTTCATATGAAGGATTATGTTAATTATTGATTTTCATTGCTTTTCCACTGATTTGCATAACCTAGTGATTAAAATGTGGTGCATTTTAGTGGAAGGGATAGTCCTATATATAGTACATTCTCGTGTGTGCAAGAATATTAGTTGTGCATTTTATTTGGTATTATGGATTCATCTATTTTTATTATATGTGCTACTTTGTATTGCCTTCGACTATATTTAATTGACCCACACTAGTATGTACATAGTCGATGGCGTTGCCACCACTCATGTTGATTAAATCCAATCCAAGGGAGTATGAGGCACTTTATTATTGATGTTCATTGCTTTGCCATGGTTTTGCAAAAACAAATGATTAAAATGTGGCACTTTTCGTATTTTTCGCCATTTCTTCATACGGACTCCGGACTCCGATTGAAATGTTCTTCGGCTTATTGGACTCGTATAGACGAGGGATACAACACCATGGCCTTATATTTTAAATATAAGATGGTGGAAAATATCACTTTTCTCACATCTCATATGGCTAAGTCTGGTCCCTTTTGCCTTCCTTTTTCATAATTATCCATAACACCTATGCACATGTCAAAGATAAAGAAAAGTAATAAAATCCTACTAAAACTACTAATTGAGCCAATATCATATGAAAATAAATAAGAACTTCTAATCATGCATAATAGGCATAGTTGTAGCTAGATGCATGGGGCATGGGATGAGTAACAATATGATTGTTTTGTATGCTTAAATATGCATCATATTTGGACCCATTAACCGTCCACACCGATGATACTTTGTTTTGACGGCATAACAACGTATCTTTTCTTATTCTTTGGGTCGATGATGTAATACACTTGATGAACAAGTTTAGCTAGTAAGAATGGATCGTCCTTGTAAGCAACACGATCGAGGTTAACGGTAGTGTGTCCACTGTCATCTGGATTCACTTGATATTTACTAACCCAACGACAACGGAACAATGGATATCTAAAATCCACATATTCTAGCTCCCAAATCTCTTATATGTATCCGTAGTAGAGTTGTTTTTCGTCATTTGCTTCAAATGCCTCTAAGCAAACACCAATATTTTGTGTTATTGTTGTGCTAGTTTTTTCCCTCATAGCAAATGTGTACCCATTGATTTTGTACACTTGAAATTGTCTGACCTCACATGTTGGGCCTCTCGCTAGAACATCAAGATGGATATATTTCGTTTCAACATCACGTAGTCGCGCTTAGTGAACCATGTGTTAAACAACAAACTGTGGAGCTTATTGATGGAATGTCGATTTGGATGTGTTTCTTTTAAAATATGAATATGTTCTTCCATGTATGGAGTGAGTTCCTTCATGTGCTTCAACACAGTGAAATGTGCCTGACAATATTCAGTGGCAGTTGGAGTGATCTTGATCTTTCCAGCTCTTCCGAAACAAAAAAAGTTTCCCCTCGTGGACAGACCTAGGTATGCTTATTGGGTCAGGACATGTCATGCATGTAATCAACGCGGAACTCAACCACCTCTTCGGTAATATAGCCATCAATGATGCTTCCATGTGGACGTGCTCGATTAGTCACATAGTTCTTAAGAATTCCCATGAAGCGTCCAAATGGGTACATGCTTCGCAGAAATACGGGACCGCGCATCCTTTTCTCGTGCACAAGGTGAACAATGAGATGAACCATTATATCAAAGAATTATGGAGCGTGTATCATCTCTAAATTTCATAGAGTCTCCACCACACTTGTTTGTAGCTCATCAAGCATATTAGGATCAATCACCTTCCTAGAAATTATGTTAAAAATTCACACAACTTTCTTAGAGTCTGTCGAACATGTGGTATCAAGATATTCATGATTGCGATAGAGAGCGTCTGTGTCATCAAAACATGGCAGTCGTGAGACTTCAAGCCCGTCAGTTTGTTTTCTTTATTTGAAATAATTTGTTGCATGTTTGTGGAATAACCCGTCAGAAAATGCATCAAATAGAGAGACTTACACATCCCTTTTGCCTCCTTTTTGTCGCAGACATAACTCAAATTGGGTGGAGTCTTCCTCGAGCTTCACCTTCCCTAGGTGGTTTTATCCCTCTTATTTTCATAGCTTCAAGCCATGAATTTGCATTATCTTTTGTTTTGTCCTTCAAGTTCAACAATGTCCCCTTTATGATTTCGCACACATTCTTCTCAACATGCATTACATCGATGGAATGCCGAACCTCGAGATACTGCTAGTAAGGTAAGTCCCAAAGTATCGATCTACTCTTCCAAACGGTTTTTTCTTGGGAGTGTTTACTTCATCGGTTTCTTTGTTTTTGTCTTTCTTCTTGCCATGGCCTTGTCCTCTACCCACGCGTTTAAACTGTCATTTTCCATGCACAACTTTGAAGTCCTTAAGCTAAGCATAGATCTAGGTGCCATTTAAATTTGGACGTGCCAAATCTTTCTCAATGGTGTTGTCAAACTTTTCCTTCAACTTACGATATCGGTGATTCCTTGGCAAAAACCTCTGATGCCGCATGTACATTGTTTTCTTACACTCGCCCAAATAACGATATGATGTGTTGTCTAGGCAATGAACACACACATTGTTCCCTTTTAGGGCCTAGAGGTGTTCCCATAAGAAGGATAATCATTGATGGTTAATACCAACATTCATCTGAGGGTAAACTTTCTTCAAATGCGCATCAAATAATTTAACCCCTTCAATCCAAAGAAGTTTCAAATCTTCTACCAAAGGGGCAAGGTACACATCAAAATGTCATTACCAGGTTATCTCGGGCCCTCGATGAGTATATTTAGCATGATATACTTCCGCTTCATGCACAACCTTGGAGGAAGGTTGTAAATGCTGAGATTCATGCATGGGCTAGGTGTTGTGGGTGGTACTCATGTTGCCGAAGGGATTCATTCCATCCCTGATGAGTGCAAACTTTACATTCCTAGGATCATTTCCGAAGAATTCATCCTATCAAAGCATGGTGTCTTAGCATGTTGTCCAAAAATACAATGCTCCGCTGCGTGCCAACGCATTAGTTTTGATGTATCGGGGTTTGCATATAAGAGTTTCAAACGAGAAATAATAGCCAGGTACCAACAAACTTTCATTGGGATGTTCTTCTATCCGGGTTTTTTCTGCACCTGGCTCGCCTGATCAGTATCCATTTCATCATCACTATCAACGGCCATATCCTCATCCTTCCAAACCTTGAACCTAGGAAATTTGCACTCCGGGCATTCACGCAAATTGATGAACGCATCACCACGGCACAATATACAATCATTTTTTTTGCATGCATGTATTCTCTGAACTTCCATTCCGAATGGACACACAATCCACTTAGCTTTGTACGTACTCACTGGCATGTGATTTCCGTCCGGAAGAAAGTCATGTAAGAATGTCAACAAAACTGTTACACTCTTATCTGACCATCCAAACTTTTCCTTCATCTGCAACAGTTCAAGAACAGTACCCAACTTTGTGTTGTGCGCTTTACACCCTCGGTACATTGGTTTTTCTGAGTCTTCTATCATACAAAGATATTTGTTGTAAATATTATGATCCTTATAGTTATCTCCAAAATCCCGCAGCATCTGAGTCACATCATCTGGTTCATGTGTTGGGATGCTCACGTCATCATTTGTTTGACTATCGCCATGAGTTGAGGGAAGTATGGTGGTAGTCTGAACATCGTTCGTGTTTGCATCCCTCCACTGATCTGCTCTTCATAATCATCATCATCTGCACTTTCTTGTTACCCATGTTGGATCCAACATTTATACCCGGCCATGAATCCCCCATTGATCAATTGAGTTTGGATTTGTGTAATGTTTGTAAAACTCTTGTTGTTTTCGCAGTCATTACACATGCAAGGTACCCACGGGTCCTTTGTATGAACCACATTATCTTCAGCTGCTTTCAAAAACTCGGTCACACCTTAAAGGTACACATTGGTCATACGGTTCTCGTGGTACATCCACCCACTGTCCATCTATGAAATAAGACACACCAATATTGAGATGTAAAAGAATAGCAAATTTATATGCATCTACATCACATTTACATAAGTAAAAAGATGCAAATTAAATTAAATACGAAGAATGAAAATATGGTGAGGGTCTGAATGCTCTTTATTTATGGGCAAAGCCATAGGGGACGGACACCACATCAGCTCAGATCTAAAGTAACCATCCTCCCGAACAGCCGCCGCCTGACCCCGTCGCTGACTGACTCTCGCTTCCTGTATAAGATCCCCCACCGCGAGGTTGCACGCCGCATCACATTGCCTCCGCTGAAATCGCCGCGTGCCGCCCTCAAATCAGCACCGCCGTCATGACACCATGGTTATTACGAATGAAGATGGCGGGCTCCTTGACGTTGTCATGAGCTACTCCTCGTCGGATGAGGTATTATAACCTTCAATTCCGATTGAATTTCTTTTGAAAATTACCTAGGAAGAATCAGTCTGTGAACGTGGTATTCTAGAAGGATGTGCCCAATATCAGCACTGTCTCGAAGGGAAGCTAGTTATTCTAGCAAAATTAAACTTGAGAAGGGACGGGAAGAGGAAATCTGATGAAGAAAGAAAGAAGGTTGAAAAGAAGCTAGAGTTAGCTAATTCAACAATCCGGGAGATGGAGAAAGCAATGGATATGGTTGATGAGAAACTGAAGAGAGGTATAGAAGAGAACATACATATGGAGTTGCAGTTGGTCGATATCGCCAATGGACACAACATCAATGTGCAAGCAACTAGGTTGAAGATGAATAAGATACAAAGATACGCTCTTCTGATGGAGAAAATTCTACCATTTTCCTTAGGTTCTATTGTTATCCTACTCGCGATTATAAGTGCTATGTCTGGATATTTTAGATGCGGGAAGTAGTAGTTGTGTTATAGTTTGTTGTAGACCAGAAAAAATAAATAAATAAGGGAATTGTGTGCATCCCAACTTGTATGTTACATTTTGGGTGAAATATATATGTTATGTATGTTTGCAGCTGAAATAGAATGTAAAAAATTAAAATGTGACCTTTCAGTCCGGCAAAGCTCGATCTATCGACACTGATCAGACTACTACCTTAATATAAGAACGAACATCGGGAAAACGCCTCAGCCGGTTAATAAATGTGACAGGCTCCAATACACTGTCATATGGAGCGGACCAGAACTACTAACAACCTATAGTTGTCCTAAGGCGGGCGATAATCGTTAGCCGTCTCTACAAGCTGAACTACTGGAGATGGCTTTTGCTCTTGGCAGTTTAAGGCATGTATGGAGGCGGATGTTATTTCGGCCCGGCCCTAGGTTTAGTAACGGCTTAAATGTAACGTCGGCTCCAAATTTAGTTTAGATGGAACCGGAATTTTGGCCGTCTGAGGATGTGTGTCCTGAACCGGCTTTTATTATGCTTTGGTTAAACCGGCTCTAGGGGCCATCTCTAATACTAGGTATTCTACTAGTGAAATCCAAGGGAAATTTTAGAAAAAAAATAGAAAGATAGAAGGGTGCTAGCTGGTGCATGATGATGGTCTAGGTGTGGAGCAAGGTTTTCATGTCCTAGAACCACTTTGGAAAGGTTTTAATTCAACATAAAAATGAATTCTTAAGACTAGATGATAGGGAGTAGTGATGTTATTTTGGAAGATCTTGAATTTAATCAAAATATTTTGGCTAGCTATGATATTTTCTCTCGTATGATCATCACATAGTTTTCCATTTTTAAAGGAATTTTTTTAGATGCGCATGAAATGATATATTCACCATTCCAACACTAAGTAGATAGAGAAAACCTTATAAGTGGGAGCAATTTTATAGGGATATGTTTTTTGCGAGAAAAGGGATGAGATAATAGATGGATCTCATTCTCAAGGTTTCAGGTAGTTGAGTTTTGATATTATTTAGCTAAAACCAAAGAGAAGGTTTTAGTGAGAGATAGAGAGAAAGAATTATTAGGGTTCTAAATTTAAGAGGGAACTATTTTATTTAGTTCTAGGGTGGGTGATGCAAGGGAATGCTTGGCCTCTTCGTTTATTCCACACAAAAGATAAAGGAGACAGTGGCATGTATGTCTACCAAGGCCAAAGGGTGATGCTAGTGATGGTTGGCCAAAAATGATTCTTGGGTCGATTTGGATGACTCTGGAGAGATAAAGATGCATTTGGAGATTATTCATTCGTTGGACAAATGATCATCTAATCAGATCATGTATAGGTGGACTAGTGAGGTCAAAATAGGAATCATTGAGATGTATAATGATCCATAGGTATTTGACAATGCCACATATATTTGAGATGTATTGGTGGATAATGACAATGCCTCAGATATTTGATCACATATCAAATAGCCTTAAAATTTAGTTTGGTGTCTATGGCCTTTATTTGATTTAAAATAGATAAATAGGCTTACTTGAAGTATTTTAAATGAGAGAGGGTTTTAGAAGGGTATAATGATCCATAGTTGAAATAGAATATTGATCATCCCATTTCCCTTTAGGAAACCAAAACTACATATAAATTAAAGACTTTTATTAAATTTTAAAGTCACACAAAGTAAGGGTAAGCCATTTGTCAAATACTTCGTGTCAAAACAAAATAATTGTTAGAAACCCTTTTTGTGATACTATGATTTTGAGGTGACCATAGCCAATGTTAAAAGAAAAGGGTTTTGGCAAGATCTTTTGAATTAAGATTTTGAGTCATAGGACAAAAGAAAAAAGGTTTTGTGATTTTTGTCAAAAGGTTCAAATATTTTTGAAAGAGGGGAGGTTAAGGTAATACACAAGTGACCATATAGCTAGCTTAGTTGTTTTTTTCTTTAGACTAGAAGATGTGGGTTGAGGTTCTTCACTTAGCAGTAGCAAACATCACTCAACAAACAAAGTAAGACAAGCATTTGAATCAAAAACATGTCAACCCTGGCAAAACTTAAAAAGTTTTTGTTCCCCCCTGATATTTGCAAATCTAAACTCTAATACAACAGGGTTACAAAAGTTGGACAGACTTACAAAAGTTGGGATGTTACATCTTGGGTCCTTCACCTTGATACTTCGGCGGGCCTCTCGGTCCATCATACCAATGAGTTCGTCAAACTTTGGTCTTTTACATCACGGCTAACCTTCCTCAGCGATGTTCCAGACTCCATCATTTGGAAGCTTACCGACAACTGGATCTACTCTTGTTCTTCATCCTACAATGCACAATTCTCCAGGACTATTCGTTGTTGCATGGACTCCATTGTTTCGAAGGTTTGGGCCCCTCCCAAATACAAGCTCTTCGCATGACCTATCATCCAAAACCGCGTGTGGATGACGGACCGCTTTGAGGATTGGCCCAATTAATGGAAGAGTTTGCCCCCTTTGTTGGTGTCATGATAAGACGGTCTCACACCTTCTCTTCAAGTGTCGCTTCTCCATTTTCATTTGGAACATGGTCCAAAATTGGCTCCACGTCCAAGACTTTGACCCCTCTTTGTGGGACGGTTTGAACAACGTCGAGCTTTGGTGGACCTCAATCTCTTTTGCTCATGGCGGGAGGAGGAAAGCCATGGCCACCCTTCTCATGTTGGTTTCATGGGAGATTTCAAATGAACGAAATGCTAGAACCTTCAAGCACATGAGCACCATACCCACCATCATCTTCGGGCGAATCAAATCGGAAGCTAGGACTTGGGTCGTCGCAGGCGCTAAATACTTGGGTCACTTCATTGCGGGAGAGTAGGCTTTTGTTCAATCAAATATTTTGCCTTTCCTTAAAAAAAAAAGCTAAGTTGTATGACCGAGTGCGCATGAGTCCAAATCGTCCATATTCTTTAAACGCCCCAGGAAATACTAAATGAGGCATGTCCAATTTGACAACAACCTTGTGAACCCACGAAGCACTAATTGGCTAGCTTTGATAGGAATCAAATACTTACAAATAGAAGAGATATATTTAACAGTTCGTATACATACTTTACCAAAGTCAAAACGAAATAATGATTCTGATTTTATCCTCTGCTTGTAAGGAGCATTTTCTGTCTTCTGAGCCCTGCTCTGGTGCTCCCCCCTAGACAAAGTTGAAGGGTCATAGTTGGCTTTTTTTTTTCATGTTTTTGGTCCGCCAAAACTCATATCCAGCTCATGTATACCCGTATGTATTGATACGGTATGTGTACCTCATGTAAGAAGAAAAAAAGAGGTCATGTGACGAGTTAACGATTTCATCCATCTAAGTACCGCCCCACGTTGTACAATAACGAGGTACAACACAACGCGGGCCATATAGACATGTACATGAATGTCGGACGGTGGACCTACACCGAAATTACGATCGTGCCCCCACTTACGGACATGTATAGAAAGATCTCCACCGTTGTTGTGTTTGACGGACATGTATAGGAGATCTCCATCGTTGTTGTGTTTGACATGCCCATTATTTTTCCGGGGGGGGGGGGGAGCACCGGAGTAGAAGTGCTGTCCTTCTCCCTTTGCAATCTGAGCCTATTTCTTGTGCTTATTATGCGTCATCATGCCTGTGTAGTGGACACATATGTGTAGGTTCTCATGGGAAGTTCTACCAACCACATGTTGACTCACTGAGAACGCCTTTTCTGCCATGTTTGGACTATAGATCGACGATGAGAATCAAAGTATCTTGAATCTATCAGCAGCGCAAGCTGCTCTGGTTCCAAACTCTGATTAAGTGATTTCATTCAACAAACAAATTCATAAAAAGAAAATACGAGTACAATTTTTTTCGAACGAGTAAAAACCCCCAAATCAAATATTCCGTATCTAGATGCGTCCGCGTCTACTGCGGGACTCGGACGCGTCGAGATGCGTACGTCTTGTGTTTTCTGGGGGAAAACCTCGTCCTGTTTTCATATTTAAAACAGGGAGAGTTCCCCTCCCTGCACATCTACTCTAGCCTAGTATAGCATTGCACAACACACAATCCAGTGTTGGTTGCTACTGGGTTTGGCGTTTGCATCGGCAAGATCCAGTGTGTTTCCATAGGGTGTTTGTGCCGTTACTTGAAGGAGCTATTAGCAGCATGTGGCAGGAGTTGCACATCGCGTACTCTTGTTTGAGATTGCCATCAAGATCTTTCACGTATATCTCGGTGAAATCATTCCAAACATCTGATTTGCGCTTTGGCTTCGGTAGTACAGCAGCCTGCTGATTGTTTGCCGCTTGGTGATTCTGGTTTGTCCTGTTCTCATGAAAGGATGGCGGAAGACAGTCTAGCAATGCATCTAATGACGAGGGAGAAAATGACACGTATTTCAATATTCAACTCAATGAAGAAAGTTCAGCTAGAGAAGGACAGAGAGATAGACACCAACATAATTTAAGAGAAACTTAATTTTCAAACCATTGTTTCAGAAAAATAATACAGTGTTAGTAGTATTATGAAAGGAACTCAAAACATACCCACGTCATACCCTTCAATCACAAAATTACCCCCGAGGTTTTCCATGCGAGCTGAATACTTTCTTTCAGTGAGCGGCCCTGCGGAGGCAGCAGCATCCGAAGGGTAAACTGGCCAGTGCGTTACTCTAATATATACTGAAACTTTGTATAATTCATTCAGATTAGGAAGACAAGAGGTCTTTACCTTTGCGTTTCTGCTGGTATACATGGCAAAGCGTCACATCGTCCTACAATCAAAGCTAGGTTATATAACCGATACTAAAGAGTTCCTAAATTCCTCCACAAAACAGCAAATAAAACAGTTGAATAATCAGATAACCGAAATTGACATGGCACATATGCTTACCTGCAGCAAAAGGCCAGCCATCAAGTCTAACATCCCGAAGTATTGATCCATGACCCAATCCGTAGCAGTACCATTTTGGTAGAACTCCATGGTCCTCTTCGCCCCCAGGAACAACCTGTCGTACCCGCCCAGCACGACGGAGAACGAGCCTGTTTTGACCTTCCACGGCCCATGCAGTGTCTCCCATTCCTTCGCCCTCGTCCCTGGCAGGTACTTGCTCGATAAGGGGAAGCACCCGCGGAGATCCGATGGGTGCAGCTTAGTGATGTCCGGTTCTACCACCGGCCCCGCCCTTATTTGGTCGAGGTGCTCTATCATCTTCACATGGTCGGCGGCGGAAGGGACAGTATTCAGGGCAGGGTAAGCCTGGACGCAATTTTCCATCGAACCGGTCAGGGATCCCATAGAGTGATCGGGGCTTGAAGGTTCGGCTGGAGAAGATGTTGGGGGAGGACGGTGCTGGTAAGCCTGGATTGTGTGTGGCGGCGGGTATAGGAATCGAGCCAGCGCAGTGGACTTTATATAAGCTGAGGAGGGGAGAGAGGAAGGAAGGCATTCTCCGGGTACAGCTAGGAAACCCTACCCGCGGCCGGGTTCGGGACAGATGCATAACCCGGGCGCTGACAGTGATGGGAGGTTTGGTTTGGACTTTGGATCGTGTGTGAACCGGAGGGTGCGGGATGGGAATTGAATAGAGTTAGAGCGTATACTAGCAGAGCTCGCTTATATTTCTGCACGTATATCGCCGTTTTTCGCCACGTATAAAAAGATGCGTGATCATACACCGTTCCGTCTAGCAGATCCCGTATTTGATCCCGTATATTTGTAAATTTAAAACCCCGGAAACTAGTTCATTCATAGTTTGTCGATCATACATAGGAATCGACATACCTACGTACAAAATGCGCGATCATGGATCGCGACTTCTAGTCGGAGAGGTCCGTGATGAACCCGATGGCCTCCGCCTCCGCCTCCCGCGCCTCCGCCTCCTTCACGGCGGCGATGGCCGCCGCCCTATCTTCCTCCTCCGTCCTCTTCCTCTCGTCGGCGTCCTTGAGGGACTCTTCAATCGCCTTCAAGAAGGCGGGATCCCGGTCCTCGTCTTCCTCCTCGCTCCTCGCCGGCGAGCGGAGCACCTCCGCCGCTGGTGCTCCCGATGGTCGCCCTCCATGCCTCGGCCACCCGGCGTTGGCGCTCCCACTCGGCGCGCCACGCCTCGAACTTGGGGCCGCTCATCGGTTTGAGCGGCGGGTCCTCGTGGTACCAGTGGCCGCCCCGCGTGAAGTCACGGAGCGAATCCGGCACGAACGCGCCGCCGTCGTACTTGTAGGCCGCGCGGCGGCTCCCGGCGGCGGACCTTTGCATTGAAGCCGCCGGGCATCCTCCACGTTGTCCGGCGAGCGGGATCGCTTCGATCCGCTCGCCGGCGACGCGGTACTGCGGCGGCGGGAATCCATGGCGAAGATCGGGTGGAATGCGGCGCGGGGGAGCGAGTAATTTCTCGCCGGAGAAGAATGGAGGAGGCGGCGGCGCACGGCGGAGCTAGGGTTGCGAGTGAGGGGTTAACCCCTCACTCGCACCTG
The DNA here is from genome assembly GCF_022539505.1 of Lolium rigidum. Taxonomy (NCBI): domain Eukaryota; kingdom Viridiplantae; phylum Streptophyta; class Magnoliopsida; order Poales; family Poaceae; genus Lolium; species Lolium rigidum. The sequence goes on along the minus strand of NC_061512.1, from coordinate 50,114,609 downwards.
CGCCCAGTATAAGTAGGGGGCGGCGGGTCCGATTTCCTGAGCTCCGTATTCCGCCGAAACGGGGCGGCCCGAATACGGGGCCTGCTAGACGGCGCAAACCGCGCCTGCCCCGTATCTCGCCGGAATTTTACGGGATGGACGGGTTATAAGGGCGCTGTTAGACATGCTCTTAGTGAAATGACGAGAAAGGTCTCCGGGCAAAGGTAGCCCGGGCGGCCGGGGTCGGGGCGATGCTAACCCAGATGAGGACATTTCCCGCGTTATTTTTGTTAACCAAGCTTATTATTATTGGAGGGGGTACGTATGTCTCCATCAGGTTCATGCGACGAGAGTTCTGATAATTATTGGTGTAGGGTACACCGTCGTGGCTAGTAGGTTTAAGGGAATGCTCAAAATAAATCCAAGTGGTTCGTGGACCTAAGAAAATCTCCAATTGGTTTGATTTGGAGTTTGGATTTAATTGCTGAGTTTTATAAGTTGTTTCTGTAGGGCAGACCGTCATGAGTCATGACTAGTTTTAATGGAGTGCTCAAAATAAATCTAAGCAGCTCATCGACCTTAGAAAAATCTACCTTTCCAGTAGTACTAGTTGCGACCATGAATCGATGATACCTGCGTAAATTGTCGCTGCCTCAGCGTCTCGCTACTAGTTTTTTCACGGTAGGAAGTATTTATTTTTCGACATCTAGAGATTTTATTTCACAATCAATAACAAGTCACCAGTAGCAATGTGCAAGATTGCACATTTAGAGATTTTTTCCCCAACCGGGCTGACATGTCTTGGAGATATGAGAACAGCTTTAACTTGGACAGCAGGAAGCATTGCGAAAAGTGTCTTTTAGCATGCATGTAGCGCAGTGCTTCCTGGTGCTTATAAAGTCATATTATTTGTATTCCAAAAAAATTGAAATTAAATATCTACATACATATAAACATTCCGAAGGTACAGTAGAAATTTCGGAGAAAAATATGTTATATTTTGAGCTATATAAAAAAGACAAATTTCTGACAAATATACATCTCAATACGTAGCCATAAATTTGTTTTTTTTCCTGTAACTCAAAATACAATGCAATTTCGACCAAAACTTCTCACGAGTATTCGGAACATATATATGTATTCATAGAATAAATGTGATGATTTTTTGAAACACGGATATATAAATTTTTTATTTTTTAAAAAACTGAGAGCACTGGTGGCCATGTGCACCAAATGCTTACTCGAAGCATTGTGTCTTCATCCTAAACAGTTATGTATTAAGAACAGGTTCCAGCATTGTGCATTTTGTAGGCGGCTCCACTGCTTCCGTGGGCAATCTGGTCGTTTTCCCTTTTAATCTTGATTGATGGCTGTTGGGTATTGCATCTGAATTCTATGTGCAGTTGAGGAACCGGTAAAAATTCTGTCTGATTGACCAATGGCCTGGATCTTTAATTAGTGGATCAATCCTAGCTTCTAATTCTACTGATTAACTATTGGTAATCTGTCACGAAATTTGGCTTGTGAATTCTATTTATTCTACATTTCTAGCATAACATGTGCAGCCAGCTCTAGCAGATGTGGCTCTGCTTGAAGAGCTTAAACTGTAGCAGATGATGCTTCAACGAAGAGAGCGTCCATCTGAACATCATCTGTCCACTACATTAAATGATTGTAAGCATTTCACTAACAGCAATGTGCGAGATTGCACATTTAGAGAGGTATGTCTACACTGTGGTGCAGTACGCCACGATTTGGATGCAGTGTTGAGACCAAGATGTGTTTAGAGAGGTGTGTCTGCGACTCTACACTGGGGTGTAGTAGCGCATGTGCCTCTGCTTGAAGAGCTTAACCTGTAGCCGTTGAAGCTTCAACGAAGAGAGCATGTTTCTGAACATCATCGGTCCAGTACATCAACCAGAGATTTGATTTCATGATTGTATGCATTTCACTAACAGCAATGTGCAAGGTTGCATATTTAGAGAGGTCCGTCTACTCTGGGTATTGTGTAGCACGTGCTCTGCCTCTGGGATCCGGTGTTGAGTGTCCAACGTATTCAGGAAGACCAAGATGTGTTTATCTGGCATGTTTCTTCGTCTGGCCAATATTCGGCGAAATCGGTTAGATTTCCTCTGGAATCCGCAATCGTGAACTTTTACCTGGCTAGCTCTGCAACACACGCTTTCGACTTCAGATTTTAGAGTTCGTAGAGGCTGAAATCACAAAGTGCAGAATGCTATTTGTGTCTTCAAAAAGGACAATGCTGAGCACATCTTGATGCAATGTGTTTACTCCAGGCAAGTTTGGTTCAGATGTTTCTCTGATCTGAACATCGACATTTCAATCCCTCTAATGCTGATCAGCTAGCTAGCTGGTGGATAAAAGGGTGGAAAAAAACGGTTTCACGATTTATCCGGTTTCATCTTAGTTCAAAATTTTGTACTACACTGAAAAGAGATTTAGGTTTGTGAAGGAAAATGAACCAGCTGTCACTAGCCGGTTTGAACGATTTCCCACGGTGTCATTTTTGCACACCCCAGTGGTGGAGTAGCGAGAGACGAAACCTGGCGAAAAAAGTGGAAGGAATTTGATTACGTGGTGATGCTAATCTGCTGGAGTTAATGGAAACAGTGAAACACTTTGGTGTTTCGTAATAATTCAGAAGCAATGTGATGTCATGAGACATGGCCATCTTATTCTCCAGGAAGTCAATCAATTGAGGTTGAACAATAGGGATTTGATAGATTAGTGTCTAATTAGAACCCTATGTGATCGGATGTTTAAACTCCCAGCTTTGCAGGTAGGGAGCCTCTTGTAATTGTACTTTGCTATCTTCCATACAGAAAATGTACGCAGTTTGTCTACTCTCGTAAGGAAAGTGTCCATTCTAGCATGCGGGCGCGCTAGGCACCCCCGAGTACAAATGGAGACTGAGATATTCAACTTCTGCAAATGAGCTAGGCGCCCCATGGGGAAATTCCTACACAAATACCGAGAAACCTATTTCATAACTTGATTACCTACACCATTTCCTGATAAAACCATCATGATTGCAAACGAGGAAACAGATTGGTGCCAAATGACAAACCTGAAGCAGAACATCTGCCTGTTTGCCAACATTTAACAGTCAGTCCATCATCACCCTCGGACTGAAACTGCAGGCATGCATTTTGTTGTCCATGACCTGAAGAAAATTAGAGGTAACAGCATCACCGAAGTTTAGATGAGCTGCACACATGGCAAAGTTTCAGCAAGGAACCACCGAAAACAGGGAGATAAAGAAATGCAGCAACATTTCAGATTTTCAACCATGGTAGCATAGGAGAATGCCCGATTTAAACAAGTTGATCACAGAAATCAATTAAATGGTGCATAAAATGACAAAGCCACAATGGTGACAAATAGAGCAGTGACGAACCATTTTCGAAAAAGAGCAGTGATGAACTCATTTCAAGATATGAACATTTACAGAAACACAAAATTGTAAAGAGAAACTAAATTTGGTAGGCAACTCAAGTCATTAGTTAGTGCTAGAATGACACAACCTCAGTCGCACCATTTAGCTGAGCAAAGTTGCTTTTACTGTTCAGAACCAAGCAGTCCCATGTGAAAGCCGTGGCCTTCTCTGTCCATGAAAATTTGCCAGAAAGAGAAGTATCGTTACAATGCCCGTGACTATCTCTACAAGCATACCAACTGGAGTTGTTACTACTAGACTAGTAGACTATATACATAACTGAAGTAACTGTGGCAATTCAGACAACAGTGAGCACCGGCATCGGCTCAGTGAACCCTGCTTGCCACAGGCCACGGCTCAGGTTCAAATTGCAAGCCCGAGAAAATATAGTGTCTGTCAGTGAGAGCTGGAAGTCTGACATCAAGCAACTTGGAGTCCAATTCGGTCTTCTGTTTCTGCTCATCCATCACAACAGACTCAGGACGATCAGCAAACCCTTGACGGCGATGATTGCAATTAGGATGGTGACACCTCATGTGGCCCCCCAACGCCTGCCCTGACCCAAATGACTTCCTACAGGTATTGCACTGGTATCTCTTGACCTTCATTGCAGCTGAAAGATCACCACACTTCATCTCAACTGAATCGGTTCTTGGCTTCCTCAGCTCAGAATCTCCAGCCAGCACATGATCAAGCACAATCAACTCTACCTCCTTGGGAACACTGGGGATCAAAGTGTTTTCCTTCTCACGAACAGTGCAGTTCACATTGCTGTCCTTCTTGGGATCACTGGGGAACAAAATGTTGTCCTTCTCATACTGTCCATAGCAATCATCATAAGCTAAATTCTCGGGAATATTGAGGATCAAAGTGTTGTCCTTGAGAACATTGGGGAACAAAGTGTTGTCCTTGTCAGAAACATTGTGGATCACGTTGCTCTCCATCTTAGAAACATTGTGGAAAAAAATGTTTTCATTGTCATATCGTCCATAGCAATCCTTGTAAGCTGAATTCTTGGGAACATTGGGGATCGGACTGCTGTCCTTGGGAACATTGGGCTTCAAGTTATCACCCTTCTCACATTGCCCATAGCAATCATCATAAGCTGAACACTTGTGACCTTTTGGTTTCTTGAACTCAGCAGATCGAATCAGTAGATGATCGAAAGCATTCAGGTTCATATCCTTTGACACATTGGGGAGCAAACTGTCCATATCTTCTGCACAGCAAGCTTCATAAGCTGGATTCTTCTTGGAACTCTCTGAAAGAAGCATGAGAGTGGCAGCAGCATCCATCTCACCAAAATTGAGCACTGGTGGCCCTCTCTTTGACCGCTTGCGCTTCACCGAAGGAGATAACATGACATTGTAGCCACCATCAACAATGGCCAGAGCTTCCATCAGTCCAGCTGCTTCTTCAACAGGCTTGCTCAGCAACTTCTTCTGACTGTGCTCCCTCATGCGCTCCCTCAGAGAATTGCAGGAAGAAAACACCTTTGAGCACGATGGACATTCAGTTCCCGAGGAGGGCGGCAAAGTCTCCACATCACTTGGACTCAGCAGTAAGACATGCACGTCGACAACATTGGCAGGAGGGCTTGGCGTCTTCTCTGGCTGCTCAACTACGTGCGAGTGGCGTGACATGTGGCCCCCAAGAGCTCTCCCTGAAGAGAAGCTCTGATTGCACTTTTTGCACACATGCTTCCGAGTTCTTCCTTGCGGTGCCATGTCTACACCATTACAAAGTTGCACCAGGTCAGAACAAATAAAGATGAGCTGAACAATAAGTCACTAAATTCTGTAATGCTACTCCATTGATGCATTCTATTTACTTAGCTTTCCGGGTAAAAGCAACAAGCAAACTGAAGAAAAATTTAGCCTGGATGTGCTTACTCGAAAATCATTTCCCATCATTATGTGAACACATTATTTGGAGCGACATAAAAATGCATTAGAAAACATTATACCATCTGCACTACAGTAATAGGTTCACATATCGCATGTAACTGAAACAAACTAAAGAACTACTCCACCACAGAAGCATAAGGAAGCAATAAACTTGCCTCTGCCATTCCTCGGCAACCCAGAAAACAAGACTGTTTCGAATCAAAATCTACTGCTGAAACTGAAGTCTCCCATAACAGATTAAGCAGCATCATAGCTAGGTTATTTTAAGAAGTGTGAAACAATCGAACATAACCGAAAAGTTGAGGGAAGACAGCGCCATGGGCTAGGAATGGCAAGCAGCAACAACTTGAGAATTCTCACACCTTCACTGGATTTAACAGGACCGAATCGTTGCAAATTCACGGGACAATTAAGAAAAGGCTGATACACTATTTTCAGCAAGCACAAACTCAGCTCACAAGCTCTTGCCCCTTGGAGCATTTGCACATAGTACATAGAGGCGGCATTTTACCAGACAGTACATTGAATGGAAGAGCTCAGGGCAATTACATCAGCAACAATTACATGCGCTAGTAAGGGCAAAGCTGCAGCAACCTGTAAAATCCTCGCACCTTAACAGGGTTTAACATATATGCATCAATGCAAGGTCGCGGGACGGCTAAGCACACAGTGAGGCGCTAGATTGAGCAAACACAGACTCAGCTGACAAATTATTGCTCCGTTGGAGCATTTGCACAAACACATAGGCGGCATTTGATCAGATAGTGCAGGGAAAGAGCAGAACTCGCGGCAATTACATCAGAAACTTGCGAAATGGCATGGGATTTTTACCTCGAGGCTCGAATTCCTGTCTCGCCGACCCGCGCGAGAAGAGATCGGGGCAGTGTGGGCGCGGTTGGACTGCTCAGGAACCGCTAGGGCCTGATCGCTGCAACGAGATTGCAGGAAACACGTTATTAGGACGGAATCGAAGCAATCACAGACGATCAACTGAAGAGCACAAGCACCAAACCACCCGAATTCAGAAACCAGAGGCGCCGTCCGACGGAATTACTCGCTGAAACCCGAGAGATTCACCACCGGCGGGCAACGTGGAGCAGGAACCGAAACTACCGACACAGAACTGCGGCCGGAAACCCACCTCGCGAGGAGCTCCCACCGGAGAAATGCGGTGGAACTGCGTATCTCGATCGCTGCAGCTTCCCTGCCTTCCTACGCCGCAGCTCGCTCCGGCGCCGGCCCTCCTGCCCCGCTCCCGCGATCGTACCCCTTGTGGTCTGGTGGTCGTGTAGCCGCAAATGCGAGCTAGGGGATTGGGCCGCCGCGGCGGAAGGACGTAGACTGGACGCTGTACCAGGTTCATCGCGGCTTGGCGCGCGTGTGAGGAAATGGAGTCGCCGGCCACGGGAGTGTTGAACTGGGGGACAGCCAGGAGAAGAAGTGAAGGAAGAAGGCTTCGGAGACGGAGCGTTCGTGCGGCAGGGATGATGACACGTTCCTCCATCAGACGGCGGCTGTAGCTCGTGAAGCTCGGAGCAGACCAGGGGCGCCTATTCCATTACGACCCATAAGGCTTTGTTTGTTTGGTAGTATTTTAGTGGGAATAATTATTGGGTGAATCTCTGCTCTCACCCAATTCCCACAAAACCACATCCCCAATCCACTAGGTAGGGATAGAGTATTGGGATTAAAAAAATTACACTAAAATTTAGAAAAAAGTGGGTATTAAACTCACTCATACTCTAGCACCAAACATGTATTGACGATAAGTGGGGATTTAAAATTTGAAGCGGATTATCCCCACTAATCCCTACTAAAACTCTAGTACCAAACAAGGCCTAAAGGGGTAAGAGCATCTCCAGTCGCGTCCCTCAAAAAGCGTCCGGCATAAATGATTTGGGGCACGTCTGGGACCGCGCCGGACAAAAAGAGACCAAAAATCTGCACAAAAAAGAGGCCCTTCCCAGCCGCGTCCCTCAAACAGCGTCCGGATGCATGCATTTTAATAGAGGGGACCACCCCATGTGGGAAAAGTAGGTGAGAGAAAGTGTGGGGAAAGAGACTAGCGATGTGGGGACTAGGGGCGCATGCATGCATGTGGACATTGTTTTGTGTCCGGCGTCCCGGTAGAGACTCTATGCATAGAGTCTCTACCGGGACGCCGGACACAAAATGGGGCGCTAATTAGCTTTGGGGGACGCGACTGGACAATTTTTTGCTCCATTTCTTGTCCGCGGTCCCCCAAACCTCATTTGGGGGACGCGACTGGAGATGCTCTAAAACGATCTGAAGCCTTTACGAAGATGTAAAACGGCATGCAAAATCTCCACCCCCAAGTGTTCGTCAAAATTATGATGATCATTAAAGAATAAACGGGTGGAGAATTCTCATAAAGAAAAAAATAAGGCGGCCTGCAGGCATGATTGTTGATTGATTTAAACTGCTGGTCTTCCAACGTGGCGAGTCCTCTGGAACTTGGGCAGTTTCACCGATCATTTAACACACTTTTTTTTTTGACAATCAATATCACATATATTCATAGTAACAAATAGTACATGGTAGAGATACATGAACTGACTCCAACGATTACAAAATAAAGTCTAAAAGATAGTAACAAATCTTCGAGGTCTTCAATTTCTTTCTTCTTCCAGAACATAATCTTGTACTCTTCTGAAGGCATCCAAAGATAGATAACGAACCATAGACCTGTAGATACTGACGAAAGTTCTCCCATAAAAATTTTAGCCGCAATGCCTAGACTGTGTGCACGCACACAACCATTAAAGCAGTCATACAACATCGGCAAGAGTACCAACACCAGTATATCAGGGAATAATAACCGACTAGATTTGTCGTCGTCGATGGAGAGCCGAGAGTACGAATCACCATTGTCGAGGAAGTAGCAGCCGGGACAAAAACTGCAAGGATAATCCTCCTCGCGGCAACAACGACAAAAGATCCAAAATCGATCTGGCGAAGCAAGATCCGAAGACCCATACCTAGAAAATTGTGATTGTTCAACACCACCATTGACGCCGGGAAGAAGATCTCGTCGCCGAACGAAAGGCCGAAGATCACTTATTGCAGACGATGTCATCTTCATTGAGGGGAAACCAACAAGAAGGTGGCTACCAAAATCCTAACATAATCTAATAAAAACAATACTTTTATTCGAAACTCCACGCATAGATCGGGTTCCCCACTCCTCTCGATGCCGGCGAAGCCGGCCGGAGGAGGGGGAACCAATCTATGGAGGAGGATGAACTAGAGGCGGCTAGGGTTGAGGCGGCGGCTGAGAGAGATGGGAGGAAAAGTTCTCGCTTCGTCGGTCTGCTTGGTCAAATCATTTAACACACTTTTAGAGTATCTCCGCTCGAAGCCCCCGTATTAGATCCGGCGTTTGCTCATATGAGGGGACATCGGCAATTATTTCATTATAGGAGGAGTATGGACCTAGTCATAACCTTCATTTTGTTTTTTAGTGGCATGTTTTCATTGGGCGCCCCCGGTTGCCTCCTATAGGATGAGTTGCCCTGGGGGCGCCAGATAAAGAAAAGTTTGAGCCGGCGCAAAATATGTTTATAGGGGGCGTGATGTCTACGTTCCCCCTCCTTTCCTGTAGACAGTGTTGGGCCTCCAAGAGCAGAGGTTTGTAGAACAGCAGCAAGTTTCCCTTAAGTGGATACCCAAGGTTTATCGAACTCAGGGAGGAAGAGGTCAAAGATATCCCTCTCATGCAACCCCGCAACCACAAAGCAAGAAGTCTCTTGTGTCCCCAACACACCTAATAGGTGCACTAGTTCGGCGAAGAGATAGTGAAATACGGGTGGTATAAATAAGTATGAGCGGTAGCAACGGTGCCGAGAAAAGTGCTTGGCGTGTAGTTGATGGTGGTGGTATTGCGGCAGTAGTAACGCGAGTAAAACAAGAAACAAGCGGTAGTAACTCGAGCGGTAGTAACGCAGCGAGTAGTAAACAAGCGGTAGTAACTCAGCGGTATTTAGGAACAAGGCCTAGGGAATAGACTTTCACTAGTGGACACTCTCAACATTGATCACATAACGGAACAGATAAATGCATACTCTACACTTTTGTTGGATGATGAACACATTGCGTAGGATTACACGAACCCTCAATGCCGGAGTTAACAAGCTCCACAATAATGCTCATGTTTAAGTAACCTTTAGTGTAAGATAGATCAACGCTACTAAACCAAGTACTAGCATAGCATGTACACTGTCACCTTCATGCATATGTAGGAGGAATAGATTACATCAATATTATCATAGCAATAGTTAACTCCATAATCTACAAGAGATCATGATCATAGCATAAACCAAGTACTAACACGGTGCACGCACTGTCACCTTTGCACACATGCAGGGAGGAATAAACTACTTTAATAACAAATCACTAGAGTAGCACATGGATAAATTGTGATACAACATGCTGCAATCTTAAAGAGATATAAATAAGCACCTCACTATACCATTCAATGAGTAAGTATTACGTGAAATCTAGCCTAAGAGACCCACACGGTGCACACACTTGTCACCTTTACACACGTGGGACGAGGAGTCTCCGGAGATCACATAAGTAAAACCCACTTGACTAGCATAATGACATCTAGATTACAAGCATCATCATATGAATCTCAATCATGTAAGGCAGCTCATGAGATTATTGTATTGAACTACATAGGAGAGAGATGAACCACATAGCTACCGGTACAGCCCCGAGCCTCGATGGAGAACTACTCCCTCCTCATGGGAGCAGCAGCGGTGATGAAGATGGCGGTGGAGATGGCAGCGGTGTCGATGGAGAAGCCTTCCGGGGCACTTCCCCGCTCCGGCGGGTGCCGGAACAGAGATCCTGTCCCCGGATCTTGGCTTCGCGATGGCGGCGGCTCGGCGGGTTTACGTGGGTTTCGTCAATTGGTCTCGGGTTTTCGATCCGGGGGCTTTATATAGGCGAAGAGGCGGCGCGGGAGGGCCGACGGGGGGCCACACCATAGGGCGGCGCGGCCCCCCTCGGCCGCGCCGGCCTAGGGTTTGGTGGCCCTGTGGCCCCCCTCCGGTCCTTCCCGGTGTTCCGGATGCTTCCGATGAAAATAGGAACTTTGGCGTTGATTTCGTCCGATTCCGAGAATATTTCGTTACTAGGATTTCCGAAACCAAAAACAGCAGAAAACGAGAGCGGCACTTCGGCATCTTGTTAATAGGTTAGTTCCGGAAAATGCACGAATATGACATAAAGTGTGCATAAAACATGTAGATAACATCAATAATGTGGCATGGAACACAAGAAATTATCGATACGTTGGAGACGTATCGGCATCCCCAAGCTTAGTTCTGCTCGTCCCGAGCGAGGTAAAACGATAACAAAGATAATTTACGGAGTGACATGCCATCATAAACTTGATCATACTATTTGTACAAGCATATGTAGAGAATGCAGCGATCAAAACAATGGTAATGACATGAGTAAACAACTGAATCATATAGCAAAGACTTTTCATGAATAGCACTTCAAGACAAGCATCAATAAGTCTTGCATAAGAGTTAACTCATAAAGCAATAATTCAAAGTAAAGGTATTGAAGCAACACAAAAGAAGATTAAGTTTCAGCGGTTGCTTTCAACTTGTAACATGTATATCTCATGGATATTGTCAACATAGAGTAATATAATAAGTGCAATAAGCGAATATGTAGGAATCAATGCACAGTTCACACAAGTGTTTGCTTCTTGAGGTGGAGAGAAATAGGTGAACTGACTCAACATTGAAAGTAAAAGAATGGTCCTCATAGAGGAAAAGCATCGATTGCTATATTTGTGCTAGAGCTTTGATTTTGAAAACATGAAACAATTTTGTCAACGGTAGTAATAAAGCATATGCATCATGTAAATTATATCTTATAAGTTGCAAGCCTCATGCATAGTGTACTAATAGTGCCCGCACCTTGTCCTAATTAGCTTGGACTACCCGGATTATCACCGCAATACATATGCTTTAACCAAGTATCACAAAGGGGTACCTCTATGCCGCCTTGTACAAAGGTCTAAGGAGAAAGCTCGCATTTGGATTTCTCGCTTTTGATTATTCTCAACTTAGACATCCATACCGGGACAACATAGACAACGAGATAATGGACTCCTCTTTTAATGCTTTAAGCATTCAACAACAATTAATTCTTTTCTCATTAGAGATTTGAGGATGTTTGTCCAAAACTGAAACTTCCACCATGGAACATGGCTTTAGTTAGCGGCCCAATGTTCTTCTCTCACAATATGCATGCTCAAACCATTCAACTCAGCATAGATCGCCCTTACTTCAGACAAGACGAACATGCATAGCAACTCACATGAAATTCAACAATGAGTTGATGGCGTTCCCCGATAAACATGGTTATCGCACAACAAGCAACTTAATAAGAGATAAAGTGCATAATTACATATTCAATACCACAATAGTTTTTAAGCTATTTGTCCCATGAGCTATATATTGCAAAGGTGAATGATGGAATTTTAAAGGTAGCACTCAAGCAATTTACTTTGGAATGGCTGGAAAATACCATGTAGTAGGTAGGTATGGTGGACACAAATGGCATAGTGGTTGGCTCAAGTATTTTGGATGCATGAGAAGTATTCCCTCTCGATACAAGGTTTAGGCTAGCAAGGCTATTTGAAACAAACACAAGGATGAACCGGTGCAGCAAAACTCACATAAAAGACATATTGAAAACATTATAAAACTCTACACCGTCTTCCTTGTTGTTCAAACTCAATACTAGAAATTATCTAGACCTTAGAGAAACCAATTATGCAAACCAAATTTTAGCATGCTCTATGTATTTCTTCATTAATGGGTGCAAAGCATATGATGCAAGAGCTTAAACATGAGCACAACAATTGCCAAGTATCACATTACCCAAGACATTATAGCAATTACTACATGTATCATTTTCCAATTCCAACCATATAACAATTTAACGAAGAGGAAACTTCGCCATGAATATTATGAGCTAAGAACACATGTGTTCATATGAACCAGCGGAGCATGTCTCTCTCCCACACAAGCATGATGTAATCCAATTTATTCAAACACAAACAAAAACAAAAGCAAACAAACAGACGCTCCAAGAAAAAGCACATAAGATGTGATGGAATAAAAATATAGTTTCAGGGGAGGAACCTGATAATGTTGTCGATGAAGAAGGGGATGCCTTGGGCATCCCCAAGCTTATACGCTTGAGTCTTCTTGATATATGCAGGGATGAACCACCGGGTGCATCCCCAAGCTTAGAGCTTTCACTCTTCTTGATCATAGTATATCATCCTCCTCTCTTGACCCTTGAAAACTTCCTCCACACCAAACTCGAAACAACTCGTTAGAGGGTTAGTGGACAATAAAAATTCACATGTTCAGAGGTGACACAATCATTCTTAACACTTCTGGACATTGCATAAAGCTACTTGGACATTAATGGATCAAAAAAATTCATCCAACATAGCAAAAGAGGCAATGCGAAATAAAAGGCAGAATCTGTCAAAACAGAACAGTCCGTAAAGATGGATTTTATTAGGCCACCAGACCTGCTCAAACGAAAATGCTCAAATTGAATGAAAGTTGCGTACATATCTGAGGATCATGCTCTGAGCTTCCTGCAGGGCAGTGGGCTCAGATTCGTGACAGCAAAGAAATCTGGAACTGCGCAGTAATCCAAATCTAGTACTTACTTTTCTATCAACGGCTTAACTTGGCACAACAAAACTCAAAACTAAGATAAGGAGAGGTTGCTACAGTAGTAAACAACTTCCAAGACACAAATATAAAACAAAGTACTGTAGCAAAATAACACATGGGTTATCTCCCAAGAAGTTCTTTCTTTTTAGCCATTAAGATGGGCTCAGCGAGTTTTAATGATGCACTCGCAAGAAATAGTATTTGAAGCAAAAGAGAGCATCAAGAGGAAAATTCAAAACACATTTAAGTCTAACATGCTTCCTATGCATAGGAATCTTGTAAATAAACAAGTTCATGAAGAGCAAAGTAACAAGCATAGGAAGATAAAACAAGTGTAGCTTCAAAAATTTCAGCACATAGAGAGGCATTTTAGTAACATGAAAATTTCTACAACCATATTTTCCTCTCTCATAATAACTTTCAGTAGCATCATGAGCAAACTCAACAATATAACTATCACATAAAGCATTCTTATCATGAGTCTCATGCATAAAATTATTACTCTCCACATAAGCATAATCAATTTTATTAGTTGTAGTGGGAGCAAATTCAACAAAGTAGCTATCATTATTATTCTCATCAAGTGTAGGAGGCATATTGTAATCATAATCAAATTCACTCTCCATAGTAGGTGGCACCAAAAGACCACTATCATTATAATCATCATAAATAGGAGGCAAAGTATCATCAAAGAAAATTTTCTCCTCAATGCTTGGGGGACTAAAAATATCATGAAAACCAGCTTCCCCAAGCTTAGAACTTTCTATATTATTGTCAACTATGGTGTTCAAAGCGTTCATACTAATATTACTACCAGCATGCAAAGAAGATTTCATAGGTCTTTTAATTTTCGCATCAAACAATCCATGTTTTAAATCAGGAAATAGAATAAGAAGCTCACTCTTGTACATTATGCCAAACTAGTGTAAACAAGAAACAACAAGATGCAATTGCAGGATCTAAAGGAAATAGCTTTGAGCACACACACAACGGCGCCAGAAAAATACTTTACCTGAGACCGGTGTATGAGTGCCTTTTACCTTTCCTCCCCGGCAACGGCGCCAGAAAAGTGCTTGATGTCTACGTTCCCCTCCTTTCACTGTAGACGGTGTTGGGCCTCCAAGAGCGAGAGGTTTGTAGAACAGCGAGCAAGTTTCCCTTAAGTGGATACCCAAGGTTTATCGAACTCGGGGAGGAAGAGGTCAAAGATATCCCTCTCATGCAACCACTGCAACCACAAAGCAAGAAGTCTCTTGTGTCCCCAACACACCTAATAGGTGCACTAGTTCGGCGAAGAGATAGTGAAATACAGGTGGTATAAATAAGTATGAGCAGTAGCAACGGTGCCGAGAAAAGTGCTTGGCGTGTAGTTGATGGTGGTGGTATTGCGGCGGTAGTAACGCGATAAAACGAGTAAACAAGCGGTAGTAACTCAGCAGTAGTAACGTAGCGGTAGTAAACAAGCAGTAGTAACTCAGCAGTATTTAGGAACAAGGCCTAGGGAATAGACTTTCACTAGTGGACACTCTCAACATTGATCACATAACGAACGAGATAAATGCATACTCTACACTTTTGTTGGATGATGAACACATTGCGTAGGATTACACGAACCCTCAATGCCGGAGTTAACAAGCTCCACAATAATGCTCATGTTTAAGTAACCTTTAGTGTAAGATAGATCAACGCTACTAAACCAAGTACTAGCATAGCATGCACACTGTCACCTTCATGCATATGTAGAAGGAATAGATTACATCAATATTATCATAGCAATAGTTAACTCCATAATCTACAAGAGATCATGATCATAGCATAAACCAAGTACTAACACGGTGCACGCACTGTCACCTTTGCACACATGCAGGAGGAATAAACTACTTTAATAACAAATCACTAGAGTAGCACATGGATAAATTGTGATACAACATGCTTGCAATCTTAAAGAGATATAAATAAGCACCTCACTATACCATTCAATGAGTAAGTATTCTGTGAAATCTAGCCTAAGAGACCCACACGGTGCACACACTGTCACCTTTACACACGTGGGACGAGGAGTCTCCGGAGATCACATAAGTAAAACCCACTTGACTAGCATAATGACATCTAGATTACAAGCATCATCATATGAATCTCAATCATGTAAGGCAGCTCATGAGATTATTGTATTGAACTACATAGGAGAGAGATGAACCACATAGCTACCGGTACGGCCCCGAGCCTCGATGGAGAACTACTCCCTCCTCATGGGAGCAGCGAGCGGTGATGAAGATGGCGGTGGAGATGGCAGCGGTGTCGATGGAGAAGCCTTCCGGGGCACTTCCCCGCTCCGGCGAGGTGCCGGAACGGAGATCCTGTCCCCCGGATCTTGGCTTCGCGATGGCGGCGGCTCGCGCAGGTTTCGTGGGTTTCGTCAATTGGTCTCGGGTTTTCCGATCCGGGGGCTTTATATAGGCGAAGAGGCGGCGCGAGAGGGCCGACGGGGGGCCACACCATAGGGCGGCGCGGCCCCTCTCCGGCCGCGCCGGCCTAGGGTTTGGTGGCCCCGTGGCCCCCTCCGGTCCTTCCCGGGTGTTCTGGATGCTTCCGATGAAAATAGGAACTTTGGCGTTGATTTCGTCCGATTCCGAGAATATTTCGTTACTAGGATTTCGAAACCAAAAACAGCGAGAAAACGAGAACCGGCACTTCGGCATCTTGTTAATAGGTTAGTTCCAGAAAATGCACGAATATGACATAAAGTGTGCATAAAACATGTAGATAACATCAATAATGTGGCATGGAACACAAGAAATTATCGATACGTTGGAGACGTATCAGGGCGCGACTAGGGAGGTTTTCTCTCTCCGGCATTCCCATTTTGGTTTTTTTTGGCTCTTTGAGGGGACGAGTGAAGATACTCTTATATACTACATCAGGGGTCCTTTAAAAAAACTACTGAACTTTACCTAGATACGAGCATGTATTGATATATTTTAGTTATATATATATTCGTCTCTAGAAAAAGTTGACCAGATTTTCTTAGAACGAAGGGGAGTATAAGATTGCATCAAATGTGATGGCGAGCATACTGAAGGTCATTCTAACAAAAATAGTATCTAAGGAGAAATTCACCTTTGTTACTAGGATACTCATTACAGATAATATTATCACAGCTTATCAGTGCCTTCGTTTTACGAAAAGGAATAGGGCAAAGAAAAATCAGCATTGTGCAACTCTGACAGGATCTCGATCGCTGTAGCTTGACTCTTTTCCTATGCTGCAGCTCGCCCTGGCGTCGGCCCTCCTACCACCCCTCGCGATCGTACCCCTTGTGTTCTGGTGGTCGTGTAGCCGCAAATGCGAGCTGCGGGCTGGTAGGGTAGTTATAGGCGTGCCGCCGCGGGCGAAGGATGGAGACTGGACGCTGTACCAGGTTGTAATGTCCCAGGTTTAGAGACGGTCTAGGGGTAGATTTTAGAAAGGGATGTGCATTGCATTGTAAATTCCGGGGAAATTTCGCGCTTTTAAAACAAAACTGCATCGAAGGGGGACAGGTTTCTCTCTCGACATCCTACAGGGTTAGGGTTTCGAGAGTGCGATGAACTTGTTCCTACTTGTCTAAATTAGGGTTTTGAGAAGAGAGAAGTGGAATTGCATTGAAATCATAAGTTGCATGATTGAATTACAAGTTAAGTTGTTTGAATGAATTCAAACCAAATTTGAATTTGAAATTCAAATTCAAACATCAAATGATCATCACATAATTCAAATTTGAGATAATTTAACAAACAATTATCATTAAGCAAGAATATAAGTAATACAATAATTACATTAAGCTCAATAAGGAAAACTTGAGCTTTATTGATAATTACACACATAATACATTGTCTTTACAATATTCAGAATTGAATTATGGAATTACAACACATTACAAGAATTGAATAAATAGAAACAGAAAAAGGAAAATTACAAGTTATTTAAATGACCTAAACTACATTGTGATCTTCATGAATTCTTTGATCAAGATGATCTTGAGTTCATCTTGAGCATCTTCTTGATCCCTGCACACACACACAACAACCAGATCATTAAGCCAAGTGGCAAAGCCACTTGGCAGGTTAGCAAATATTACATAGTGTGGATATGACCAAACTGCCGAGCTGATCCATTCCACCAGCTCAAGTCCCAAGCCACACACACACAGGCAGCACACAAGGCTTGCTGCATGTGTAACAACACATCAGGCCAGGGGGAGTCACCATAGATACCAGGTAGTGATGTCGACCAACAGAGCAAAGCCAGAAGCATATAAAACTTGCCACAGTAAACCCTAGATCATTCCATCGACAGCAGCTTCATAGAGTAAGTCACAAGAACACAAGTACAGCTTGAACAGCCACTGCTGTTCAACACATCTTCACCACCACAGCAAATAACCAGGAAGCATCAAGCCACAGGGAGGAGCAGGGCAAGCCAAACAAATCACCAGAAGCAAAACCTCTACACCAACATCAAATTCTAGGAGCTGGAGTGAGGTATACAAATCATCATGAACAAA
Organism: Lolium rigidum; assembly: GCF_022539505.1. Classification (NCBI taxonomy): domain Eukaryota; kingdom Viridiplantae; phylum Streptophyta; class Magnoliopsida; order Poales; family Poaceae; genus Lolium; species Lolium rigidum. Next base: position 50,096,978 of record NC_061512.1, on the reverse strand, counting down.
CCAGATGGTTTTGTTCATATATAAGCATATGCACCAATCACACACAAGCAAAAGGGTGTGATACCCAAATTGTGTCATCATCTAGCTACTAAGCCATATGGTGCAAGCAAGGGTAGTAAGGCCACTAGTAAATCATCTAATGGGAACAACAGCTATGAAAAATAATGCATAACTGAAGAAATCCAGCAAGAGATGAAAGCACAAGCTAGCCTAGCTACACACTTAGCACCTACAGCTAGTCAGGCCATCAGACATAGACAAATCCTTGTCTATTTGATTTCAACATCAAGGGCTACTAGCAATCCAATAAATGGATTACCCAGAAAGCATTTGGTGAGCCACAGCAAGCCAACAAGAGGGGAGCTACCCTAGGGCAGCATACGATTACTGCCATGGTCACCTCAACCCCTAAAACAGCCAAACCACCAAGCCAAGCACAAATATCATCACCCAGATTGGGTTCAAAGTGGAGCTAGGGTTCCCAACCACTGTTGGCATCCTTCTAGCCCAAGCCAATCAATTGATATGATCATCACTGTATCACAGTTCACATCATTTATCCATCAAACAAAGCAAGGTAATACGAGATAAATGAATTATACAAGTAACCAAGTCACCGGAACCATGCACATGATCCAGAGGATCACTGCAAGCATCAGCTGATGCTTGAGCAAGCACCAGCACTGATCTGTGCCACACACATATACAGAGATAAGTAACAGCAAGGAACAGGCAACAGGTAAAGCAATCCAATGACCAGCTGCTGATGATCACATGATCATCAAAGCTTGCTATAGCATGCCAGTGTATGTTAGGGCATCACTGAGCAACAGAGCATGGACATATAATTAAATGGCCACAGTTAACCAACAATTGCTTCACAGATAAACACATGGATGAATTGTAACTGTATCCAGAAGCACATCAAATACATGATGTATCACTGGATCAAACTAGGCATGGATGGCACACACATATAATTAAGCCATCACAACAACCAGAGCCACTAAGCAAGCAAATTGATTTAACTGTAACATGACCAGTAGTAATTTAGAAAGCCATGAGCATTACAAGATGCTCATGAGCAAGAAGATATGAACACACTTGAGTATATGGCGAGCTAAGTAACAAGAACAGAGCTACAGAGGGGAAATTAAGCAAGTAATCGATAGCATAGCAAGAGCTGCACACAGCAGTAACACAAGCTCTGGCATGGCCATGACGACCATGGCCAAGGCCAGAGAGCAGAGAGCCAGCAATATGCACATAGCAAGCAAGCACAGCAGCCATGGCCAGCAGAGCAGCAGCAGAGTAGCAGCAACAGCACGGCAGACCCCTCCAGGGGAGGGAAGCCATGGCCAGAGCTCGTAGAAGAGGAAGAAGAACAAGCACAGGGGGTAAGAGAGAGGTGGCGCGTGTACCTGGAGCGAGCAGACAACTGGCGCAACCATGGCGGCCACGGCGGCGCGCGCCGAAAGCACGACGGCACCTGGCCAGGCCAGGCCAGGCTCCGTCTAGCGCCACAGCACCCCGCACCACGGCGGCGAAGGCCACGGCGGTGCCATCACACCAGAGGCGCCGATGAGCACCGCACCATCGAGCGGACGAAAACGATGGGGATCGGCGAAGGGGGCGGCAAGGACCAGATCGACGCCGATGATCTGGTGCGCCGTCACGGGGCGGTGCAGATGCGCCCCATCTCACCGCCGGAGATGGCCGGAGGTGGCCGAAACAAGCGGCGACGGCGCAGGGCGACCACCGCGTCGCGGGAGAGGTTAGGGTTTCGCGAGAGGGGAGAGGAGGAGCGCGTCTGAGTCCGACCGAGCCGGTTGGGGTGGCTCGGGTTTGACTCAACCCGTTGGGCCACCTGACAGGTGGGGCCCAAGGGTATTTTAGGCATTTCACAATTCATAAAAATGCAGAAACTTTGAAATTAAATAAGAAATGCTTAGAAGCTCTAAAAAAATAATTAAAAATATGAAAATGGATCAGTATAAAATACTCTATTTAAATAAAATACCAAACAGAATTTTTGAAGACAATTAAGAATAAATCTTATTTTGATGATTTAAATAATAATTTAAATCACACATATTATTTTCAATAATGAAAATAAGTCCATTAATGCAATTGGACTTTGAAAACACCTTGACAATATTTCAAGGTTGTATATACCCTAAATCAGGTATCTCCAAGTTGTTCTTAGTATTAACCCCTTACATAAAATAACAACGACATCGGAAGGGGGGAACAAACCCTAAAATTGGAATCATGCATAATTGCTTCTTTAACCATTGCCCTTATCGGACAATGATGCTATTTTTCAGAGACAGAGGACAAGGGTCAGTCCACACCTTCCAACTGCAAAACTTTGCGGTGTTCGAGCAAGTTCATCACTTGCTCATGTCATTTGAGTATTTCTATCAAATTACTTGCAAAGTATTATGGTTATCACTATTGCATAAAAATCAAAACCACTACTTTCATAACTATGAATATGACTATGTGGTGGGCAATGGAACCATGGATTGTGTTTATATGGTGGAGGTTCCATTGCAAGGGTTTGAGGAAATTGCACATTCCACCACATCATGTACACTGTGTTGCGCAAACCACCACATCCTAGGAATTTTTGCATATTCCACCAGGTCTTGCTATAATGAGTTGCAGAAAGGCTAATTCTTGAGTTTAACTTCATTGGCAATAAGTTCAAAGTGGACACATTTAGACAAACTAACTATCATCAAGTCCGGCAAACTCCCAACTTTAGCCTTCAAACAAATTGTTATGTTTGTTTGAGAATTAATTTTTTTTAGCTCAGGCTATATGGAGGCTATTTATTTGAACCTTGCAAAATTTAAGTTAAAACATTTCACAAGAATCGAAGAATACCAAGGTATAGGCAATATGATAATTTACCCATGTGTAAATTTTCAGAATGAAATATACTATATTTTAGACTCACAAAAATAACAAATCTAGATTTTGTCACTCGTGAACAATATTGAGCAATACACTGATATCCCGAGTTTGTTATTTTGTGAGAATTTTGTCATTTTTTTTGAGGGTCAAATACACTATATTTCGTTTTGAAAGTTTACGCAATGATAGAATTCAACATTTTCTAACGTCTGGCTATTTTTTTCTGGAAATTTTTAATACTTTGAAATCAAAACTTTTTTAAATGAAGGCTTCACCGATCGCAGCACAAGCCAGCGAATCTGGCCACCGTTGCACGCCACGACCACCTAGACTGCCCGCATGCCTGCACTTCCACCACCACTCGACGCACACCACCGCATCCACCTTCACTAGCGAGAGCGGAGCACGGTTTTCACTGGCTGCCCCGTCACCCTAAACTCGTCGTCGACTGGATCTTCACCGCCGGAGATCTGTGTGGGATCCCAAGATCCCCCACCCCAGATCCCAAACGAGGCCGTCCACCTCCAGGGAGGAGGTCGCCGCCACCATGCCCGGGGCCGCCGCCCCGGCTTCCATGTGATGCGGGCGAAGCATCCCTTCACGCGGAGGAGGAGGCGCAGCAGCCGTCCGCCTCCAGGCCCCAAGGGCCAAGATCCAGCCACGCCCCCACCGCCCCCACCTCGCCTTCCGATCGCCGACGCCGCGCACCACCACCACTAGAGGAGATCATGGGCGCCGCCCCCACCCCCCATGGTCGTGGCCATCTGAAGCCCCCGCCACCGCCATGTCGTGCGGGCTTTGCCCGGCGACACCTCCGGGCGACGGCGAGGGGAGGGAGGGGCAGAGGGGGCCGGAGGCCGGTGAGGGGGGGGGGGTGGGGGCTCCCCAGAGTGGCGCGACGCCGCCACCCAGAGGAGGGAGGGTTAGGTCGGGGCTACTGGCTAAGATCATGATGTTAATATATTGAAGTGTAATGTTTATTGAAGTGTAATGTTTATTGTCTTCTTATATGGCTGCACCATGTAAAAACTATTTGCATGCACTTGGGTAAAACAACGTCGCGTTGTATTTTTGTTGTTAGGCTAGCTATTAATAGGGAATTAGACTTGCTTGCAACTCATTAGAGCAAGACCTGGTGGAATGTGCAAAATTTCCATGAACCTGGTGGTATGTGCAATGCTATGAGCGGGACCTGGTGGAATGTGCAATTTCCTCCAAGGGTTTATATCCATCTAGGATTAAACAACAAATGTCGCCAGTGATTCTTGTGCCGTAATACCCGTGTTAACCTTAAGATCCGGAGTGGGACGGAATAGTCAAAAGTGTTTCCACCTCTCGTTCATCAACGAATGCGCTTTACCGTAGACACTTGTATCTGTCAGGGCAAGCGGTTGGCTGGGGAAGCCTTAAGTCCCCACGGCATAGTCCGTAGACACTTGTCGCTCGAAGAGCAAGCGGTTGGCTGGGGAAGCCTTAAGTCCCCACGGTATTGCGGTCTATGATGAGTTGCAGCTACCGGCGAAGGAGTTTGGTTAACGAGTCCCAAAGCAGTTGTCATGGTCGGGGTCCACCCGTGAGTGGGAATAATGGGACCGACGAGGACCCAGGGTCGGGGCATGCAACAAAGGGTGGGTGTTCGAGGTAGCGGAGGAACATGATTGGCTAGACCTTATACCGGGCCTCACACCGAAGGAAGTGTGGACGGGAAAGCTGCCCGGTTGGCACCAAGGTTAAGATCTCTTATGGGTAAAGCAACACACCTCTGCGAGTGTAAAGAAGCGTGACCTGTCACTCCTGTTCCGGGATATGGAACCGCGAACGCGGCCGGAAAGGAGCTCCATGAAGTTCTAGTAAACCGGTGAAGGCTGACGGACATAGCTCTTTGGAATAAAAGCAATCTCTTGAAGAAATGTTTATCAAAACCTGCATTGGTATTAGACTTTCTGGTCCAATATCGTAGCTAGTGCATTAAACACCTCTTATCTATAATGAACTTGTTGAGTACGCTCGTACTCATACCACTCTTAAATCCCATGCTTAGATTGTACGAATCGTCTGGAGGAGGACTACGACAACAATGAAGGAGCCGAGATCATCGGCTATGAAGGACCAGACCTCTCTGGAGGTATCGAGGGCGTAGACTACCTCATCGTCTACGGAACCGGGGAGGCTTCCGGAGGAGATCAAGCCTAGAAACATCCAATAGTAGTAATAGCCGAGCAGCCCGAACTCTTAGTATTTAGCTGCTCGAGAAAATAAATGTATAACTTAATGAGACTCTTATATTGTAAACTAAGTTGGATTCGCCTCGAAACCAGGAGTATTCCTCTTAGGACCCAAGAGGAGCTCCGAGACGATATGTGTATGATGTTTGTAATAATAAATGAATGAGTTATGGACCTGCTATGTTCTGTTGTACTACTCTGAGGGATGTAATATTTGCGGAATGGTACTTCGTGAATGTTATATCAACGACTGGCATACTACAACATGCAGTGGTATGCAGGGTCACCACACAGGTTCATCGTGGTTGGTTCAAGGCTTGACCCGTGTGTGAGGAAATGGAGTCGCCTGCCTCGGGCTCGGGGGGGGAGGAGAAGAGAGGGAAGAAGGCTTCCGAGACGGAGCGCTCGTGCGGCAGAGATGACGACACGTTCCTCCATCGGACGGCGGCTGTAGCTCGTGAAGCCCAGAGCAGACTAGGGGCTACTAAAGTACTCCCTACAATGTAACACGGCCTGAAGCCTTTACAAAGATGTAACACGGCCTGCAAAATCTAGTGCAACGATTGTTGAGTGATTTAACTGCTGGTTTTTTTAATAAAATACCTTATAACCCAACTTTAAATTGATGATCTACTTCAATTCTATCATTTTAAGTGGAACTTCAATCACTTTGACAAAATTTTCCACTACATGTCTATTGGTTGAAACTATTCTGGAAGTTTATTCACACAGAATAGTGGCTGAGGTTGTGTACCACCTCTCAACAGTAATCACCAAATACGTACACATATTAATAACTGAAACATACATAAAATCTTCTAAGAGCACTAAGCTCCCAGTATTGGGAGCGCTCCTCATCGATCTGCCCATCGCTATCGCGGGCTCTGCCTGAGGATATTCGCGCCGTTCCCGCCGTTTTTGGGTGGTCGCGAGTCGCGTCCGTGTCGTTGTGCCGCCTCGTGGATCGAGTCTAGCAGGTGTTTACGTGTCGCCGACGCGAAGAGGCTGCGCGTCGGTTCAGGGTTCTTTGACCGTGACTTCGTCTTTCTTTCTTGGGGCGTCAGTTCTCCTCAACTGGCTCTGTTCTGCTTCTCCTCTTCGTTCGCGGCTTTGTGGCAGCGCACGCAGTGCTCTGGCGGCGTGGATTTGCGTTGGCTAGCGTGGTGCTTCAGCGGCGGGCGGTTCATCAGCGACGCGCGCGGTTCTTCAACGGTGTCGTTGTGCCCGCCGGTCTTCCCCGTCGTGCCTTATTATCTGAGCTGGCCCTCCGTTTTTCTCTCAGTTTTTATGGGGATAGTTGACTGGTGTGTGCTGTGTGCCTTGGGTGGGAGTTTGTGCGGTCGCTGCTGGGGGATTGGGCTCTACATGCGTGTGTGCGTTGATTGCTGCGGATTCATCGATTTGGGGGCACATCTTGTTGGGATCCCTTCGGCCGGTGCCGCCGCTTTGTTGTGTTCGTTGTTTTCTGGCGAAATCGGCGCCAGACGGGCTCCCCCGACCTCCATCTCCTGGTTATGCCTCCTCCCACGTTGCTCCTCCACCGGTATCGGCCTCCAGGACAACACCTCGACGAAGAGGTTGCTTGTCGTCTCCCTCCTCCCCGAAGTCCTTTTCCCTTGTGAGATGCACGAAGACACCATCGGCATCCTCTCCTGTGAGCTGGACGAGCTGAAGGCCAGACCCCGTCCCCGGCTCCTCTATCGTACCCATTCCTCACTGACGCGGGCAGCTCCTCCCTCTTTCCTGATCTGTTCCCAGGTTTAATCACTATGCAATTACACTGCTCCTTATCTACTTTACTAAGAAGATGCACTTTATGTGTTTGACAAATTGTTAACTTGAGTAATAATGCCTCAGAGTAATGGAAGGGATTTCCTTAGAGTAATTGTCATGTTTATTGTTCAGTCAAGTGGGAGAAAATTATGGTACGCGTATTATTAAAGTTACTGTTGGTAAGTGACATTTAACTCTGACTTTTGTACCAACATACTAACAGCTATACCAATGCTCCTATGTCAGGTTCTCTTAAGAAAAGGACATTTAGCTTCAGAAAATAGGGACAAACTCAGACTCCATTCAGGTTCTTGTTGATTGTAGGGATGTTCTTCGTTATTGTGTATCTAAATCCTCAAGATTTGTATGTGACTTCCAGGTGTGCTGCTTCTACTTGCATACAAGCAGCTATGCCCATGCTCCTAAGTCACATGTTAGAGAAAATTACTGTTAGCTTTGACAATGAAAGGCAGTCTTCTGAATTCGAGACCATTCAGGTTAGCCATGTTTACATGGCCAAGGATTTTAGCGATATGCTTTACCTCATTTATGATTTAGCTACAACCATTATTAGCACATTGTCATGTTTATCTTTTCTTCTCTGAAAAAGTAGTAGGAAGGGAAATTAGTATTTCAAGTACCTACTGCATGAAAAATAATGAACACTCAGCTTCTCCGAACTAATCTATGTAAACGCATATTATATTTCATATGTAGATTTTGTATCATCGAATAATGGATTCAAGTTTTTTTGATACAGCTGCCATAGTGCATTTTTCTTATTAGTTTTCTGTACCATTACATTACACACTTGAATCGTCATATTCAGAGATACTTACAGTTTTATTTGCTAACGTCCACTCAAATGAGGATCCAAAAATTTGATAACTCCTGAAGGAGACTGCCCTATCTCTTTGATTGCAACCAAAACTAATGAGTACAGATTCAGCAGAGTAATATTTCGGGGTTGTAAAGTGCAGATACAGGCACTCAACGGAGGGATGTTCAGTGTTAACTTTATTTTCAATTGTATGGACCCTAACCTTCTTTTTAAATCTCAACGGTCAAGAAATATCTTAGAATTCTATCAGGTCGTCCTAAATTCCCATCAACCCTATCTCAGAGTATCAACCACCATCATGGCAGACAGAAAATACATACTTTCTAGACCATGTGTCTCCGTTTTCGATCCAAATTAATGGTAATACCTATTTTTGGTGTCAAACTATGGCTTGTACATAGAAAGGGAACTCTACCGTTTCTCTCAGGATGCACATGTGCGCGATGAATACGGATCATGAGTTGGGCATAGAATTGTGTAGCCTGCGCATCCCTAAATGTAGAGGATGTGGCAGTGTGGCCTTGATGGTAGGTCGATGCAGTTACGCAGCAGTACTGCAGTAGGTTCAGCACACACGCAACTGGCAACGACGAGACATCATCGCGGAAACTGAGCTTCAGGCCTCCGACTACTCCGTTGCCTTCCACGTCGACAGTCGACAAGTACGTCTAATAATTGCGGCCACCTGATATATAATGTTTCTATTTTTAATACAGAGAAAGTGTACTCATACTAATATTTTTTATATATAGTAGATAATCAATTGAGCTAACGTCTTTTCTCGAGGTAAGCCTGGACCACACTATTGGATATGGGAGAACGTGCCATGTATTGGAGATCTGAATATATAAGTGTTATTAGCTCTTTTTTCCTTCACGTTTAGATCTGAGAATTGTTTTGCCATCTTAGTATTATACTACAGATACACCATGATTAAACTGTTCAAATTGTTTCCTTGTGTGCATGAACTTCCTTAGATTTAGTTATGTTCAATAATCCACTTGATTTATGTTTATTTATGCGAATAAACTTTTCATTAACTTCAAGGCTTCATTGTTGCTGCAAAAATTATACTACTCATATTTATCATTTTTACATTTCTTATTGTTTCTCGAACTTAGTTTGGGCCACACTGTTATCAGAGACTGGAATTTTCCAGGTAAGTTGTAAATGTATCGGAGATCTGAATATATGAATGCTATTAGTTTTTTCATTAAGAACATTGAAATCGCCATTTGGATTGGGTGAAATCTAGCTTTTTACATGGTATTAACTCCACTCTTGGTCTGATCATATTTTTAGGGGCTATCCTTCTTCTGCCTGAAACAACCAGTACGCCATTGTCACATTTGTATATGTGTGTATTTCATCTGTTCAAGGAAAAAATAATGCTCTTAACCCGTTCAGTGTTTCATCTTTCTTGCAGCTATATTATTCATGTTTTGTATCAGACTTTTTAAAGTGGTGCACATCAAATGACCGCACAAAAAAAAAATCCCAGTAACTATTTTTACTCTGAAAGTGAAATGCATAAACTGCCAAATTGGCACCCCCAATCTCTTCAATTCCACCTTGAACAACTTAGTCTATATAACCATTTGAGAGGACTTTACGTTTATTTTAATATCTTGGTGCTTCAGCAAAGATCTTAATCTGGAACGAACAATTTCACATATGATTTTTTTTTGTAGTTATTAAAATTATACTACTGAGGTATAATACTTTTTTTTCGAAATGGGGGAAATATCGCCCCAGCTTCTGCATCCAAAGGATGCACACGTCTTTTTTTTTATTAGATTATTCACAACACCTTACAAGAGCAATACAAAAGATCAAACTCGAAGCCACCTCGCTAAACCTACAGAGGGATGAAGGGGGTGACAATTCACCAACTCACATCAACCAAAAACTAAATGCCTTCCCAGGCCGCCCAATAGCGAGATGAGAAACACATCCGGTCAAGCGAGACTCTCAGCATACGCCAACGCACACGCCGTAGAAGTTGCTACCGCCATCTTCCTCGACTCCATCTTCAAGAGAGAACATCGCATTGACCATGCCAGGCCTGCCATCGATGCCGCCACGGCGCCAGACGACTCCACCATCCTGCGCGTGTCCATCACACTGCATCCGTCCCGAGACACCACTGCACCATGCCATGGCGACTCGACGACGCCAACACAGCAAAAGCACACCGCACCACCTCAGCACCACCGCCATCCGTTGTCTGCTCCAAAAACGATACCCCCAACAGGGAGAACGGCGTTGCGCGCCGCCATCGTTCGATCCGGGAGACCCGAGTACGAGGTTTCCCCGGAGCAGCCCGGACGAAAGTAGGCTGCAGGAACAATGCCTTCAACAAGGATGCGACGAACGGGCGCCGCCATCGTCCGCCATGACTCGCAGTCAAGACCGGTTTTCACCGGCAGCCACGTCGCCGTACGGGACAAAACGCAGCTGCGGGAACAATGCCTTCAACAAGGATGCGACGAACAGGCGCCGCCATCGTCCGTCATAAGCTGCGGTCAAGGCCGGTTTTCACCGGCAGCCACGTCTCGCCATTGGGGACTAGATGACGGATCGCGAAACCCGCCAAAATAGCCACAAAGCTGGCCGATCCTCCGACGAAAGAGGAAACCGCCACCGCCCAAGCTTCCTCATGCTGCGGATCAGACCCATGAGTGCCGCCGACAACCAACAGGGACGCCGCGAGATGCAGGTGTACACAGACCGACCAAGCCCGGATGGGCTCAGATCTGGCCCGCCTACCCGCAGCCATGGCCGTCCGCCGGCCGGAGACCGAGGAGCCCCGGCCGCCACCGCCGCCTGCAGCAGAGCCGTAGATGGTCGGAGCGGGCGCCGCCGCCACCATGCCATGTCGGCGACCGAGGAGGTCCGCCGCCGCCACCACGCCAAACGGGCTTTGCCCGGCGGCGCCTCCGGCAGCGGCGGCGGGCGGGGATGAGCACAGGGGAGGGAGGGAAGGTGGCCTCCGGGCTGGGCACCCCGGTGCGGCGCGGTGCGCCGCCGCACGGGGGTGGGAGGGGTTAGGTCGGGGGTGGGAGCCCACACAAGGATGGGACGCCTGAGGTGGGATCGAGGCAGCAAATCTTAGAGATATAATACTGTTCATGTTTCCTGCGCTGCCTCACCGGTGAGGCAGCGCAGGTACATGACTGAGGTATAATACTGTAAAGATAATTTATTAGGATAGAAAATTCAGAGACTCTGCTCATGTTTGTAATCTTCACTTCTTCAGTGTGTACTAACTCTTAGAGATTCCAGCGGGATTATATGGAACGAGTATGAATGATAAACATGCTGCTCATGTCTGTTGAGTTGTTTGGTTGTATCGCGTAGATGGCACATAGACGTGGTGTTGTAGGTGAAGAAGAAGGGCAGGCTACGCATGTGAGTACCAGCCCATGCCCAGCTCCTGCTACTTCCGCTCCACCGTCACCTACTCGCTGTCACTGGTCATGAACGCAGGCAACTGGCTCCTCTGTCTGCCCCAACAACAACAGCTGCGCGGTGCTCATGGGACTCGCCGCCAACATCAAGGTCATGACCTCCTGGCCCGCTCGCTTTCCCGCTGCGTCCCTTGCTATGCCAACAATATTGCACTCTTCTTGCCATCCATCCTAATCTTTTATTGATGATCATTTTGTTTCATTGAAGTCCTCTATCATTTGCCTCTTATTCTACTATTTTGTCAGCAAGCTGAATCCATTCTTAATTCCGTTATTCCTAATGGGTTTTAGTTTACTGATTATAACTACATTTACTGAATGGATTTCCATATGATTTTCATCTAATTCTCAGGTTCATCAAATTTTCATCCAATTTCCTTAGTTTAATCCTTTTATAGGCTTATTTTGGTGACTTATTATTATTATTTTAGAGTGTAAATAAGCATATGGTGAACTTTAGTTGATCCAATAAATTATCTTATTAACTGGAATAATGCATAAACTATTTCTGGCATTCTCGCTTTCAGGACTACTTTACTATCCCTGTCCGAGAGATGACAGCAATCTGACAGAGGTATAGTGTATTGCTAAAATTAGACAGTACTAATGGTAGAGGCTAGGGTTCTACCGGGTCTAGGGCGGAGGTTGTAAGGGTGGAAGTGAGGGCGGAGAGGTTGGAGAGCTCGGCGCCGGCGGCTGGGCGCCTTCGCGGAGGAAGGAGGCGGCGGCTAGGGTTGGTGCGGCGGGCGCAGGGATCTCCCGTCTCCCTTCAGGAGACGAGACAGTAATGATACTGAATTATTGTCTGACTAATCTCGAAAGGATACAAGTGTTTAGACAACTAGCCACTAGTGGGCTTCCTACGTGTATAGGTCAAACCGACCATAACATCTCTCCCCGCCTTCTCAAACAGCTCGTCCTCGAGCTGAACTTCTGGAAACTGCTGGCGGAGATCTTCAAGCTTCTCCCAAGTCGCCTCATCCTCGGGCAGGCCGGTCCAATGCACCAAGACGTGCCAAACACCACGGCGCTGCTGGGCCTTCAACACGCGAGCCACACTCGCCGAGGCAGGCTCGAGACGCCCATCCAAAGTAGGTGGAAGAGCTGGTGGTGCAGAAGGAGGGTCGCCCGGTAGGCCTTCAGGAGGCCGACGTTGAAGACGTCGTGGAGGCGCGAGCCCGCGGGCAACTCAAGGCGGTAGGCGAGCTTGCCGATGCGCTCCAGCACACGGAAAGGACCGGCGTAACGAGGTCCCAACTTGCGCCTGGAGCGCGGGTCCAAGGACTGGGTCGTCCGGTGAAGAAGACGTAACCAGACCCAATCGCCCACCGCAAACTCCGCCTAGCGATGGTGTGCATCATAGTACTTCCTGGCCAGCTGCTGAGCCTGAAGAAATCGCTGGCGCGCCTCAGCCAGTATCTCGTCGCGGGTACGCAGCAGGTCATCCGCCGTCTCAGTACGGGCCGTGCCAGACGCATAGGGAAGCATCGCCGGTGGTGGCCTCCCGTAGACCACCTCAAAGGGAGTAGCGTGCAGCATGGAGTGGTAGGACGTGTTGTAGAAGTACTCGGCCCACGCCAGCCAGTCCACCCAAGCTCGTGGACGATCCCCGGTGAGGCAGCGCAGGTACATGGCGATGATCTTGTTGACGACCTCGGACTGGCCGTCCGTCTGAGGATGAAACGCCGTGCTCATGCGGAGCTTTACGCCCGCCAACCCAAAGAGGTCCCTCCAGACGTGCCCCGTGAACACAGGATCACGATCACTGACGATGGAGGACGGAAACCCGTGGAGGCGAACGATGCCGTCGAAGAAAGCGCGTGCCACGGACGCCGCCGTATAGGGATGACCGAGGGCGATGAAGTGCGCGTACTTGGAGAAGCGGTCAACCACCGTGAGGATGACAGACTTGCCGCCAACCTTCGGTAGCCCCTCGATGAAGTCCATGGAGATGTCCGCCCACACCTGAGACGACACGTCCAGCGGCTGCAGCAAGCCCGCTGGACGGAGCGTCTCCGTCTTGTTCCGCTGGCAGGTGACACACGCCCGCACCCAGTCTCGCACCAGGGCGCCATCCCCTGGGATGTAAAAATCAGCGCGGAGACGGTGCAGAGTCTTCTGGACGCCCTCGTGACCAGCAGAATGCGCCAAGGACAAGGCCTGGTGGCGCAGGTCTCCATGATCCGGCACGAAGATGCAGCGTCCGTGGAGTAGTCCCTCGTCCAGGCGCCATGGCGCGGCCAGCTCGCCGTCGACCAGGCGCTGGTGCAGCTGCTGCGCATCCGCAGCCGTGGTAGTAGCGCGGCGAACCTCGTCGAGGAAGGCGAAAGATGGCCCGGAGTGGATGTAGAGGGCTGCACCGACTGTGGGCGCGTCCGCAGTGTCGTCAACGTCTCGGCGGGACAGGGCGTCGGTGACTGTGTTGAGGCGGCCGGGGCGGTACTCGACGGTGAAGTCGAAGCCGAAGAGCTTGCTGATCCACTGGTGTTGCGGCACGGTGGAGAGACGCTAATCCAGCAAGAACTTCAGGCTGTAGTGGTCCGTGCGCACACGGAATGTCCGGCCCCAAAGGTATGCCCGCCAGTGGCGCACCGCCTGGACCAGCCCGATCAGCTCGCGTTCATATGCGGCGAGCTTGTGGTGGCGCGCGGCGAAGGGGCGACTGAAGAAGGCGAGGGGACCCTCGCCCTGGTGAAGGACGACGCCGAAGCCAATGCCGGAGGCATCGCAGTCCACCACGAATGGCTCGTCGAAGTCCGGCATCTGAAGAACGGGACCCGTCGTGAGTGCCCGCTGCAGGGCGGCGAAGGCCGTGGCCACCTCCTCGTCCCAGGAGAAGGCGTCGCGGCGAACCAGGCGCGTGAGGGGCGCGGCGATGAGGCCGAAGTCCTGGATGTATCGCCGGTAGTATCCTGCGAGGCCCAAAAATCCGCGAAGAGCTCGTGGCGACTAGGGCGTTGGCCAGGCGGCGACGGCAGCGACCTTGTCCGCGTCCATCGCGACACCGTCGGCGGAGATGACGTGGCCCAAGTACGCGACGGAGGTCGTGCCAAACGAGCACTTCGAGCGCTTGAGGTGAAGACGATGCGCTCGAAGCTCGTTGAAGATGATGGCCACGTGCTGCAGGTGCTCCGCCCAAGATGCGCTATAGATCAAAATATCATCAAAGAAAACAAGCACAAAGCAGCGTAAGTAGGGGCTGAGCACGTCGTTCATCAGAGCCTGGAAGGTCGCCGGTGCGTTGGAGAGGCCGAACGGCATCACCAAAAACTCGTAGTGGCCATGGTGAGTGCGGAACATCGTCTTGGCGATGTCGTCCGGGTGCATGCGCACCTGATGATAGCCCGAGCGCAAGTCGAGCTTGGTGAAGAAGCGCGCGCCATGTAGCTCGTCCAGGAGCTCATCCACGACGGGGATGGGGAACTTGTCCTTGGACGTGACGGTGTTGAGGGCGCGGAAGTCGATGCAGAAACGCCACGTGCCGTCGGTCTTGCGCACAAGGAGCACGGGGGCGCAGAACGGTGACGTCGAGATCCGGATGATGCCCTGTGCTAGCATGACCGCAACCTGGCGCTCGAGCTCGTCCTTCTGCTGCTGGGGGTACCGGTACGGCCGCACAGCTACGGGCGCCGTGTTTGGAAGCAGGTGGATGCGGTGGTCACAGGGTCGCGAGGGAGGGAGGCCCTGCGGCTCGTCGAAGATGTCGCCGTGTTGCTGCAGTAAGTCGGCCAGGAGCGGATGCGCCTCGTCTAGCGCGGCGGCCATCAGGTGGAGCTGCGGGGATGTGCTAGTGCTGCCCACGCCCATCCAGTGAACACGGCGGCCGCCCTCGCGCCAGAAGATGAGGGACAGCGCGTCGAGGTCCCACAGGATGGGGCCTAAAGTGCTCAGGAAGTCGAGGCCGAGGATGAAGTCGTAGCAGCCCAAGTCGATGCCGACGCAGTCGATGGCGAACGGCTCGTCGCCCACGAGCATGGGAACCTGTCGCGCCACGCCCTGGCACGTAAGACGATCCCCGTTGGCGACGGTGATGCTGTACTTCTCCGATCCCGCCGGCTGGAGAGCGAGGCGGCGCATGGCGGTGTTGGACAGGAAGTTGTGCGTGGAACTCGTGTCCACCAGCGCAGTGAGACGCTCCCCATTGATCGTCACCGGGAGCAGCATCGTCTTGGCCGTCTTGATGCCCGCCATAGCATGGAGAGAGACGACGAAGGCGGACGCGTCGACTGGCGCGTAGGTCGTGACACCGGCCTCAGTGACGGTGGCGGCCGCGAGCTCGGCGGTGAGAGTCTCAACATCGGCGTCATCGACGGTCTCCAGGTAGAAGAGGCGGGCGCACGTGTGGCCCTGGTGCGTACTTCTCGTCGCAGTTGAAGCACAGCCCCTGGCGGCGCCGCTCAAGCTGCTCTGCAGCCGTCAGCCGCTTGAAGGGGCGAGTCGGCGCAGGAGGGCCTGCGGGCGCAGCGGCCGGTGCGGGGCGCGGCGGGGCGGTAGGTGTCGGGGCGGGTCGGGGCGCGGGATGAGGGCTGCCACGTTGCGCGTAGACCTGTTGCATGGCGAGGGCGCGCTGCTCGTAGGCTCGTGCGTAGTACATGGCCGTCTGCAGGTCCGCCGGCTCGCGCATCTCGACGGCGACGCGGATGTAGTCGGGGAGGCCGCCGACGAAGAGATCGGCGCGCGCTGCCGTGCCGAGACGCCGGGGCATGGCACGCGGCGCCGAAAGCGGTCGGCGAAGTCCTGGGCCGTGGTGGTGAAGGCGAGGCGTCCCGGCTCGGCGAGGCGGCTGCCACGGAGGGTCGGCCCAAACCGGCGGAGGCACGAGGTCGCGGAAACGCTCCCGGGCGGCATCCCGCCCTCGTCCTGCTCGAGGGCGTAGTACCAAGTCGCGCGGCGCCCCGTGGGTGATAGGAGGCGATCCATGTGCGGTCGGTGCTGAGCGTCCGCTGCCCCGAGCTGCTCACTTGGTTCGGCCGGTTCGGGGGTCGGTAGCGCCGTCGTAGGTGGCGAACTCCAGCTTAGTGAAGCGGGGCGGCTGCTGTGCCAAAGGCGGAACCTCGGGGGCGCCCTCCTGGCGGCCCGGGTTGAAGGACGTGCTCGCGGCGAAGGGGCCCGTAAACCCGCCAGGACCGCCAGGGCGGTGGGCGGGCTGCTGAACTGTCGTCCGCGCCGCAGTATGAGTGTAGACGGGCGACGCGTCGGTCCATGTGGGAATCGGCGAGGCGACGGCGGCCACCACGCGGGCCGGCCATTGCTGGCGGCGGAGGCGGCCGGTGGGGGCGGCGGCGGAGCAGCGGTCGGTGGGGGCGGCGGCGGAACGGCGGTCGGTGGGGGCGGCGGGTGCTGGTTGGCCTTGATCTCCGCGAGCTCGAAGCGAATGGCGCGGAGGCTGTCGGCGAGGTCCGCCAAGGTAGCGGGCAGGAGGTCGAGGCCCGTGGGGACGGCGGCGTCCTGGTCTCCGGTTGCGGCGGCGGCGGCCCCCTGCAGCGCGTGCGGGCCGGTCATGGCGGCGGGGGTGGTGTTGGTGGCGGCGGTTGACGTGGCGACGATGGTGTCGACGGGGGGGGGGGGGGCTGTTGGAGCCCATGAGACCTAGGCAATCTGATACCAAAGTGGTAGACGCTAGGGTTCTACTGGGTCTAGGGCGGAGGTTGTAAGGGTGGAAGTGAGGGCGGAGAGGTTGGAGAGCTCGGCGCCGGCGGCTGGGCGCCGTCACGGAGGAAGGAGGCGGCGGCTAGGGTTGGTGCGGCGGGCGCAGGGATCTCCGTCTCCCTTCGGAGAGACAGAGACGATGTGATGCTGAATTATTGTCTGATTAATCTCGAAGGGATACAAGTGTTTATATAGGAGGACGGCCTCCTCGAAACCCTAATTTACTTGGGCTAAGTTCCTAATTTACTTGGGCTAAGCCCACAACTAGCCACTAGTGGTGTTGTGGGTATACTTCATGGGTGTACCATCGACAGTGCCTAGATCCGGCAAGCCCGGGTGGCCCACAGATGGTGATGAGGCATGTGGCCCATCGGGCGGCCCAGTTGCTGTTGATCCCGACGGAAGATGTCCGGCCCGAGGAGCGAGGAGCCGGATCCGACCGACCTCGAGGAGGAACCCGGATCCACGGAGGCCCATTAAGGGACCCGGATCCGGTACGACATAGATGGAAGGGCGGATCCTTGACGTACACGGCAAGACATTGTACCGTAGTTAGGCTATCTGTAATCCGGCTAGGACTCTCCATGTAAACCCTAGATCCGTGCGCCTTTATAAGCCGGATCCCGGGAGCCCTAGCGGCAGAACAACAACTCATTGTAACAACGCGAAGCGCCCGGATAATTCCGGACAAGCAGCGGTAGGCCCTGTCCTCGTGCGGGTGTTCGAAGGCTGGGTAACTCGCTTACCACCGTCCCGTGTGCACTCCGCCCTATGGCCCCTACTTCTTCTTCCCCTCGTGAGGATCCCTCCTCCGGGGTACCGTCGATCAGGCAACGGCAGGTTGGCGCCCACCGTGGGGCTGTGGCGTACGGAGGCCGGAGCCGGGAGGGTTCCGCCATGGGAAGCTACGACGACACCATCGCTGTAGGGCGCGTCTTCTACGCCGGAAATCTGCCGATCGTCCCTCCGGATGAGTGTTGGATTCCGGCTAGGACAAACCCCGTCGGGCTCTCCATCGTCCCGAGTTGGCGGCATACACATCTTCATCGGGGAAACCGTCGATTCCGACGGAAACCCACCGGTAAGTAACGCCGACGCGACCACCGGCGAGCGGGACGCGGTCGCGAAGATCCGATCCGAGTCGCGAGGAACTTCCTAAGGAGGATTCCGCCTTGGATCCGAAAAAATCAAAACCCACCCAATCCGCCCCGAGCAGGAAATAACGGTGGAAGACCAATGCGGATCCGCTCGGGTCTCCCGGGTGTTAGAGAAGCAAGGTGTCACTTCGTGCACTTCATAGCCCATACCGCCGGAGCCGCCCCTCAAGAGATCGGAGCCGGCCCCGTGCGAGGATGAGGCGCCGGAAAACGACCTGTCGCTCCGGATCAGCGGGAGGCACGTCGGAGAAAGCGACGCTCCGGGTGAAGAATCGATCTGGGCAACCTGAGCCCAACTTCCGATGATTCCTCCTCTATGGACACGGAAGAGTTCAATCGCAAAATACAAGAGCTCGGAGGCGGTGAGCAACCTGAGGTCGATTCCGCCCAGCCTATGCAGGTTCTCGCAACCGTGGCACGGCTGGAACAGCAGGAAGGCGAAGATGAAAACACCACCTCCGACCCAGGACCATCTAATGTCGGATCTCCGTTAGATCGGGCACGTCCGCTCGAGGATGTCCTGTCTCCGGAGGAATTAGTTGCACAAGCACGCATGGACTTGGTCGCAAAGTCAGATGTTCTCAACAAACCAATAACCCCTGACGATGCCGCAGATCCGGAAGCTCTAGAAGCAACAAGACGAGGAGATGCGGCTCTCGCCAAAAAGTTCGCCAACACCGCAGCTGCGATGCTGGATGAGAGGACAGAAGCTGCCAACTTTGTGGTCCACTTTCAGAAGAAGGACCGCGAGGTCGATGAATCTCTTGCAAAAGTCAGGGAACTCGAGAAGCATTGGGAGGCCAAGGTGAAATTCGTTGAAGAGGAGGAAGCTAGGATCAGGCGTGAAGCCATCCCTCCCCGCAAGATTACCTTCGCCACCCCCACAGAGCAGCAGCCGCTCGCAACTCCAAAGGACAACATGAAGAAGGCTGCTGAGATCTTGAAAAAGAAGGATGAGGAGATTGACATCGACTATGTTCGCACGCTCGTTGCTTCAGAAATGAAGCAGCAAAGCAAGGCCGATACTTCGCGGAGGCTGGAGTCCAATCCGGATCACTGTGTATCTACCGCGCAGAAGGACGCCCTCGTCAATCGCCACCCTGATGATGAATCGCGCACCGGATCCTCGGAACGCAGAAGGAAAGCCAGGGAACACCCAAATCCGATCCCCGTACCATCAAAGACGCCACCGTCAGATCCAAGAAAGGGAAAGGATGCAATGTACTCTGGACGGGACAAGTACCGCAACCCCTCTCCTCCGCCTAACGGTTACCCGCGACCCCCTCGCCGCCGTGGTCCAGCCGGAAACACCAGGCCCCCAGGGCATGGTGGGATTGTTATCCGCGACAACGTGCTGCCAAGAAACAGAAACAAGGAGCGCTCGCCGGAACCACGCCGGAACCAGAACAATGTTCGTGAGCCCGAGCCCAGGAGGAGTCGGAATGAGGAGCGCGACCCAGAGCCTCGCCGGAGCCGCGACCCGGAGCCTCGCCGGAACGACCAGGGCAGCCAGCGCCATGACGAAGGCAGCCACAGGAGCCGGAGCCAGCACCGGGAAGGTCGAGGAGAATCAGAAGGCGGAAGCAAGAAAGCGGACCGACCACCTCGCAGGTCTCCCTCACCACCACCTAGCGGTGGCGGCGGAGGTGGAGGCGGAGGCGACGGCCGAAGATCTCGCTCTCGCTCACAATCTCCTCGCCACGGCCCCCGCGACGCGCGGGATCGCCTTAACGAATACAGAACCGACTACATTGGTCCAAAGTGCTTCGGCAGGATGATTCGAGAGGAACCAAAGCCAAGGATGAACCTCAAGCTACCCGGAAACCCGAAGCATTATGATGGCACCGAAAGGCCGGATACCTGGATTGAGGATTACTATAATGCGGTAACCTTTGCCGGAGGAACCCCTAACATCGCACGCCGCATGCTCCGGTTGTACCTTGTAGGTCCAGCCCGAATACGGCTCGGTGACCTCGAGAAGAACTCCATCTTTTGCTAGTTCGACACGAAGACCGCTTTCGAGAAACACTTCGGAGGCACCTACAAAAGACCTGCCACGGCAAGCGACACTGCAAGCCTGCATCCGAGAAGAAGGAGAAACCTCAAGAAACTACCTCACACGATGGTTGGCATGCGAGAACGAGTGCGAAACGTCGACCACACCACCGCCATGTACGCTTTCATTGGTGGACTGCGAGAGGGAGGACTGCTGAGGCATACGCTCACTCGTTTGGCTAACTCAAGCAAGCTGACTTTGGATGAGATGATCTCCATTGCCAGTGATCACACTACCGCCGATGATGACGCAGGCGGTGATCTCGCAGCTACAGCAATCCCCCTACATCAACAGAAGAAGAACCGTGACAACGGCAACAGCAGTAGCCATAAGCGCAAAAACCCTGATGACCAGAAGAGTGGCTGATCCGAGATGGTCGCCATGGCGTTTCAACGCGGAGGTTCAGGAGGCGGAAGAGGACGCAGTCGTGGAGGCGGAGCCGGCAGGGGCCAGCAGCATGCCACTGAGGTCACCGCTGGCGGATCCCGCGCCCCGCAAACCTACGAGGAATACAGAGACATGCCCTGCCTGGCCCACCTGGATCCGGTTACAGGGAAGTCAACTCACACCAACCGCAAGCGCAAGTGGGTCAATGATCTAAAGAACGACCCGGAGGCAGGATACAAGCGAGCCGGAAGCACCGCCCACGCGGCAAGGGAGGCAAGGGCAAGAACAAGGACAAAGAGGAAGATAGTTCCGAGGCGATGGATGAGGATGATAACTCGCCGGATCCCAAAGCGGGATCCGCGGGTAAATCCAACCCATTCGATAAAAGAGCGTGGGGGCTTACCACACTTTCCTCGGAACCCCAACGATCCGCGCTACCAAGTCGGCTACCCGGATCCCGAACGCCACGGTTCCGGCTGTGCCGCGATACGTCGGGTGGTCGGAAATCCCGTGCACATTTGATAGGGCGGATCACCCTGCCATTGTGCCAAAAGAGTGCTACGCCTTGGTTGTAAGTCCCCGCATAGACGGGTATGATTTCTCCAAGTGCCTCATGGATGGTGGAGCCAGCTTGAACATCATGTACTTGGAGACTCTAGAGCGGATGAACCTCACCAAGGAACAGCTCAAACACAGCAACACTGAGTTTCACGGCGTGGTTCCGGGTAAGAAGGCGAATTCCCTCGGCAGCATCACACTTCCCGTGGCTTATGGCGATGTTCACAATTTCCGCGAAGAGAAGATCACGTTTGAAGTTGTGCCCTTCAAGAGCTCCTACCATGTCATCTTCGGCAGGCCCACCTACCACAAGTTCCACGCAAGAGCGTGCTACATCTACAACAAGCTCAAGATTCCGGGTCCTAAAGGTATGATTACCGTGACCGGAGACTACAAAAAGGCTCATGAGTGCGAGTTAGGCGAAGCCGCCTTCGCGGAGTCTGTGATATCTGGAGAAGAGCTGAAAGGCTACAGAGCCACGGTGGATCCGGCCGAGATGCGAGACCACCAAGAAGCAGATCTCCGAGCGAGAAAACCTCCTTCAAGGCCGCGATAGAAACCAAGAAGCACGACCTCATCAAAGGCGACTCTTCCAAGCAGGTTTCGGTCGGAGCCAACATGGACCCCAAATAGGAAGACGCGCTCGTCGAGTTCCTCCGCGCTAACATGGATATCTTCGCATGGCAACCTTCGACATGTCCGGAGTACCTAGGGAACTCGCCGAGCACTACCTCAACATAAATCCGGGGGCTAAACCGGTGAAGCAAGCTATGCGACGCTTTGGAGATAAGAAGCGCCGCGCCATAGGAATGGAACTAGCTAAGTTACTAGAGGCAGGTTTTGTAATAGAAGTTATCCACACCGATTGGGTCGCGAATCCCGTCCTTGTACCCAAAAAGAACACTGAAATACTAAGAATGTGCATCGATTACTCCGGCTTGAACAAGCATTGCCCGAAGGATCCGTTCCCCTTGCCGCGCATTGACCAAGTCATTGATTCGACGGCGGGGGCGGAACTTCGTGTTTTCTTGATGCGTATTCCGGGTATCATCAGATCCGGATGAAGGAATCCGACCAAAAGGCAACTTCATTCATTACCCCGTTTGGTACTTACTGCTATGTTACTATGCCTTTTGGTTTGAAAAATGCAGGTGCCACCTACCAACGTACGATGCAGCGGTGCCTGAAGGACCAAATTGGCCGGAATGTGCACGCTTACGTCGACGACATCGCGGTCATGACCCGGAAAGGATCCGACTTGATCAGCGACCTCACGAAACCTTCGACAACCTCCGCAGGTACAAGATGATGTTGAATCCGCTGAAGTGCGTCTTTGGCGTGCCAGCCGGAAAACTCCTTGGCTTCATAGTCTCTCACAGAGGCATTGAGGTTAACCCGGAAAAGATCAAGGCAATCCTGTGCATCAAACGGCCAACTTGTCTCAAAGATGTGCAACGACTAACTGGTTGCGTCGCAGCAATCCGTAGGTTTGTTAGCTGTCTTGGCGAGAAGGCGCTACCTCTGTACAAGCTGCTGAAGAAAACGGACAAATTCGTCTGGGACGACGCAGCCGACGCAGCTCTTCGAGGGTTGAAGGAAATACTCACCTCCCCACCTATCTTGGCAGCCCCAGCAGAGTCAGAGCCAATGCTCCTTTATCTGGCAGCTACCAACAAAGTCATCAGCCTCGTCATCGTGGTGGAGCGAAAGGAAGAAGGTCATGAATATGACGTCCAAAGACCTGTCTACTACATTAGCGAGGTGCTGACGGAGTCAAAGCAAAGATACCCTCACTTTCAGAAGCTAGCTTATGGAGTGTTCCTAGGCAGCCGGAAGCTGAGACACTACTTCCAAGAGCACCCAGTAACAGTTGTGAGCAAGGCTCCGCTGTCAACAATTCTCAACAACGCTGACGCAACAGGACGTACGGCTAAATGGGGCATCGAATTATCCGCCTTCGACATCGCTTACAAGCCTAGGACTGCGGTTAAATCCCAAGTCTTGGCAGATTTCGTCGCAGATTGGACGGAGGCTCCGGATGCAAGTACGGAGCCGGAACCGAAACATGGGTCATGCACTTCGATGGATCCAAGCAGCATCAAGGCTCGGGAGCCGGAGTCACCACTGAAGTCCCCTACCGGAGAAGAGCTGCGGTACGTTCGCAGATCCACTTCGAAGCTACAAACAACATGGCGGAATACGAGGCTCTACTACACGGTTTGCGCATCGCTAAGGAAATTGGGATCAAGCACATCATATGCTGTGGAGATTCCGACCTGGTGGCACAACAAGTAGCCGGAACCTGGAACGCCAGAAACTCCGTCATGGCGGCCTACAGAGATGAAGTTGACGAGATCGCCAAGTGCTTCCTCGGATACGAAGTCAAGTATGTCAGGAGAGACGATAACGCAGCGGCAGACATGCTATCCAAGCTCGGATCCGGCAGAAAGAAAATTCCGCCTGGTATTTTCCTGGAGCATCTCCGGATACCCTCGGTGAAGGGCGCTAACCCGGAAAACCCAGAAGTGGCAGTATCTCTGGCTAGGGAAGCGATGGCTATCATTCCGGCTTGGACACAGCCTTTCCTGGACTACCTCATCGATCAGAAGTTGCCAGAGGACGAGGTCCTTGCGCGACAGATCGTCAGACGAGCGAGATCCTACACAATTGTTGATGGACAGCTCTACAAACGAAGTGCAGCAGGGGTATTTCTCAAATGCGTCTCCAATCAAGATGGCATTGAAATCCTCAGAGAGATCCACGCGGGGGATTGCGGGCATCACGCCGCTCCCGGGTCCCTCGTTGCCAAAGCTTTCCGGCTAGGATTTTACTGGCTCACGGCTAAAGAAGATGCTTGACAAGTTGGTAAAAACCTGCCGAGGTTGTCGATACTATGCTACTCAACCGAACGCTCCAGCCCAAGAGCTGAAGACCGTACCTATCACCTGGCCATTTGCGGTCTGGGGGCTCGATATGGTTGGTAAGTTAAAAAGATCATCTCCTGGCGGTTTTGAATACCTTCTGGTCGTTGTTGACAAATTCAGCAAGTGGATCGAGGCAAAGCCAGTGAGAAAAGCCGACGGTGCTACAGCACTAAAATTCGTCTGCAGCCTCGTGATGAGATTCGGCATCCCACACAGCATAATCACAGATAATGGCAGAAACTTCGCTCAAGGAGAGTTGAGGGTTTATTGTGAGACAGTAGGGATTCGATTGGACCTTGCATCTGTGGCTCACCCACAATCCAACGGTCAGGTTGAAAGGGCTAACGGCATAATATTATCAGGAATCAAGCCGCCCCTTGAAGAACCGCTGCGACGAGCAGCTGGAGCTTGGGCTGACGAGTTGGAAGCTATTTTGTGGAGTTTACGAACTACCCCTAACAGATCAACAGGGTTTACCCCATTTTTCCTGGTATACGGATCCGAAGCCGTGCTTCCCTCCGACATCATCCACGATTCACCGCGAGTTTCCACCTACAATGAAGAAACAGCCGACGAGGCCAGACAGCTATCTGTGGACCTGATCGAGGAAGCTCGGAACCTAGCTGACCAGCGCTCCGCCATCTACCGGCGAAGCTCCGACGCTATCACGGTCGTCGAGTTCGGAATCGCTCCTTCATGGCGGGAGACCTGGTCCTCCGCCTTCGACAGGTGAAAGACCATAAGCTGCAATCTCCATGGGAAGGACCCTTCGTCGTTAGCAAAGTGCTTCATAACGGGTCGTACTACCTTGTTGATTTCCGCGAGCTGAGGGACAGACCCGCTAATTGGCACCGGAAACGCAAGCGTGAGGATCCGGATGACATCTACGATGAGACAGATCGCCCTTGGAACATCGCACAGCTACGTCCTTTTTACACTTAGCATATTTTCTCCGAGTTCCAAACTCTATAATAGTTATACATGATCAATGAAATAAAGCTTATGGTTCACTCTTTGAGTCTTTTACCTCCTTGTTCATTTTAGATCGTGTATGTTTTTCCGACTAAAACCGCAGAGCTGGATGTTTCCGCCTAGGCGTGTATGCAAGTTGTGATTTTCAAAATCGTCCTTTAGGACGTAAGCTTAAGTTTTCGATTAAGTTGTTATCGTTGCGAACTCGTGGATTCCTAGTAGCGATTTCCGGCACCTATGCCTGGGGGCTTGTTTCCGCGGTTATGGACGGATTGCCATTGGGCTTCGTCGCCGCTGGCGAGCGTTTCCGGCTAAGGTCTTCCGGCTCGCGGAAGGTCAAGCGGGCAAGCCGGAAAACAATAAAATCAGCACTTGCTTTTCAACATAAAACGAAACATGCGAATAATATTAACGGATAGCAGGATAAGTGTTTCCGCCCCACGCATAGTCGTTTCGTTTCCTAGCTACTTAAGAATTTAAAGTCTTATTACAAACCCACTCCGGGGCCAAAATGATGCAACTTGTTTCATTGTTTAAACAGGAACTCTACTCGGAGTCCTCTTCTTCAGATTCCTGGTAGGCGGAGCCGTCGTCGTCGCTGTCACCGGATCCGGCTTCGGAGTCGCCACCAGAGCTTCCTCCGGAATGCTCGACGCTTGACCCGGAGCCTTCCCCATAATATTCCGGCTCACCTTCCTCCTCCTCCTCTGCATCGGAAAATCCCTGAGGCAGATCGTGTTTGTTATACCAGAACGAGTGATTCACTCGCCTGACAAACAGCTGCTCATAGCCTTGGGTTTCCGCGAGGAGGGCACCCATGTCGGAACCCTTGGGGGCTCCGCGTGCAACATCCGCAAAGTTGAGGGAGGGGAAGTGAGCCTTGCAGGTGGCCAAGACAAGGGAGGCGACTCCGCGTGCAGAAGATTTTTGCCAGTCCTTGATGAAATCCGGCACTTGTTGCATAAGTTTGGTCATCGTATCGACGACTGTGGTTTTGGCCTTCTTCGAGAGACGAGTCTTGGCGATTCCGCGACAGGCTTCAAATAACACGTCAATAGAAATCCGCGCTTCATCGTATGCCTCCGTCCTCTTCAGGTTCGACTCCTTTGACCACTCGAAGCCAAGGCTTGCTGTGGAAGAAGGAGGTCCAGTTCCGTTAGAAAGACAGCATATAAGGCAGTCGGAACAACGACATGGAAAAAAGCTTACGGAAGATAAGCTGGTCGATGGCCTCCGCCTCCGCTTCTAGAACTTTGTTCTTAGCTATCACGGAAAGCACGCGGCCTTGGCTCTTCTCCAGTTTTTCATTCAGTTCCGCCAGGACGCGGGCATGCTTGTCGGAGAGCTCCTTCCTCGCCTGAGTCTCCTTGTTGGAGGATTCTTGGATGAAGGTTTTGAGGGATTCGTTCTCCGCCTCAAGCACCTTGACCTTGGCGGATAGCTCATCAAGCGAGGAGTGCTTGGCAGTTTCTTCTGAAGGCAGAAAGTTGCACATATTATGCATCCTGAACAATTATGTCAGCACAAAAAGTAAAGACCCGGATCTCGTACCTTGAAGGCGGGTCTCAAGCAGCTGGATAGCTTTGTGGCTATTTTCCGCGTTCTGGCGCAGCCCTTCGATCTCCGTGATTTGCTCCAGCACGTGCACGCGAAGATCTTCGTGCAATTTCCGCGTGGTCTGTGAAGCAGCAAGGAGTTAGTCGGAAATTAAAATCTTGGGGGCTAGCGAGGAATTCAGTCTTGGTATAAAAAATTTCAAATTCCGCCTAAAAGTACATTCTGGGAAAGCATCGGCTAATACATGTTACACGGAAATATATCACCCAATGCTTGGGGGCTAGTATCACCTGCCGCACTTCCTTGTGCTTGGCGAAAAACTCCTTCAGGCCGTCCTCCAGGTCGGCGAGCTCTCGCATCTCCTCGTCCGGCTTTCCCCACACTTTGTTCAGCATGGTGGAAACCTCCGCGTGACGTTGTGCGAGGGTAAGCTTTTGAAGGGACGGAGTTGGACGAGGGTCGACCCGAGTCGCGTTGGTGACCTGGAGGAGCTTTACCTTTTGCTCCTGTTGTTCTTCTGTGGGCTCCGCGAAAGCGGCGCCTGGTTGATCTTGCGGAGGAACAGATGAGGAGGTCCCCTGGGCGGAGTCACCATGGTGAGTGGGATCTTCAGGAAGGTCATCGAGGTTGATGACATCTTTCGGATCCGGCTTGGAGGCGGATGAAGCCTTGGGCGGAACTTCAACCTCAGGAGTAATAGGAATGGAAGCCGGAGATGGCCTGGCTCTTTTCTTCGGGACCCTTGGGGCCTTGGGGGGCTGGCTTCCGGAGCTTCAGAAATAACATAAAAGCATAAGTAAGAGTTTAAGCGTAAAACCAGAACTTGGATCTCGGAAGTAGGCGCTTACCCGGAAGGCTTGAAGAAATGCTTTGGATGGCGAGGCTGCCCCTTGTTGCTTGGTATTAATCGGCGAGAGGCGCTTCTTTTCCGCCTCCGCTTTCCGGGTAGCCGCAGTGCTAAGCACTTCGCGGGGGCGTTTCGCATGGGGGCTGGAAGGGGCTGGCTTCTTCCTCTTAGCAGGGCGTGGGGCTTCAGGAGCTTCCGCCTCCGATGCGGCTTCCGGATCCGTGTTGCCGGTGGAAGGAACCCGGAGGAGAATTCCGAGTTCGCTTTCTTCAAGCGCCTCGAGCTAATGCAAAGTTAAACACTTAGACAAAAAAGTTTGAATGCAAAGAGAAACAAAAGATTAAAGTCGAGACGACGTACCGCGGTTCCGGAACCATTCGTGTGAATGTCTTTGTTGCACACGTGAACGTGAAGTTCACGTGGGATTTTGATGAGGAGCCGGATCCTCTTGTCGATGGCGTCGGCGGAGAGATTGTCTTTTGTAGCGCGCATTGGGTCGTCGCGCCCTGTGTATTGGAACATCAGGCGGTCCCTGTGTTGGAGCGGCTGGATCCGCTTGGTGAACCAGGAAAGGGTTAAGTCCTTCCCTGTCAGCCCCTCCTCCGTCAGCTTACAGATCCGCCTGACGGCGCGTGTGAGCTGAGGCGATTCGGAAAGGTGGGGGCAGTGCGACCATGCCGGAAGCTCGGTGGCGCGGCAGTTCTTGAATGGCGGCAGCTTCTTTTCGCTCGCGGGGTCGGAGACGTCCTTCAAGTAGAAGAAACCCCCGGACCAGTACCTCGCGGATTCGTGGCGGTCGGTGGGGGGGTAGACGCGGCCCGGGCGGATCATGAAGGTGATGGATCCGCATGCAGCGAGTTCGGCGGATTGCCGGATCCTCTCCTTCTTGACAGTAAAGAAATATTGGAACAGAGAGAGCTCGGGGGTTACCCGGAGATGGCCTTCGCAGAGGGTGACGTGGTTGCAGATGGCAAGCACGCTGTTTGGAGATATGTTGTGGGGTTGGAGCCCATACGTCTTCAGAATCTCCAGGAAAAAGTCCGAAGGCGGAAATGAAAAACCGCGCTCCACCAGTGCTTTCGTCAGCACCATTTCGTCGTCCCTCGGAGCTGGAGCTAGTTCCTTTGGAACTGACCTCCAGCTTCCGGGTTGCAGGAAACCCTCCGCCTCGAGGTTCTTCAGCTCCATCTCGGTGGTGGTGCAGGGTCACCATTTTCCCTTAGCTTCGGAGTCTCGTTTGCGAGCTTTCGACTTTTTGGCAACCTCTTCCGCCTGGTGCTCCGTTTGACCCGCCCCGGAGGCTTTCTCCGGGTGAGCAGAGGTCCCCTCAGCCTCCTTGCCGGAATCCTTTGAAGGATCCAGCCTCGAGTTGGAACAAAGGGTGGAGGGGCGGAGGAGATTGGGGTCGCCATGATAGGTTCCGAGGTCGGAGGCGGAGTCGTTGAAGACATCTGGAGAAAAGGTTTTGGCGGAAAGCGCTCTTTAGTCGGATCCAACGTCGTCTTCCCCAAATTCATCCCTACCAACTACGGTGCGAAAGCGAAGCTCGAAGACTTACCGTAATGGCGTTTGCGGTGGTCGGAGTCGCCGGCGACGAGTTTTCCGCGCGGTGGCTCGCTGATGTTAAGAACAGGATGAACACGACGCGGCGGCGAAGTACCTCCGGTGATGTTCCGGTGAGATTCCGGCACGGCGGAGAGGAAGCTTGTGGCGGCGCTCGGCAGAGAGGTGAGAAGGGGGGTGAATGAGGGTTAAGGCCTCGACGGCGGATATTTATAGGCCGGAGGGATAAGATTCGTGCTCTGCATCCTGCGGTCGGAACGCAAGCATCGCACCGTTGGATGTGTGAAACGTGTCCAAAACCCTAAACGGTAAAAATGGCTAGAGATAAGTTACCGCACAAGTCGCGCGAAAATGGCGCCAGAATTGGCGGAACCGTTTGAGTCTTTTAAGATTCCGGGTAATTGCGTGAGGATAAGTTGGCTCTCATTCGCGAGCAGGGAGTAACCCGGAAATGTTCTTTGGAACGTCGATGGATGAAGTCCTGCAGGATGGGAGCATTTTCCGGCTATAAGTTGGAAAAAGAAGAAAATGCGAAGTTGGAGCTCTTCAAGTTTCTCCGCGTTACCAACGTTTGCCGGAGATCATGATGGACCAGCAAGGCGGAAACCGCAGGTGAAACTCGGAGAACTCTGGGGGCTACTGTTGTGGGTATACTTCATGGGTGTACCATCGACAGTGCCTAGATCCGGCAAGCCCGGGTGGCCCACAGATGGTGATGAGGCATGTGGCCCATCGGGCGGCCCGATTCTTGTTGATCCTGACGGAAGATGTCCGGCCCAGGAGCAGGGAGCCGGATCCGACCGACCTCGAGGAGGAACCCGGATCCACGGAGGCCCATTAAGGGACCCGGATCCGGTACGACATAGATGGAAGGGCGGATCCTTGACGTACACGGCAAGACATTGTACCGTAGTTAGGCTATCTGTAATCCGGCTAGGACTCTCCATGTAAACCCTAGATCCGTGCGCCTTTATAAGCCGGATCCCGGGAGCCCTAGAGGCAGAACAACAACTCATTGTAACAACGCGAAAGCGCCCAGATAATTCCAGACAAGCAGCAGTAGGCCCTGTCCTCGTGCAGGTGTTCCGAAGCTGGGTAACTCGCGTACCACCGTCCCGTGTGCACTCCGTCCTATGGCCCCTACTTCTTCTTCCCCTCGTGAGGATCCCTCCTCCGGGGTACCGTCGATTAGGCAACGACAAGTGGGCTTCCTACGCGTATAGGTCAAACCGACCATAACAACTAAACATATCTACATCTTTCCTGATGGACAAGTATTTTCAGTTCCATTGTTAAACATCATCCATCAATTTTGAATGGCAAGGATCAAGGCGGTCAAGAAATGAAACAACCGACGGCCAAACGCTACACTCTGTGCCCTAAATGAACAACAGCTAGATGATTCCATGGGAAGAAATTTTGTGACTTCCATCTTTCGTACCTGCATAT
Source organism: Lolium rigidum (assembly GCF_022539505.1). Lineage (NCBI taxonomy): Eukaryota > Viridiplantae > Streptophyta > Magnoliopsida > Poales > Poaceae > Lolium > Lolium rigidum. The sequence continues at coordinate 50,066,628 of NC_061512.1, read as the reverse complement.
GTTCAATGTATTGGTCAGATAACTTTCTCCACTCACTTAAAAAAAATCAAGTTTCAGGGAGCACGCTACAGACTAAATGTTACACTTGCTGAGTTTTTCACTAAGAAAAACTGGTGGTAGCTAGCTTGCACCAAATGCTGCAAAAGAACATTCCCCGACAGAGATGCATATAAGGGCAAGAAATGCTCAGGCGTAACCATAGGACCAAGGTACACCAATACTATTAGAAGTCTTCTTCCTACTCTTAACTTTGCAGAAGCTAACCATAGGATATATAAAGCTTCCCTAGATACATGGTTGCGGACAATCCATATATTTTAGAGCCCAGGGAGTCTAAATAGCAAGAAGAGGTGAAATACTTCTTGTGGGAAATGCAACAGGCAGCACAAATTACAGCCGACTGGAGTGGATAGTGCCTATTGTCGGCAAGAAAAATGCCATCACTGATGTCTCTAACTCACTAGAGTAAAGTAATCTAATTTTTGACATTGTGGCAGTTGAACATATTAGTGACCAAACTGCTAGTGGCAGGCAAAATATGGGCTTCGTGCCACTGCAGAACTAAGTGAAGATACCAGCTCAAACCACCCCTCCAACAAAAGAGCAAGAAAGGGCCACATACGGAGTCGCTATTTTGCTTTTAGAGGTGTTCTTATAGGTTGTTGGTTCAGATCTTTAGTCCATCTATCTTATCTCAAATAGACATATCCATGTGTACTAATAACTTACTTTATGTGTGTAATTCGTTCTTCTACAAGAAGTTTATATTTTGTAGGAAAGATGATAACAAAGTCACTCTTGCTTATGTAAAACATTTTTTCTTCAGTCCAGGTGCCTTTTTCTAATATATGTTTGTAACTCATTCTTCGAAAAACAACTCAAAATTTCTTATTCTTCCCTGATGCTTGCAGTTGTTAGTTGTTTTTTCATGTGGCAGCTGGGTCAAGAGTTCGGTTCAAAAGTGTGTGACTCCAAGGTGCTCTATGGCGAACCCTGGGGCAATATTTCTAATTAGTTTCCGACTGGGGAGATGAAAGTCTGAGTGGAGGCAATGCAGCTCCAGTATATTGACTAGGAACTTCTCTCCACTTTCCTCCACACTCATCTTTGTTTTTGTAAGTACAGATCATGTTAATTAACTTCATGTTTATAGTCCAGAATTTATAAATCGAATGAAGGGTTCTCATTGGTAGCTGGCCGTCAATGCTCTTGTTTCACTAGAATATTAATACCATCTTTGTCACAGCTAAGGCCATACTCTATAATAGCTGCTCATCACACTTTGTATTTTAGAATTTTCGCAACCTGCTATGCTTTACTATAACTACATTGCCAAGCAATGAATGCTCATGAACTGTAGTATCAAGTATTAATATCTTTGTAGAACAAAGATAGGTGATATCAGCCATGTAAATTCCTGTATAGAGTCAACATTATCATATATATGCACGTATTACTAGCTCTGTTATTGTACCGCTTACTTTTCGCTCTGGACTTCTTCCACCCACAAAAGGATGTAAATCCAGTAGTGATCTTTCTTCATAAGTCTTACTCTGCATTGTTCTTCACACTGCACTTGGCTAAGTAAATGGGACCGTGAAATGCAGCAAAAGTCTAAAATATACAAACCATCATGTCGAAAACGCGTGCTGCAACGTGCGCGAGGTCCTTCTAGTAACATGTCATAGCAAAAAGCGTCACAAGCAAGCACATTACACATGTTCACAATGAACACCATGATACAGACGATGTCACAAATGGTGTACCGGTTTACACGGATCCACCTTGACGCTCGTCTTCCCTGACAATGATGCCTGCATGAGACAGCAAAGCCCAGAGGTGGGTAATGTCACGATGGGCCGTGCTAACCGGACTACCGTCCATGTGCCGTGGAGTGTGAGTTGGGCCTGAGGCCGTGGGCCGTTGAGCCCTGTAAGTGTGGTGCTGCGTTTCTGTATATCTGGGAGCAAAGTCCTCGAGTGGGGCATCGTGTATGAGATGAATGAAGGAGACTCTGAATCCCTAATCCCAGTTGCTTCCGTCTCCTCCCGAATCCCCAATTTCCTCTCCCAAATCCTCCTTCTCTTTGTATCCTGTTGAGTATGATTGTAACATATGGTATCAGAGCCATCTAGATCCACGTGAGCTCGTAAAAGTCCTCGGTCGCAACCCTAAATCCTTGGATTTCTGCACGGCGGGTGTTGATTTCTTCGGAAATTCGGCGCAAAATTCTCTTACGAGATACCCCCGGGTGGTTGGTTGTGATTTGGGTTGAGCTCCATCCTCGCGCTGGCGCCTAAACGCGGGATACAGCAAATCGAAGCGGAGTTGAAAAACTCCATGGGAGAGCTCACATCGCAGAACGTGGTGATGGAGGGGTATATGAAGCAGGTGCTCGATTCCCTGCAAGGGATGCAGTCCAAAATAGATGAGATCCAAGGTGCGTTGGTCGAGACCACTTCCGCCGTAACTGCGGGGCACCACCGTGCGGAGGAACTCTCGGCTCGTCTCACGGCCATCGAGTCTAGTCCGCGGACGGCGCTGAAGCACGTGACGGTGCCACCGCTGGATGCTGGTGTCGGGACAGGCGCGGAGGCCAACCCTCTCGGGTCTTCGCTGCCGTCGCCGTCGGGAGCTGCAGCTGCGCGTCCACCTGCGCAAGTTTCAGGCTCCGGGTCAGCTGACCGCCGCGATCCAATGCTTTACCGGGGAGATGCGCCTGGTATCTTGGGGATACAGCGCTCTACCCCGGTCACAGGTACCCAACCATCACCTCATGCGAAATCTCCTGTATCAGTTGAATCTACTGAACATCATTATGAGCATGAAATTGGTTATGGTACTGGTGGGCGTGGATCTACTCCTAAAATGGATTTTCCTCGATTTGAAGGAGAGAATCCCATGGTGTGGCAGCAGGACTGCGAAACATACTTTGAATTGTATCATGTTTCTGATGCCTTACGTACCCGCTATGCCTCCCTGAACTTTCGCGGCACGGCTGCGCTATGGCTTAGAAATGTTCAGGCTAGGCGTAAAATAGATGATTGGGGAGAAATGTGTCGCATGGTTCATGATAAATTTGGAAAAAATAGATACATGCACTACCGTAGACAAATGCGTGCTCTGCGGCAAGTAGGCACGGTCTCAGAATACATAGAAAAGTTTGAAATACTTAAGAATCAACTGTTGCTGTATAACCCTGCATTAGATGAGGCATTCTTTGTAGATGAATTTTTAAATGGATTGCAAGATGATCTCCGTTCTGCTATACATTTGCATTGTCCACCAGACCTCGATACTGCGAGTTTGTTGGCTTTAATGCAGGAAGAGGATATGGCAACCAGTAAGAAGCATTCTACCAGTGGTACGGACAACCGGGACACAACCAAATTCAGTTCTCGGTATGGGCATTCTCAGGAGAAATTCAGTTCGAAAGAAAAACAAGCCCAAAGGTCTGATGACTCTAAGAAGCCTGAACACTCCAAATGGGAAGAGCGACTGGATACTTTGAGGGCCTATCGTCGATCCAAAGGACAGTGCTTCACCTGTGGTGAGAAATACACAAGAAGTCACAAGTGCCCAGACAAGATCCCTCTCCATGTCATAGAAGAGCTGATGGAACTTCTGCCAATTCATGCTGATAATATTGATGATGCAAACGATGATGATTCAGACACGGATGACCTAATGTTAATAGCTGCTACAGATACACCTAATGTGGCCAAGAAGAAGAATACTATCAGGCTACAAGGGACTGTTGGGAAGCATCAGATGCTTATCTTAATTGACTCTGGCAGCGTGGCATCTTTCATTAGTACAGATTTGGCTAAACGATTGCAATGCTCAACTCAAAACATGACAGCAAGGCAATTCACTGTTGCTGATGGGCACCCAGTACAGTGTACAGAATTCGTTCCTGATTTTGAATGGGGAGTTCAGGGCCACACTTTTACACACTCTGTACATGTTCTTGATCTGGGCTGCTATGACATGATCCTCGGCGCTGATTGGCTGGATGAACATAGTCCCATGTGGGTACATTGGAGGAAGAAGATCATGCGCTTCACGCATAACAAGAAGCGTATTGTGTTGCGAGGTGTACAGAGTAGCGTAACAGTTTGCAAGAAGGTGAGTGTCCGAAAACTTCAAGGACTGCTGAAAAAAGGGAGTGTCGAGCATATTGTCCTGGTGCAACCATGTTCGACAGACACTACTACAACTACTCCATCTGCGATGATGATGAGTCCTGCTCATTCTGTTGACACTCTAGCTCAAATTGCCACTGATAGCATGAATCCAACAGCGATAGAAATGCCTAATCAGACACCACCTGCAGTCCAGAAAATAATTGAGGAGTTCAGCCATTTGTTTCACGAACCTACTACACTGCCTCCAGTCAGGGCACAAGATCATTCCATTCCTATGTTGCCAGGTGCTCAGCCCTTCAAAGTCAGGCCTTATCGTTACAGTCCGCAACAAAAAGATGAGATTGAGAGGCAAGTTTATGACATGCTATGCCACGGCATCATTCGTCGCAGCTCAAGCCCCTTTGCCTCCCCAGTCCTTCTAGTGAAAAAGAAGGATGGTAGCTGGCGCTTCTGCGTGGACTACAGACAACTGAACAATTTGACTGTCAAGAACAAGCACCCACTTCCGGTAATTGATGAGTTACTGGATGAATTAACCGGTGCTCGATATTTCACCAAGTTAGACTTGCGCTCTGGGTATCATCAGATACGATTAGCTGACGGTGAGCAATACAAGACAGCATTCCAGACTCATCAAGGCTTGTATGAGTTCATGGTCATGCCGTTTGGGTTAACCAATGCCCCGGCTACATTCCAACATATTATGAACACCATCTTCGAGCCTCTTCTACGTAAGTCCGTGTTGGTGTTCGTAGACGACATCTTAGTCTACAGCTCTGATTTGGACAGTCACTTATCTCACCTGCGACAAGTTTTCCAGCTATTGGCTCAGAATGAGTTGCTAATCAAAAAAAGTAAGTGTTCCTTCGCGCTCAAGGAGCTGGAGTACTTGGGCCATATCATTGGACCAGATGGTGTGTCCACTGATCAGACCAAAGTGCAAGCGGTTCAAGATTGGCCAGTGCCTGTAAATGTGAAGAGCTTGAGAGGGTATTTGGGATTGACTGGATATTACAGAAAGTTTATCCGCCATTATGGGGTCATTACTCAACCTCTCACTCAGTTGTTGAAGAAGGGAGTGTTATTCAGTTGGGGGCCTGCCCAACAAACTGCTTTCCTTGTTCTCAAACAGGCTATGTCTTCAGCACCTGTTCTGGCCCTACCGGATTTCAGTAAGGGTTTTGTCTTGGAAACTGATGCATCGCATAATGGTGTTGGAGCTGTGCTGATGCAAAACGACCACCCCATTGCATTCTTGAGTAAAGCATTGGGCGCCCGCAATCAAGCTCTTTCTGTCTATGAGAAAGAATGTCTTGCTATTCTTTTAGCAATTGACAAGTGGCGATCCTACTTACAACATGGCGAGTTCATCATCCGGACAGATCATAAAAGCTTGCTACATCTAACTGATCAACGCTTGCACACATCTCTCCAACACAAGGCGTTTGTCAAGCTTATGGGCCTGCAATTTAAAATCCAGTACAAAAAGGGTAACTCAAACTTGGCGGCCGATGCTTTATCTCGCAAATTTAACGACTGTGCTGCTGTCTCGTATTCAATGGCGCAGCCGTCGTGGCTAGATCGTTTGCAGGCAGGCTATGAAGATGATGCTCAAGCACGCCAGTTGATTGAGGAACTTGGTGTTTCTGGAGCGAATGACAAAGGGTTTTCTCTCCGTGATGGAGTACTTCGATTCCATGGCAGGATCTGGGTTGGGAACAATACTATGGCTCAAGACCACATCCTTCAAGCGTTGCACAGCAGCGGGATTGGTGGACACTCTGGCGTACAGGGAACTTATCATAGAGTCAAGCAATATTTTTCCTGGCCACATATGAAGAAGACTGTGCAAGATTATGTAGCTGGCTGTCAAGTTTGTCAACAGGCCAAACCGGAACACGTTAAATTGCCTGGCCTTCTTCAGCCTTTACCCATTCCTGCTGGTGCCTGGAAGGTGATTTGCATGGATTTTATCGAGGGGCTGCCATTATCACACAACCATAATGTGATTTTGGTGGTAATCGATAAGTTCACTAAATATGCCCACTTTGTGCCATTGCGTCACCCCTTCACTGCTCTCACTGTGGCGCATGAGTTCATGAGTAATGTGTACAAGTTACATGGGTTGCCTCAAACCATTATCTCTGATCGGGATAAAATCTTTACCAGTCGCCTATGGCAAGAGTTATTTCGCCTGTCCGATACCACTCTCCACATGAGCTCTGCTTATCATCCACAGACCGACGGTCAGTCAGAGCGGCTGAACCAATGTTTGGAAGCTTACCTGCGCTGCTTCGTCCACTCATGCCCCAAGAAATGGTATGAATGGCTCCCCCTTGCGGAATACTGGTACAATACGACATATCATTCAGCACTGGATCGCACTCCTTTTGAAGCACTCTATGGTCATCCCCCTCGCAACTTTGGTATTGACACGGACTCATGTGCTTCTACTGACTTGGAAACTTGGTTAAAGGAACGTGCTGCTATGACTCAGCTTATGCAACAACACCTTCTGAGGGCACAACAGCGTATGAAGCATCAAGCGGACAAGCGACGGTCTGAGCGCACTTTTGCTGTTGGTGACCAGGTGTTCCTCAAGCTACAGCCCTACATACAACAATCTGTCGCGGCTCGTGGGAACCAGAAGCTGTCATTTCGTTTTTTCGGACCATACAAAGTACTGAAACGCATCGGTGAAGTTGCTTATAAGCTGGAGCTGCCAGCATCGAGCCAAGTTCACCCAGTCGTGCATGTTTCTCAGCTCAAACGCCAAGTGCCAGCGACTACTCAGGTACACACTTCACTAAATCTTTGTGACCCTGACCCAGCTCTTGCTATGTGCCCACAGCAATTCCTATCTACTGCTATGATTACACATGGAGCTGCCACTGCTCGACGTGTTCAAGTGCAATGGTCTGGCAGAGTCAAGCCTATGATCAGCTGGGAGGACCCGGCTGACCTGCATCGTCGTTACCCCACTGCACCTGCTTGGGGGCAAGCAGTGCTCAAAAGGAGGGGGTGATGTCACGATGGGCCGTGCTAACCGGACTACCGTCCATGTGCCGTGGAGTGTGAGTTGGGCCTGAGGCCGTGGGCCGTTGAGCCCTGTAAGTGTGGTGCTGCGTTTCTGTATATCTGGGAGCAAAGTCCTCGAGTGGGGCATCGTGTATGAGATGAATGAAGGAGACTCTGAATCCCTAATCCCAGTTGCTTCCGTCTCCTCCCGAATCCCCAATTTCCTCTCCCAAATCCTCCTTCTCTTTGTATCCTGTTGAGTATGATTGTAACAGGTAATGAACTCCCCTCCATAGGCGAGCTTCTCGATGTGCTCATTGACATTGTCTGATGGCGCAGCATAGAGCAACATCTCGGCTCAGAAATCAGCCAGCACCTTCCAGCGTGTGTCCTCTAGCATCCCCTCTAGCTGCTTGCCCAGCTTCACGCCTCTCCCGAAGACTGTCGGCGGCAGCACCATCACATTTTTCATGGCCTCATACCTGTTGGTTGCGCCCTGCAGGAAGTTCATCGCCTCCTCAGCGGCTCCATTGAAGACGGATGTTGTATCGTGATGGTGGCCAGGGAGAAGCTTTGGCTCAGAGACCACCAGGTGCGCACAGTATCCTGACAGCACTGTGGCGACTTCATAATCTACTGATGGCGGCGGCCTTGTTTCTGCTCCGCCCGGGGATGTCACCATCATTTCACAGTAGCATGTTGCAATGTGCCAAGTCAAGATGATGCAGGTTGTTTCCGGGTGCACGTCCCACTCACATGCCCATGAGAGGGATCCTGCTCCATTGTCCACTAACAACGACCTGCCACTTATTAGTTTACCTTGGGTGCGCACAAGGGAGTCCACAACTGCCTTCTTTACATGTGAACGCAGCTTGGTAGGCATCCGTTCATACCGACGGACGGCGGATGCTTGCCAGCTGCTTTGATCAAGGACAGGGAATGGTAAGGCTGTGAGCACCACCGAACGCAACAATGGTCTAGGCTCTGCCACGGAACGGTCAATAATGTTACCGACAGCTTCAATCAGTGAGTACTGCCCAAGCTGGTGTTGCCAACAGTTCTTGTTTGACTCGCATTGCAAACCAATATTTGCCAGAAGCCCCTTTAGCCGCATCATCATCATGTAACTTCTTCTGTTGGTTGTTCGTTGTCTTCTCTTCCCGGATATGCTGGCAAGCAAAGGACACTCTCCCCCAAACACTAGTCCAAAAAACTAGCATCTGTACCGATTCAAGCACACCAGCGCATGCAAGTATCACTAAGGTGATGGTAACATCAACCTTGGTGTCGACGACGAAAGACAGGTCTTGGGTCCGAGTGCAGTCATATTTCCCCACATGGGTAGCTACAACATATATTGTAAGGCATATGCTGGCGGCCGAGACCAGGTACCAAACTGTTGCAGTCCTTGACCTGTAGTACAGAACTGCATACTTGGTGAAGTAGACATCATACATGAAGGCTAACTCGGTTTCAATCACCTTGAATACTCTGCTGTAATCATTACTCGGGTCCAAGAGCAGCCCCTTGAACACAAAATCATGTGCCTTTATCTTGGACTCGCCACATGCAAACCCAAAGGCACGCCTTCTCAGCAGATGAAACAGAGAGAAAGAAAGGCATTCATACTTGAGCTCTGGATCAAGTGACCTGCACAGCCATATCTTCTCTATGTTGATGACTTCACTCTCATCAGCCGTTATCTCTCTTGTACATGTCTCGTTGTCCAGCTTGGATTTTCCCATGGGCCAGTCAACCAGGTAATGGCAACCTTCCATGGTGGCCGGATCAAATAACCCACCCATTTTGTGCTCTTGATACATGTAATCAGAAACCGTTTTGTATATGTTACAAGACCCGGTTGCCAAGCCATATGCGAATAATCTCTGCATGAACTTTAATATGGAGAGGACGTATAGATAATAGAAAAATACCAACTTCCAGTAGATACCGATCGGGCCACTGATTATGAGGAACCCGCCATATAAATTGTACAGGATAGCCTGGAACCCCAGTTTCATGATTTCTGTATTGTCACGTAGAGTGTGAGCTGTGATGGAGTCGGTGCAACCATGAAGGAGGAAGAGAGATATGGCCCAAATAGAGTACATGCTGCTTTTCACAGAGGAAGATTGCATTGAACCCAGAGTGTAGGTCATTAGTGAGGAGGACAAGGTAAAGGCTCCAAGCACACCTTTCTGGATGAAAAAGTTTCTACTTCGGCGACGGTAGCGCCCAAAGGCGTTGAGGATAATGAAGAATAAAGTAGCCAGTACAACAAGGAACTCGATACGGATCAACGTTCCCCTTGGGCTCTTCCACAACCCCTTGGCATGACTAGACAATGCCGTTATTGTTTCATTTGAAAGATGGATCTCCCTCTTCAACACCTTACAGTAATCATCCACCTATGTATGATCAATTCATGATTAGTCATGCGGGAGCTGTTATAATTTATACATCCTAGATCGAATTGTATATGTCGCATCTAGATGATTGATATCCAATTACAAATTAAAACATCTAAACTAATGTCCTAATTATGTGTAAGAGCATCTCCAACAGTCGAGGTAAATCTGTCTTGGTGATGAAGAACCATTTTATATATCAAATTTCCCCCAAAAAAAAGCCTCTCAACATATGATATCGATCTATTTCTGATGTGCAAATGTTACATCGTGATGTAAAAGTTTGGCCAAGTGACCCAAATATAAATCACTTGTGGAGGACGATGTATCCTATATGTTGCATCGGTGCTAGGAGACGGAGTAGCCAAGTTGAAGGTTTGGCTCCCTTCGCGCCGCCCGCTGGCCACCCAGCCCCGATGACATGGGTATACCATATCGGATACTAGGTATTACCATCCCTGGTGCAAAGTCCAGGAAGAAATAGGCGAAAGTTCATGAAGAAACCAACATGAAGACGAAGCTCCTTACGTATGTAAATAGGAAAGTTGGGTCCATATCGGGTTAACCGACTTACTCAATGCAACGAGACCTCGAGGTGGACTCTGAGACCTAACCTAGTATATAAAGGCTTAGGAGGAGCCACCGAAAGGATAGATTTCGACTACTCGCAACACCATGTAACCCTATATCTCGTAATAAAATCTCGGCGATTTTCCATTGATCATACTTTTCGTCGGCTATCTAGTTTGGCTGACCATTGATTCGCCTGCGTTCTCTTTCCTTGAAACCAAAGTCCATCATCATGGGCATTGATAAGGTTACCCCTTATCACCCGACCGCTGACCAAATTGATTTTTCTGGCTCCTCCTTCCCTCCGCCGACCATCCGACGCCTATTTCCGCCGCACTCCATGGCCAAATTGGCCCCGCCGCCGACCTATAACACGGGATGAAAGGCTCGGCCGCCTGTCGATTCCGGCAGGTCCCAGCGGCTCTAAGGGGCGCCCGACGAGCTCCGACTGGTCATCGCCCAACTTGCTGCTCGTGGAGGTAGTTTTTCGGTATCGCGCGAGCCGCCACCCGGCGATCTTCTCTCCCGGTGACCGCCGCCCCTTCGCCCCACGGTTCGGTGCCTCCAACGTTCCCTGTGCTAGTGCGGGGTAGGAGAAGCTTTTCTCCCACGGCGGCGTTGATTCCGCGACCGCGTTGTGACTATCTCCACCTGTTGGCAGATTACCACCTCCGCTCCCCCAACGTCTTCGGCACGAAGTGTCAAAGGTAATTTATTAACTTTATTTGTTCTAATTTTACTGTTACATTGTAGAAGTAGTTTGTAATCTATATTATTGTTTTAGATGGTTTTAGTCGACTACAACACATCTGATGATTGACATGGAAGAGGAGGAAGGGACTAACGGTAATGTTTTGATGATGCATATGAATAAGATTCAAAAATGGTTGAGGCGGATCCTGCAGGTTGCCGGCGGGTGGTGTGGGGGCTACTGGCTCGGTTTCAATAAAGGTGGAGGTCCTAGGGCCCCTCTCAAGCCATGATGAAGATCATCTTGACGAATGTCCTCATTGAAGCTCGGACAAAGTGTCGTGTTTCGGAAGGCTCCGCCGACGAACTCCATTGGGCAACCATGTTTTCCTGACCGTTTGGTTTCGAGAGGGAGCGATGTGAAGCAACTGCAATTTGTTGCCATTGTGGAACATGTCTTTAGTTCTATGGTGATATCGGTAGTGGAGAATGGTATGGAAGCCGAGAAGCTGCGGACTAGTAAGGGTGGTTCGAGCCATGGTGGAGATGAGGGATTGTCTTGGTGATTTGTGATTTGGCTCAGCGGCATCAGAAAGTGGGGGCGGCGGCAAGGAGAAGTTCAGAGTCTAATCTTTAGGGTGAAAGTCTGGCCTTAATTGATTGTGCCTTTGCAATGGCCTTGTTGAAGATATTATTTTTGAGAGAGCGGACCTTCTCCAGGGTGAAATCCTATGATCTATGATCAGGGCGACGATGGTGTTTGTGCATTATTCCCTTCTTGGAGGCATCGCTTTTGGAGAAGATGGATTTCTAGTCTTGTCTTGGTGGTGTTTGGTCAGTAGCAGAGCTTTTTATTTTTTATAATTCTTCTTTCTTTATTGGTTGTGTGCATCCGTGTTTTCATTAGGGCACTGCGTTGTTGCAGATCCTGGGTGTAATTGGTATCTTTGCGATACTAATATATTCCCTTTATCGAAAAAAAATAAAAAGGCTGAGGCATGGTGGTTCCGTGGCTGGCCGTGACTATATTCGAGGACTCGAATGGAAGACGACACAAGATCACAAGAAGCTACTTTGCTGAGATATCGATGCATTCGGGGAAGGATTTTTGCCGCTGTTTTAGGATGTCTATCGATTTGGTCAAGCATATTGCATAGTGTGTGAAGCTGCACAATAGGTTCTTCGAGCAGCGGAGAAATTGCGTCGGAGACTTTGGCACAACACATACAAAAGGTCACTGCATTGCATATGATGGCATATGGTATACCGGCAGATCATGTCGATGATCATTTGGCCATGGGTGAGAGCCAAAGCATCAGGTGTGCCAAGCGAGAACTTTGCAGTGACAATAGCAGAGGTGTTTGTACCTGACTTCTTGGGAGCACCCAATTCTCAAGACACTACACGATTACTGGAGGAAAAGCCGCTCATGGGTTCCCATGTATGCTCGGCTCCATTGATTGCATGCATTAGAGGTGGAAGAACTGCCCCCGCAACATGACATGTGTAGTTCAAAAGACACAAGAAGGATTTCACCATCATCTTATAGGTTGTGGTCTACAAACAGACATGGATATGAACTTCTTTCTTCGGGATGCTTGGTTCTTGCAATAACATCAATGTTATTTAACGCTCATCTCTTTTTGCCAAGCTTGCCAATGGTGCATCAGTAGCGGTGACGTTTCAAGAAAACTCCTGCACCTACAACATGGCGGCTACTACCTTGCGGGCGACATCTATCCGAAGTGGTCAATATTTGTGAATCTGGTTCACGCCCCACAAGGTAACATAGAACTCCAGTTCCAAAATGCTCAAGCGGTCGCTAGGAAAGATGTGGAGCGAGCTTTTTGGATTTTGCAAGCCCAATTTGCGTTTGTCTGAATTTTTGGATCAAGATATACTTTGGTACATCATGAATTCTTGTGTGATCATGCGTAACATGATAATTAACAATGAGCGTGGCAAAAATAAGGTCTATAATGTGTATGACTTGATGGGTCAACGGGTGCGGCCATGTAGAGGTGGAGATCGAGTGGAATGGCATCATATTTCAGATGTGGATGTGCGAGTGGATATTGAGAGGGATGCTGTGGAGGATTGGTGGAGGTGGAATGACGAACAATAGATTTATTATCTCTATGTCGTGTCCTTACATTTGATGAACTATATGTTATTTGTGGGCTGATTCGTGTACTACTTGACGAAATATTTGATGAACTATCTATATTGTAATATTATAATATATTATACTAGTTATTTTTAATTTGTTTAGATTTGTTTTATATGAAGTTGAGTAGCATTTGTTCATGCGTGTGTGAAATTGTTGATGTGTGGCATGGCCAGCGGCGATGTATTTTACATCACCTTGTGCGACATCGGTGATGTACAATACATCATTAATTTGTTGCACGCTACCGTGACGTAAAATTTTCGCAGTGTGATGTATAACGTTTTACATCCCACTTTTTGATTATTTTAATACATCATCTATGAAAGATGCTCTAACTTGCATGAGAAAATCCTATACCACCTGATCCTACAGCTTCGAATGGCTGGAACAACAGGTGTGGTCCACCGCTTGTGTCTGCATGCCGCAAGAGATGGCATCATGGGGTTATTTGGGCATCTCCAGCACTATGATCTAAATCGGACGCTGTTAGTCCGTTTGGATTGGGCCGTTTGGATGGACACGCGGGCATGTAGATCTGGCCGACGGTCCGTTTGGATCGCGCACTTGCGCCTAACATACTGGACGCAGCACAAAAGTCAAAGATAACAAAAAAAAAAGTAAAAAAGCAAAAAAGCAAAAGCAAAAGCAAATTAAATTTAAACTAAAGCTCATTTAAACTTAGCCTTATTTTGGGCAATTTTTACACAAAAGAAAGCCCTATATAGGCTTTAAACTTAAAAAAAGGGGAAACCCTAGTCTAGGGTTTGGGACGTGGTGGCCGTCGGTGCGCCACCCTACTCCCAGTAGTACTCGTCATCGTCGCCGTCGATGAGGACGATGCTCCCCGGCGGCGACGCGTTGTTCCGGCTGGACACGCCAGAGGTGTTGGAGATATGCCCAAGAGGCAATAATGTTTGCATCCCACGCTATAATTGTATTAACCGACATTGATACATGTGTGTTATGTAAACAACAAGGAGTCCCTAGTAAGCCTCTTGTATAACTAGCTTGTTGATTAATATATGATCATGGTTCGTGATCATGAACATTGGATGTTGTTAATAACAAGGTTATGTCATTGGGTGAATGATATAATGGACACACACCCAAATAAGTGTAACATAAGATCAAGTCATTAAGTTCATCTTGATATAAACTTTCGATACATAGTTACCTAGTCCTTCGACCATGAGATCATGTAAATCACTTACACCGGAAGGGTACTTTGATTACATCAAACGCTATTGCGTAAATGGGTGGTTATAAAGATGGGATTGAGTATTCGGAAAGTATGACTTGAGGCATATGGATCAAGAGTGGGATTTGTCCATCCCGATGACGGATAGATATACTCTGGGCCCTCTCGGTGGAATGTCGTCTAATTAGCTTGCAAGCATGTTAAAAGGTCACAAGAGATGACATATCACGGTACGAGTAAAGAGTACTTGTCGGAAACGAGGTTGAACTAGGTATGGAGATACCGATGATCGAACCTCGAACAAGTAAAGTATCGCGTGACAAAGGGAATCAGTATGGTATGTTAATGGTTCAATCGATCACTGAGTTATCGCTGAATGTGTGGGAGCCATTATGGATCTCCAGGTCCCGCTATTGGTTATTGGTCGGATTTGTCTCGATCATGTCTGCCTAGTTCACGAACCGAAGGGTGACGCGCTTAAGGTTTGATGTCGTATAAGTAGATTCGGAATATGAGATGGAGACCGAAGTTTGTTCGGAGTCTCGGATGGGATCGAGGACATCACGAGGAGGTCCGGAATGGTTCGGATAATAAGATTCATATAAGGGAAGTTGATTTCTAGGTTTCGGAAAAGTTTGGGATTTTTCTGGTGGAAGACCATGAAGGTTCTAGAAGGTTCCGGGGGTCCACCATGGGGCCCACGACCTAGGAGGGCCAACATGGGCTGAGGGGGTGCAGCCTAGCCCTAATGGGCCAGGGGCACATGCCCCTCAAGGCCCAAGTAGGCCAGCCCACTAGGGTGCCCCAAAACCCTAGGGGGATCAACTTGGGGGGGGGGGGAGGAAAACTCCCCCCCTTTGGCCGCCGGCCACAACCCTAGATGGGTGTGGGGCAGTGGGGGGCCACCCCAAACCGACCTTCCCCCCTATATAAAGAGGGGAAGGGGCATGGGGCGCAGCCACCCCAACACACCAAGTCTGGCCGCCCCCTCTCTCCTCCACCGCTAGTCTGCTCCGGCTTGGCGAAGCCCTGCAGCTCCTCTCCACCACCACCACCACCACGCCATCGTGCAGCTGGGATTCTGAGGGGATCTATGACACCTCCGCTGCCCGCTGGAACGGGGAGAGGACGGGCTTCATCGACACTGTACGCACGACCGAGTACGGAAGTGCTGCCGGATTGCAGCACGGGACGATCGACTACATCAACAACGAGATCTAATCTCCTAAGGCTTTGGATCTTCGAGGGTTAGTTTCTCATACATCTCGTTGCTTCGATCTTCATATATTAGATCTTGCTTCTTCCTAGATTGGATCTTGGTTTTTGTTCATGTTCACGGCAGAATTTTTTTGTTTTCCATGCAACGAACCCATCAAGAGGGCACCGGGGACTCCGGCGAGGGCGACCACTGCGCCCTTTCCCATGCGGAGTGCGGGTCCGGAGGGCTCACTGGCCTGCGCAGGCGTGCCAGCCGCGCCGCCTCCTTCTGCCGCAGCGGCTTGCAGCTCCGCCTCGTGTCGGAGCGCGGCTAGGCGCTCCTCCTCCTCCCGGAGCGCGGCCTAGCACGTGGCCTCCTCCTGCCGCGCGCCATGGCAAGGAACACCGACGCGCCGGCGTCCTCCTTGGCCTTCTTGTCCACCTCCTCCAGCGTGGAGGCGCACGACACCTCGGCGAGGTGCGGCCATTTCGACAGCTCCTCAAGGTCGTTGACCTCGTGGGACGCTGCGAGCGCGTCCTGTAGCTCAGGGCCGTCGTCCTCCTCGGGCTGGGCCTGTGGCGCTAGCGCGGCCCACGGTGGAGTAGCCGTGGGCTCGTCAATGTAGAGGCCGCCAGGGTGGCGGCCAGCCCTCCTAGCCAGCGTGGGCGGTTGCGCGCGAGGCCTCGCTGTCGCCGAGGTGAAGCAGGTGCGCCGACGCGCATCGTGCTCCACGTCAAACCACAAGTCCCAGTAGGGACTCGTGTCGCTGTAGGCGGGGTCCTCCCGGAAGTCGCAGGCAGTTGTGCGTGCCTCCTATGGAACTCCGCCAGGCGCGCGAGGCCGGTGGACGGGATAGAACCCGATCTGGGCTTAGGTGCCAGCCATGGGGGAGGTGCACGTCGCCCCACGGTATTGGTGTGCTGGCCTCCTAGAAGATCTACGCCACCACGACAGTGACGTATATCCGGTCTTGGATGGCCGCCGGCGGCCCCATGTTGAAAGCCGTCGGCGCGGCTCGCCGGCTGCTGCCGGCCTCGTGGTCGTTCACCGATGGTGAGAATTCGCGCTTCGGGCAATGGCGGCGCGGAAGCTCGAGCTCGTGCTCGTGCGTGTGAAGTGGAGTGGGGAGTGGGGACTAGATAGGGACAGTCCCCCTCCCCGGTCCACATTTCATAGGACTTGGGCATTGACAGGTGGGCTAGACACGCGGACCAGGTGGACGCGCCGCGTGCCATCCGGGGCCACGCAAACCTGGCCGAGATTTGGGCCGGGTTTGGGTCATCCCGGACACCGTGGCCATCCGCATTTGCGATGCGTGGCCGCGTTGGGCCGCGTTTTTGTCCGCCGCGACCCATTCGGACGCGCCGACGCGGGATGGGTAGCCGCGTTGGAGATGACCTTAGGACAAGGGTCATGGCCTGTTCGAAATGGTCCGTGCTGTCAAGCGAACCGGCCCCGCATGCTCGAGCGGCACGATCCAAATGGACAGACAGACTCGTCCGTTCACCAAATTTAGAGAACGAATATGTGTGCGCACGGCGCGCGTATCCTCTACTGTCCGCCCATGTGGACCGAGGGTCTGCATGGCAGCGGCCGAAAGGATGCGTATGCGTAGACGGCGCGCGTGTCCTCTAGGGTCCGCCTACGTGGACCGAGGGCCCGCATGGAAGCGGCCCAACGGCTTTCTTCCGATAGTCATGAATGGAGGTAGGCTGACTCCAAAGTTGTCCGCGCTGCCGGATGCCAGCGTTGGCCGCGCCGCCCAACGCCTGCCTTTATCAGTGCCAGTGTTTCGATCTCCACGCTGGCATCGAATGCCTTGGCCTTTTTAAGAAGGCCGGCGGTGTGCATTTTCTTTCACACCCTCATATTCTTCGATTCCCCCACCACCACCGCAGGCATCTCTGCAGCCATGGCTGGTGGAGTAGGCTCGAGGGAGGGCGTCTAGGACAGCGACCGAGCCCTGGGCGTGGCCAAGGCCGAGGTCGCCGAGGAAGGCATGGTGGGAGATGCCAGAGTCCACATCCCCGTCACCACCACTGTCCCTGTCACCACCACCATCCCCGCCACTATTGTCGCCCGAGTCGCTCGCCATCAACCTCTCCAGCTTTGACTTCGGCATCACCATGCACTTGGGCATGACTGGGAGAAGCTACGCCTTCCCCAGATATTTGCGTCGATTGTCAATGGCCAAGAGCCCCACAAGATCGTAATGCGGCTAGCCGGCGGCACGATCGGGTTGTGGTCCGTGAAGGTGTTGTTCGACCGCCTAGGCTAGATGTACCACCACAACAGCTGGAGGTGTTTTGCACGCGCCCACACCATTAGAGTCGGGCACTTCGTCATCTTCAAATATGACGGCCACGACATGCTCATCCACGATAACTTAATTACGTCCCTATAAACGGTAAGACAAATTCATCCACAACAACTTAACTACGTCCCTTCTTAATTCTTGCGCCAAGAAATATAAGCCTTAACCATTAAAACAGAGGGAGTACGACCAAAGCATGGATGCCCAAAGTATAAATGACACCCCTCGAGCACTCCCAATACCAGTTCGGAATGACGGGATGTATCAGGCGCTAAACTATGAAGAAAGAATTTCACTCACTAGGGCAGCTAATTCTAGACACAAAGAACACACACACAATAAGAAGACAAGAATACAATACATGGAAGTTTGCTCTGCTGAGTTGCATACCGTTTGTACACTCATTTTCCTTGTCCTTGTCGATCCGAGCTTCCTGCCTGGATCTGGAGATGACGCGTAATGAGGAGCAAAAGATGGGGATCTGAATATGTCACGCGCAATGATAACCCCAGTGAACATGTATACATTGGGATATATGTAGTAGATACATTATTCGCAAAAAAAAAAGTAGTAGATACATATTGTATGCGACTCGCCCGAGTCATTTAAATATATAGCACTCTTTATTCAAGCACAACATGGCATTATTCCTTTTCTAGAAAAATAACATGGCATTATTCACTTGCTATTATCTTCACATTGGTTAAGAAACGAAGACTTCAGGCTTAGTGGAAGTTTAGCCCCATGACCCATCTCGACAGCGAATACTCCAGGCTGTATGTCGGCCTGTGGTAGCGGCGACAACTTCTTTCATGACTTCGTCTTCCAAATTCTAACTGCAACTCCAAATGAGTTGTACTCCCTCTGTTTATACTTTATAAATATAAAATCTTCTAGATATTTTAAAATAAACGAGATGCATATCATAATAAGTGAATCTACACACTAAAAATATACTAGATACATGCTAAAATAGATGAATCAACAAAAAAAAAAGCTAAAATATGTTATATTAGTGAACAGAGGTAGTAGTTCCTAAAACAAAAAGTTTTGTAATCTCGCATAACTCCTTTTTGTTGAAGATAGAAGGATGCAGCACAAATAGTGCTTGCACTAGTACACAACATGCCTTCGCACATGGCTGAAATGGCATATTGTACACGGTAACCCTTACCATCCCTATGCAATAGGGGTGAAAACCGAACGCATTATTTCCAACCAACCGGAAGCTTACGAAAGATGAAAAAGGATTCGGTCGGATAGTTGACGGATATGGTCATGAATACGACTAGTAGTAAACGGATACAGAAAATGATATAATTTTACTAATATCCGTCCGGCAGTATCCGAAGATATACCGTACTTCACGGTTATAACTGGCGAATATCCGACAAAATATCTGGCAACTAATAAATCTAGACCCACCAATATATAAAATTGCAGCCCAGCCCACAACTGGCAACCTCGTTATATATACCCTGACGTTGTAAGCATACCCACTTTGAAGTCCCCTAGCCTGTACCGCTGTCCGCCAGCACTTTCTAATATCGTAGCCCTAGTCTCTAGGAGCTATTAGCATCTATTCCTGATTTGTAGAAGAATTTTAACAAGCAACCTTTCAGATTTTCAGCCATGGTAGCATAGGAGAATGCCTGATTTAAACGTAACGATAACATAAATGAATTAAATGGTGCATACAATGTCAAAGCCACAATGGTGACAATCAGAGCAGTGATCACTTATTCCCTGAAACCACATTTAAAAGCCAACAGAATAAACAGCATGACATGCTGAACGATACTGAACAGCTTCTCTTTATTGCAAAATCATTTCAAGATATGAACATTTACAGAAACACAAAAGTGTAAAGGGAAACTAAATTTGGTAGGCAACTCAGATCATTAGTTAGAGCATCTTGGCTGTGTGCATCATTTGATGCAGAGGCCGGGGCTCCCTTTATCTAAAAAAAAATTAGTTAGAGCATCTCCAGCCGTCTCCCCGATGAGGTCCCGGCAGCCCTTTTTTTACATCCGGACGGCGTTATTCGGCCCAGCCGCGCCTCCGGCTCCTTGATTTTCCCCAGATTTGGCCTTTAATCCATCTGGAGAGCCCAGGCCATCCCCGGCTCCCCGGGGTGCGCTCGGGGACTCCGGAAGAGAGAAAAGGGGGGACGGGCCCGCTCTGTCGGCGAGAGAACACACGAACCCCAGCACTTTCTCGACCCAAATCCCCCCTCCCCTCTCGTTGCTATGTCGCCGCCGGCACCACCCCTCGCCAATCTGCCGGCCGGTTGCCTGAACTCCGCCGTCCCTCCACCCAGCAGCCTATATTCCGATGTCCGTCGTGCCCTCTGCCTATATTCCGCCGTTGGGCAACTCCCTCGCGTCGCCCCTCGTTGACACGCCCGACAGGTAATCTTCCAATTGCCTAGCCAAACATGGACTCCGACGAGGAGGAGGAGCACATGTTCGCCGAGTTTTTTGAAGAAGAAATGGCAGCCGCCACCCGAGACGAGGAGCAAATATTGATCCTAGCTTGCCTGTCTGGCTTGTACGCCGAGACGGCCATTGGTCGCCGTGGTGGGTCGGCACCAGATCGCCGGAAGTGCAACCCGAGGCAGTGAATGGACGGCTACTGCATGCTCTACACCGACTACTTCGCCGACGACCCATTGCACGGTGAGGCTGTTTTTAGGCGTTGTTTTAGGATGAGCCGGAAGCTCTTCCTGAGAATTGTGTATGCCCTTCGAGAGTCCGACTCCTATTTCGGATGCAAGTTGGATTGCACCGGCATGGCAGGGTTTTCCGCCCTCCAAAAGTGCACGCTGGCTATGTGGATGCTGGCATATGGAGCTCCTGGTGATTCTGCCGATGAGTATCTTCGGATGGTGGAGTCAACCACCCTTGATTGTTTCTACCGGTTCTGCAGGGCGGTGATAGCAGTGTTCGGGGACATCTACTTGAGATCACCCACTGTCGAAGACACTGCTAAGATCCTCGTTGTCAATGAATCTCGAGGATTTCCGGGGATGCTTGGAAGCATTGACTGCATGCATTGGAAATTGAAGAACTGTCTTTTTGCTCGGCAGGGAATGTACAAGGGTCACAAAAATGGCTGCATTGTGATACTTGAGGCAGTGGCTACCCATGATCTCTGGATTTGGCACTCCTTCTTTGGTATGCCGAGATCCAACGACGACATCAACATCTTGCAGTGCTCGCCGATCTTCTTCAAGCTTGTTGAGGGTCATGCTCCCCCGGTTAACTTTGTGATCAATGGCCGACAGTACAACAAGGGATACTATCTTGGAGACGGTATCTATCCAAAGTGGGCAACATTTGTGAAGACTATCTCAAGCCCCGAACTCCCGAAGGAGATGGAGTTTGTCAAGGAACAAGAAGGTTGCCGAAAGGACGTCGAGCGTGCATTTGGTGTCCTCCAGCAGAGATTTGTTGTAGTCCGGTTCCCCGCTTTGACTTCGTCCAAAGATCAGATGTGGAAGGTGATGAACTGTTGTGTGTTCTTACACAACATGATTATCAAGAATGAGCAAAAGTATCCGGTTCCTCTGAGCAAACAAGCTGCACCATATAACAGAGAGAGTCCTCTTGCACAACCTAATCACCAGGTGTCAGCATCGTGGGATGCGTTCATCGCTATGCGTCAAGAGATTCGAGACTCCACAATGCATCAACAGCTGCAGGATGATCTGGTGGAGCACATATGGATGTTTCGAGGCAACACCAACTAGTTTCCATTTGATTAGTTTGAAAACTTGTTAAATTATTTGCTTGTTTTGTTGAATTGTAACGTTTATTTGTAAAAATAAGCCAAATGTTGGCAAAATTTGTCAAATTCGCCGAACTGTAACATTTATTTCTGAAAAACACCGATCACCGGGCGTATTCGGGGAGACGGCTGGAACTTTGGCGCTCCCCGATCGAAACTTTCATCCAAAGCGCCGGATTTAACCGTGGGGAGCGCCAACGGCTGGAGATGTTGCAGTGCCAGAATGACACAATCTCAGTCGCACCATTTAGCTAAGCAAACTTGCTATACTGTTCAGCAACCAAGCAGTGCCATATGAAAGCCATGGCCAACTGTCCATGAAAATTTGCCAGAAAGAGAAGTATCATTACAATGTCCGTGACTATCTCTACAAGCGAGACCAACCGGAGTTGTTACTACTAGACTAGTAAACTATATACATAAGCTGAAGTAAC
Source organism: Lolium rigidum (assembly GCF_022539505.1). Lineage (NCBI taxonomy): Eukaryota > Viridiplantae > Streptophyta > Magnoliopsida > Poales > Poaceae > Lolium > Lolium rigidum. The sequence goes on along the minus strand of NC_061512.1, from coordinate 50,044,691 downwards.
TGCGGCGGTTCGGACAACGAGTGAGCACCGGCATCGGCTCGGTGAACCCCGCTTGCCACGGGCCATGGCTCGGGTTCAAATTTCAAGCCCGGGAAAAAAACTCCCTCCCGGGTCGCCACGCACGGGCGACTCCGGAGGCGACACCCACCAAACCCTAGAGCCGCCGCCGGGATCCCCTCCTCCGGCCGCTGCCGCCGCCAGGGCCGGCGGTGGCGGCCACGTCTGACCGTCAAAGACGGCGGGCGCGCCCTGGCGGGTCCCCTACGTGCGGAGGCGGGACGCCTTGGGCGACGCGGCGGGCAAGTGCGGTCGGCGGTGCGGGGGCTTCGCGGGCCCTGCGATGCACGGCGGAGGTCCTGGGAGGGGTTGCGGCGCGGCGCCATGGCAGAGGCCGGCAAGGCCTGCTGCGGAAGCTGGCGGTGGAGCGGAGCAGGGGCGCCGTGATACGTCTCCGACGTATCGATAATTTCTTATGTTCCATGCCACATCATTGATGATATCTACATGTTTTATGCACATTATATGTCATATTTAAGCGTTTTCCGGAACTAACCTATTGACAAGATGCCGAAGTGCCAATTCCTGTTTTCTGCTGTTTTTGGTTTCAGAAATCCTAGTAACGAAATATTCTCGGAATCGGACGAAATCAAGACCCAGGTTCCTATTTTTCCCGGAACCATCCAGAACACCCGAGAGCCGCCAGAGGAAGCCCCGGGGGCCCCACACCACACCTCGGCGCGGCTAGAGGGGGGCCGCGCCGCCCTATGGTGTGGTGGCCCCGAGCCCCCTCCGAGGCTGCCCTTCCGCCTATTTAAAGCCTCCGTCGCGAAAACCCTATTACGAAGAACGAAACCCACGAAACCTTCCGGAGCCGCCGCCATCGCGAAGCCAAGATCCGGGGGACAGGAGTCTCCGTTCGGCACGCTGCCGGAACGGGGAAGTGCCCCGGAAGGCTTCTCCATCGACACCGCTGCCATCTCCACCGCCATTTTCATCACCGATGCTGCTCCCATGAGGAGGGAGTAGTTCTCCATCGAGGCTCGGGGCTGTACCGGTAGCTATGTGGTTCATCTCTCTCCTATGTGCTTCAATACAATAATCTCATGAGCTGCCTTACATGATTGAGATTCATATGATGATGCTTGTAATCTAGATGTCATTATGCTAGTCAAGTGAATTTTACTTATGTGATCTCCGGAGACTCCTTGTCCCACGTGTGTAAAGGTGACAAGTGTGTGCACCGTGTGGGTCTCTTAGGCTATATTTCACAGAATACTTATTCACCTGTTATGAATGGCATAGTGAAGTGCTTATTTATATCTCTTTATGATTGCAATGTATTTTGTATCACAATTTATCTATGTGCTACTCTAGCAATGTTATTAAAGTAGTTTTATTCCTCCTGCACGGTGTAATGGTGACAGTGTGTGCATCCGTGTTAGTACTTGGTGTATGCTATGATTATGATCTCTTGTAGATTATGAAGTTAACTATTGCTATGATGGTATTGATGTGTATTATTCCTCCTACATAGTGTGAAGGTGACAGTGTGCATGCTATGTTAGTACTTGGTTTAGTTGTGTTGATCTGTCATGCACTCTAAGGTTATTTAAATATGAACATTGAATATTGTGGAGCTTGTTAACTCCGGCATTGAGGGTTCGTGTAATCCTACGCAATTAGTGGTGTTCATCATCCAACAAGAGAGTGTAGAGTATGCATTTATCTATTCTGTTATGTGATCAAAGTTGAGAGTGTCCACTAGTGAAAGTCTAATCCCTAGGCCTTGTTCCTAAATACTGCTATCACTGCTTGTTTACTATTTTACTGCGTTACTACTGCTTGTTTACTGTCCTGGGCAAAGCACTTTTCTGGTGCCATTGCCACTGCTCATACTTATTTATACCACCCGTATTTCATTATCTCTTCGCCGAACTAGTGCACCTATTAGGTGTGTTGGGGACACAAGAGACTTCTTGCTTTGTGGTTGCAGGGTTGCATGAGAGGGATATCTTTGACCTCTTCCTCCCTGAGATCGATAAACCTTGGGTGATCCACTTAAGGGAAACTTGCTGCTGTTCTACAAACCTCTGCTCTTGGAGGCCCAAAACTGTCTACAAGAATAGAAGCTCCCGTAGACATCAAGCACTTTTCTGGCGCCGTTGCCGGGGAGGAAAGGTAAAAGGCACTCATACTCCGGTTCCAGGTAACAGTACTTTTCTGGCGCCGTTGCGTTTGTGCTCGAAGCTATTTCCTTTAGATCCTGCAATTGCATCTTTTTGTTTCTTGTTTACACTAGTTTGGCATAATGGACAACAATGAGCTTCTTATTCTATTTCCTGATTTAAAACATGGATTGTTTGATGCGAAAATTAAAAAACCTATGGAATATTATTTGCATGCTGGTAGTAATATTAGTATGAACGCTTTGAACACCATTGTTGATAATAATGTAGAAAGTTCTAAGCTTGGGGAAGCTGGTTTTCATGATCTTTTTAGTCCCCCAAGCATTGAGGAGAAAATTTTCTTTGATGATACTTTGCCTCCTACACTTGATGAGAATAATAATGATAGCTACTTTGTTGAATTTGCTCCCATTACAACTAATAAAATTGATTATGCTTATGTGGAGAGTAATAATTTTATGCATGAGACTCATGATAAGAATGCTTTATGTGATGGTTATATTGTTGAGTTTGCTCATGTTGCTACTGAAAGTTATTATGAGAGAGGAAAATATGGTTGTAGAAATTTTCATGTTACTAAAACACCTCTCTATATGCTGAAATTTTTGAAGCTACACTTGTTTTATCTTCCTATGCTTGTCACTTTGTTCTTCATGAATTCATTTGTGTACAAGATGCCTCTTCTTAGGAAGCATGTTAGACTTAAATGTGTTTTGAATTTGCCTCTTGATGCTCTCTTTTGCTTCAAATACTATCTCTTGCGAGTGCATCATTAAAACTCATTGAGCCCATCTTAACGGCTATAAAGAAAGAACTTCTTGGGAGATAACCCATGTGTTATTTTGCTACAGTACTTTGTTTTATATTTGTGTCTTGGAAGTTGTTTACTACTGTAGCAACCTCTCCTTGTCTTAGTTTTGTGCTTTGTTGTGCCAAGTAAAGTCTTTGATAGTAAAGTGAATACTAGATTTGGATTACTGCGCAGTTTCAGATTTCTTTGCTGTCACGAATTTCGACCTGCCTCCCTGTAGGTAGCTCAGAAAATTAAGCCAATTTACGTGCGTGATCCTCGGATATGTACGCAACTTTCATTCAATTTGGGCATTTTCATTTGAGCAAGTCTGGTGCCTCAATAAAATCCATCTTTACGGACTGTTCTGTTTTGACAGATTCTGCCTTTTATTTCGCATTGCCTCTTTTGCTATGTTGGATGAATTCCTTTGATCCATTAATGTCCAGTAGCTTTATGCAATGTCCAGAAGTGTTAAGAATGATTGTGTCACCTCTGAACATGTTAATTTTTATTGTGCACTAACCCTCTAATGAGTTGTTTCGAGTTTGGTGTGGAGGAAGTTTTCAAGGGTCAAGAGAGGAGGATGATATACTATGATCAAGAAGAGTGAAAGCTCTAAGCTTGGGGATGCCCCGGTGGTTCACCCCTGCATATTTCAAGAAGACTCAAGCATCTAAGCTAGGGGATGCCCAAGGCATCCCCTTCTTCATCGACAAATTATCAGGTTCCTTCTCTTGAAACTATATTTTTATTCGGCCACATCTTATGTGCTTTACTTGGAGCGTCGGTTTGTTTTTGTTTTGTTTGAATAAAATGGATCCTAGCATTCATTGTGTGGGAGAGAGACACGCTCCGCTGGTTCATATGAACACATGTGTTCTTAGCTTTTATTTTTCATGGCGAAGGTTGAAACTTCTTCGTTAATTGTTATATGGTTGGAAACGGGAAATGCTACATGTAGTAATTGGTAAAATGTCTTGAATAAATTGATACTTGGCAATTGTTGTGCTCATGTTTAAGCTCTTGCATCATATACTTTGCACCCATTAATGAAGAAACACATAGAGCTTGCTAAAATTTGGTTTGCATATTTGGTCTCTCTAAAGTCTAGATAATTTCTAGTATTGAGTTTTGAAACAACAAGGAAGACGGTGTAGAGTCTTATAATGTTTTCAATATGTCTTTTATGTGAGTTTTGCTGCATCGGTTCATCCTTGTGTTTGTTTCAAATAACCTTGCTAGCCTAAACCTTGTATCGAGAGGGAATACTTCTCATGCATCCAAAATACTTGAGCCAACCACTATGCCATTTGTGTCCACCTGAAGCGACACAACCAGATAACAGATTGAATCTCTGTGCTTTTCTGTGCTAGTCCCTTGGATCAATCGCTAGCACACACAGTTCGATGTATAACCAGAATAGCAAATGCGTCAATTATTACAACGTATGATCCATGGTATAATTATTACACAATGCATAGCTCAAGGCTAGCTGAAAATAACATAGTTCAAGCAGCAAATAAATAATCGAAGAACTCCATCACGCCACAGGCGAACATGTTGGGTGTAAGCTCGCAACCTACGGTATTCCTTACTCGTCTTCAGAATAACCTGCAACATAAAAACGTTGCAGCCCCGAAGGGTCATTACACTTGGAATGGAAATGGCAAGATGTCACTATGGTGGCTTTTTCTGACGCCTATCGCTACATGATATTTGGCAGGTGGATTTCATGTTTGCGTAAAGCCAGTTTTATTTTCCCTACTCTCAAAACATTTCTTAAAACATAGTATTTCAGTAAGACTAATTACTACCCATAATCCACCTGGTGCATTAATTTCAGAAATTCGACTGGCGAGATTATCCAACAGTTTCAAGCTCTAATTGCTCATAGATGTCCGTAACCGGGGACACGGCTAAGTACTTAGATTTGACACTCTCGAGAGGCCGTACACATTCCCCACATGACCTAGTCTGTTCTTCTTCCATGATGCGCATTTTGCTCAAATGGACGGATGTCGACTAGGACAAGACCTTTCAGAAGCAATACCTCAACCACAATGGACGCGCTCCGTCCTACCAATATCTACCACCCTATGTACATTGGGTCGAGTTCTCGCAACCTACTCAATCTAGCCAGAGCCCATATAGCATGTGGTTGTACTGAAAGCTACAAAAACAAGAAAACCGGGCTAATCTCTTTGTTCCTGGGTGGCCAACTGATGCGTGTAGTTGACACGTCCGTTGGGAACCCCAAGAGGAAGGTGTGATGCGCACAGCGGCAAGTTTCCCTCAGTAAGAAACCAAGGTTTAATCGAACCAAGTAGGAGTCAAGAAGCACGTTGAAGGTTGATGGCGGCGGGATGTAGTGCGGCGCAACACCGGAGATTCCGGCGCCAACGTGGAACCTGCACAACACAACCAAAGTACTTTGCCCCAACGAAACAGATGAGGTTGTCAATTTCACCGGCTTGCTGTAACAAAGGATTAACCGTATTGTGTGGAAGATGATTGTTTGCGAGAGAAAACGAGTAAAGAACAAGTATTGCAGCAGATTTGTATTTCAAGTATTAAAAGAATGGACCGGGGTCCACAGCTCACTAGAGGTGTCTCTCCCATAAGATAAAAGCATGTTGGGTGAACAAATTACAGTCGGGCAATTGACAAATAGAGAGGGCATAACAATGCACATACATGACATGATAAGTATAGTGAGATTTAATTGGGCATTACGACAAAGTACATAGACCGCCATCCAACCGCATCTATGCCTAAAAAGTCCACCTTCAGAGTTATCGTCCGAACCCCTCCAGTATTAAGTTGCTAACAACAGTACAATTGCATTAAGTATGGTGCGTAATGTAATCAACAACTACATCCTCGGACATAGCGCCAATGTTTTATCCCTAGTGGCAACAAGACAACACAACCTTAGAACTTTACGTCACTCGTCCCAGTGTCAATGCAGGCATGAACCCACTATCGAGCATAAATACTCCCTCTTGGAGTTAAAAGCAAAAACTTGGCCAGAGCCTCTACTAGTAACGGAGAGCATGCAAGATCATAAACAACACATATGTAATAACTTGATAATTAACATGACATGGTATTCTCTATCCATCGGATCCCGACAAACACAACATAGAGTATTACGGATAGATGATCTTGATCATGTTAGGCAGCTCACAAGATCCAACAATGAAGCACAATGAGGAGAAGACAACCATCTAGCTACTGCTATGGACCCATAGTCCAGGGATGAACTACTCACTCATCACTCCGGAGGCGACCATGGCGGTGTAGAGTCCTCCGGGAGATGAATCCCCTCTCCGGCAGGGTGCCGGAGGAGATCTCCCGAATCCCCCGAGATGGGATCGGCGGCGGCGGCGTCTCAGTAAGGTCTTCCGTATCGTGGTTTTTCGCATCAGGGGTTTCGCGACAGAGGCTTTAAGTAGGCGGAAGGGCAGAGTCGGGGGCCTAACGAGGGGCCCACACCAGAGGGCGGCGCGGCCCCCCCTTGGCCGCGCCGCCATGTGGTGTCGCCACCTCGTGGCCCCACTTCGTATGTTCTTCGGTCTTCTGGAAGCTCCGTGGAAAAATAGGCCCCCGGGTCTTCGTTTCGTCCAATTCCGAGAATATTTCGTTACTAGGATTTCTGAAACCAAAAACAGCAGTAAAACAGGAACCGGCACTTCGGCATCTTGTTAATAGGTTAGTTCCGAAAAATGCACGAATATGACATAAAGTGTGCATAAAACATGTAGGTATCATCAATAATATGGCATAGAACATAAGAAATTATCGATACGTCGGAGACGTATCAAGCATCCCCAAGCTTAGTTCTGCTCGTCCCGAGCAGGTAAAACGATAACAAAGATAATTTCTGAAGTGATATGCCATCATAACCTTGATCATACTATTTGTAAACATATGTAGTGGATGCAGCGATCAAAACAATGGTAATGACATGAGTAAACAAGTGAATCATAAAGCAAAGACTTTTCATGGATAGTACTTCAAGACAAGTATTAATAAGTCTTGCATAAGAGTTAACTCATAAAGCAATAAATCAAAGTAAAGGCATTGAAGCAACACAAAGGAAGATTAAGTTTCAGCGGTTGCTTTCAACTTGTAACATGTATATCTCATGGATAATTGTCAACATAGAGTAATATAACAAGTACAATATGCAAGTATGTAGGAATCAATGCACAGTTCACACAAGTGTTTGCTTCTTGAGGTGGAGAGAAATAGGTGAACTCGACTCAACATAAAAGTAAAGAGAATGGTCCTTCAAAGAGGAAAGCATCGATTGCTATATTTGTGCTAGAGCTTTTATTTTGAAAACATGAAACAATTTTGTCAACGGTAGTAATAAAGCATATGAGTTATGTACATTATATCTTACAAGTTGCAAGTCTCATGCATAGTATACTAATAGTGCCCGCACCTTGTCCTAATTAACTTGGACTACCGGATCTTTGCAATGCACATGTTTTGACCAAGTGTCACAATGGGGTACCTCCATGCCGCCCGTACAAAGGTCTAAGGAGAAAGCTCGCATTTTGGATTTCTCGCTTTTGATTATTCTCAACTTAGACATCCATACCGGGACAACATGGACAACAGATAATGGACTCCTCTTTAATGCATAAGCATGTGGCAACAATTATTATTCTCATATGAGATTGAGGATATATGTCCAAACTGAAACTTCCACCATGAATCATGGCTTTAGTTAGCGGCCCAAAGTTCTTCTCTAACAATATGCATGCTCCAACCATGAAGGTGGTAGATCTCTCTTGCTTCGTACAAGACGGACATGCATAGCAACTCACATGATATCCAACAAAGAATAGTTGATGGCGTCCCGTAAACATGGTTATCGCACAACAAGCAACTTAATAAGAGATAAAGTGCATAAGTACATATTCAATACCACAATAGTTTTTAAGCTATTTGTCCCATGAGCTATATATTGCAAAGGTGAATGATGGAATTTTAAAGGTAGCACTCAAGCAATTTACTTTGGAATGGCGGATAAATACCATGTAGTAGGTAGGTATGGTGGACACAAATGGCATAGTGGTTGGCTCAAGTATTTTGGATGCATGAGAAGTATTCCCTCTCGATACAAGGTTTAGGCTAGCAAGGTTATTTGAAACAAACACAAGGATGAACGGTACAGCAAAACTCACATAAAAGACACATTGTAAACATTATAAGACTCCATACCGTCTTCCTTGTTGTTCAAAACTCAATACTAGATGTTATCTAGACTTTAGAGAAACAAAATATGCAAACCAAATTAGCAAGCTCTAAGTATTTCTTCATTAATGGGTGCAAAGTATATGATGCAAGAGCTTAAACATGAGCACAACAATTGCCAAGTATCAAATTATCCAAGACATTTTAGAGTTACTACATGTAGCATTTTCCAATTCCAACCATATAACAATTTAACGAAGATGAAACTTCGCCATGAATACTATGAGTAGAGCCTAAGGACATATTTGTCCATATGCTACAGCGGAGCGTGTCTCTCTCCCATAAAGTGAATGCTAGGATCCATTTTATTCAAACAAAACAAAAAAACAAAAACAAACCGACGCTCCAAGCAAAGTGCATAAGATGTGACGGAATAAAAATATAGTTTCGGGGAGGAACTCGATAATGTTGTCGATGAAGAAGGGGATACCTTGGGCATCCCCAAGCTTAGACGCTTGAGTCTTCTTAGAATATGCAGGGGTGAACCACCGGGGCATCCCCAAGCTTAGAGCTTTCACTCTCCTTGATCATATTGCATCATACTCCTCTCTTGATCCTTGAAAACTTCCTCCACACCAAACTCGAAACAACTCATTAGAGGGTTAGTGCATAATAAAAATTCACATGTTCAGAGGTGAAACAATCATTCTTAACACTTCTGGTCATTGCATAAAGCTACTGGACATTAATGGATCAAAGAAATTCATCCAACATAGCAAAAGAGGCAATGCGAAATAAAAGACAGAATCTGTCAAAACAGAATGATCCGTAAAGATGGATTTTATTAGGACACCATACTTGCTCAAACGAAAATGCTCAAATTGAATGAAAGTTGCGTACATATCTGAGGATCATGCTCGTAAATTGGCTTAATTTTCTGAGCTACCTACAGGGAGATAGACCCAGATTCGTGACAGCAAAGAAATCTGAAACTGCGCAGTAATACAAATCTAGTACTTACTTTACTATCAAAGACTTTACTTGGCACAACAAAACATAAAAATAAGATAAGGAGAGGTTGCTACAGTAGTAAAAAACTTCCAAGACACAAATATAAAGCAAAAATATTGTAGTAAAAACATGGGTTGTCTCCCATAAGCGCTTTTCTTTAACGCCTTTCAGCTAGGCGCAGAAAGTGTATATCAAGTAACATCAAGAGATGAAGCATCAACATCATAATTTGTTCTAATAATAGAATCATAGGGTACCTTCATTCTCTTTCTAGGGAAGTGTTCCATACCTTTCTTGAGAGGAAATTGATATTTAATATTACCTTCCTTCATATCAATAGTAGCACCAACGGTTCGAAGAAAAGGTCTTTCCAATATAATGGGGCAAGATGCATTGCATTCAATATCCAAGACAACAAAATCAACGGGGACAAGGTTATTGTTAACCATAATATGAACATTGTCAACTCTCCCCAAAGGTTTCTTTTTAGCATTATCAGCGAGATTAACATCCAAATAACAATTCTTCAATGGTGGCAAGTCAAGCATATCATAGACTTTCTTAGGCATAACAGAAATACTTGCACCAAGATCACATAAAGCATTACAATTAAAATCCTTGACTCTCATTTTAATGATGGGCTCCCAACCATCCTCTAGCTTTCTAGGAATAGTAGTTTCAAGTTTTAGTTTCTCTTCTCTAGCTTTTATGAGAGCATTTGTAATATGTTTTGTGAAAGCCAAGTTTATAGCGCTAGCATTAGGACTTTTAGCAAGTTTTTGCAAGAACTTTATAACTTCAGAGATGTGGCAATCATCAAAATCTAAATCATTACAATCTAAAGCAATGGGATTATCATCCCCAAGGTTGGAAAAAATTTCAGCAGCTTTATCAAAAGCAAGCTTCAGTGTAATTTTGCGCGCTTTGCACTAGGAGTAGAAACATTGCCAACACCAATTATTTTACCATTGATAGTAGGAGGTGCAGCAACATGTGAATCATTAGCATTGCTAGTGGTGGTAATAGTCCAAACTTTAGCTACATTTTTCTCTTTAGCTAGTTTTTCATTTTCTTCTCTATCCCACCTAGCACGCAGCTTCAGCCATTAATCTTATATTCTCATTAATTCTAACTTGGATGGCATTTGCTGTAGTAACAATTTTATTTTCAATATCCCTATTAGGCATAACTTTCGATTTCAAAAGATCAACATCAGAGGCAAGACTATCAACTCTAGAAACAAGAATATCAATTTTATTGAGCTTTTCCTCAACAGATTTGTTAAAAGCAGTTGTGTGCTAATAAATTCTTTAAGCATAGCTTCAAGTCCAGGGGGTGTATTCCTATTATTGTTGTAAGAATTCCCATAAGAATTAGCATAACCATTACCATTATTATAAGGATATGGCCTATAGTTATTACTAGAATTGTTCCGATAAGCATTGTTGTTGAAATTATTATTTTTAATGAAGTTTACATCAACATGTTCTTCTTGGGAAACCAATGAAGCTAATGGAACATTATTAGGATCAACATTAGTCCTATCATTCGCAAGCATAGACATAATAGCATCAACCTTATCATTCAAGGAAGAGGATTCTTCAACATGAATTTACCTTCTTACCTTGTGGAGCTCTTTCCGTGTGCCATTCAGAGTAATTAACCATCATATTATCAAGAAGCTTTGTTGCTTCACCAAGAGTGATGGACATAAAGGTACCTCCAAGCAGCTGAATCCAATAAATTCCGCGAAGAAAAATTTAGTCCTGCATAGAAGGTTTGGATGATCATCCAAGTAGTCAGTCCATGGGTTGGGCAATTTTTAACCAGAGATTTCATTCTTTCCCAAGCTTGAGCAACATGTTTATTATCCAATTGTTTAAAATTCATTATGCTACTCCTCAAAGATATAATTTTAGCAGGGGGATAATATCTACCAATAAAAGCATCCTTGCATTTAGTCCAGGAATCAATACTATTCTTAGGCAGTAGATAGCAACCAATCTTTAGCTCTTCCTCTTAATGAGAAAGGGAACAATTTTAATTTTATAATGTCACCATCTACATCTTTATACTTTTGCATTTCACATAGTTCAACAAAATTATTGAGATGGGCAGCAAGATCATCGTAACTAACACCGTAAAATTGCTCTCTCATGACAAGATTAAGTAAAGCGGTTTAATTTCAAAGAATTCTGCCGTAGTAGCAGGTGGAGCAATAGGTGTGCATAAGAAATCATTATTATTTGTGCTAGTGAAGTCACACAACTTAGTATTTTCAGGGTTGGCCATTTTAGCAATAGTAAATAAAGCAAACTAGATAAAGTAAATGCAAGTAAACTAATTTTTTGTGTTTTTGATATGGCAAACAAGACAAGCAAATAAAGTAAAGCTAGCAACTAATTTTTTTGTGTTTTGATATAATGCAGCAAACAAAGTAGTAAATAAAATAAAGCAAGACAAAAACAAAGTAAAGAGATTGGGAAGTGGAGACTCCCCTGCAGCCGTGTCTTGATCTCCCCGCAACGGCGCCGTAAATTTGCTTGATGCGTGTAGTTGACACGTCCGTTGGGAACCCCAAGAGGAAGGTGTGATGCGCACAGCGGCAAGTTTCCCTCGCAAGAAACCAAGGTTTAATCGAACCAAGAGGAGTCAAGAAGCACGTTGAAGGTTGATGGCGGCGGGATGTAGTGCGGCGCAACACCGCAGATTCCGGCGCCAACGTGGAACCCGCACAACACAACCAAAGTACTTTGCCCCAACGAAACAAGGTGAGGTTGTCAATCTCACCGGCTTGCCGTAACAAAGGATTAACCGTATTGTGTGGAAGATGATTGTTTGCAGAGAAAACAAGAAAGAACAAGTATTGCAGCAGATTTGTATTTCAAGTATTAAAAGAATGGACCGGGGTCCACAGCTCACTAGAGGTGTCTCTCCCATAAGATAAAAGCATGTTGGGTGAACAAATTACAATCGGGCAATTGACAAATAGAGAGGGCATAACAATGCACATACATGACATGATAAGTATAGTGAGATTTAATTGGGCATTACGACAAAGTACATAGACCTCCATCCAACTGCATCTACGCCTAAAAAGTTAACTTTCAGGTTATCGTCCGAACCCCCTCCAGTATTAAGTTGCTAACAACAGACAATTGCATTAAGTATGGTGCGTAATGTAATCAACAACTACATCCTCGGACATAGCGCCAATGTTTTATCCCTAGTGGCAACAGCACAACACAACCTTAGAACTTTCTGTCACTGTCCAGGTGTCAATGCAGGCATGAACCCACTATCGAGCATAAATACTCCCTCTTGGAGTTAAAAACAAAAACTTGGCCAGAGCCTCTACTAGTAACGGAGAGCATGCAAGATCATAAACAACACATATGTAATAACTTGATAATTAACATGACATGGTATTCTCTATCCATCGGATCCCGACAAACACTACATAGAGTATTACGTATAGATGATCTTGATCATGTTAGGCAGCTCACAAGATCCAACAATGAAGCACAATGAGGAGAAGACAACCATCTAGCTACCGCTATGGACCCATAGTCCAGGGATGAACTACTCACTCATCACTCCGGAGGCGACCATGGCGGTGTAGCAGTCCTCCGGGAGATGAATCCCCTCTCCGGCGAGGTGCCGGAGGAGATCTCCGTAATCCCCCGAGATGGGATCGGCGGCGGCGGCGTCTCGCAAGGTTTTCCGTATCGTGGTTTTTCGCATCGTGGGTTTCGCGACGGAGGCTTTAAGTAGGCGGAAGGGCGCAGTCGGGGGCCCGATGAGGGGCCCACACCATAGGCGGCGCGGGCCCCCCTGGCCGCGCCGCCATGTGGTGTCGCCACCTCGTGGCCCCACTTCGTATGTTCTTCGGTCTTCCGGAAGCTCCGTGGAAAAATAGGCCCCCGGGTCTTCGTTTCGTCCAATTCCGAGAATATTTCGTTACTAGGATTTCTGAAACCAAAAACAGCAGAAAACGTGAACCGGCACTTCGGCATCTTGTTAATAGGTTAGTTCCAGAAAATGCACGAATATGACATAAAGTGTGCATAAAACATGTAGGTATCATCAATAATATGGCATAGAACATAAGAAATTATCGATACGTCGGAGACGTATCACCAACCTCAAGTGTGATGCACACGGTGCTGCCATAGAAATGACCCCGGTGCAACCACTCAACATAAACCAAGCATTACCACTTACCACCCAGGGGTGTATTAATTTGATATGGTTGTTTTCATTAAGAGAATAAAACATTTATCTCTCTCAACCTCTCCACTTTTGATAATATCCCAGGGCCAGCAATTTGAAAACATTATGCACATAAAACAACTACCAATGCATAGAAAACAGTAGGATAATGAGTTTGTGACACTTGCCTTGGTCGGTGTTCAGACAATCGTCGCAACCACACTCGTTGCAATCCGGGCAATCTAACGCAAGCAAAACAATTCACAATCAAACACCAAACAACACAAATAGGTAAAACACATAATGAAATTATGCATGCATGCTCTGGAAAGAATTTGATATCAAACATTTTTTTATAAACAATTACTTTATGCAATAAAGATTTCAAATAGCCATTTAACCATGAACAAAATATATATGTATAAAATAGTTTCTAATATCTCTTACAGGCATACTGGTGGATAGGCAATTTAAGTATCGGCAATTTGGCGTTGGATTCATATTAAAATAGTTTACAGAATTTAAAATATACTAAAAATACTATATACACGATTTTAGTTTGCAAAATTCGCAAACTTCGTAAAAGTACAAACTAACAGCCCCAAAATATTCTTCTCATTTTTCTGAATCCAACGATATATTATTTGTTCAATTCCGAGTTACGAAACTTTAATTATGGATTTTACAAGATTTGCATAATCTATGGATTGTATGTACGAATTTTCTAGTTTGACTGAGAGCTGTGACACTGGGCGCGACATGATTGGCTCGGGCCGCTGACCGGACGCTGACTAGGATGTCCACGTGGCGTAGACGTGGCGCTGACCCGACGTCCACGTGGGCGGCGGTGCTCACCAGGAACAGTTGACGACGGGGATGCAGATGGTGGCGGTCGTCGGCCGGATGGAGGTGTTTTGGCGGTGATGAACTCCGGCGAACTCTCCTGGGCGGCGTAGCGCTCTGCGCAAGAGGAAAAAGGGTAAGGGCGATGTGGTGCACTGAGGGAAGTTGTTTGGCAGGAAGAACGATGGTCGGGGATGACCAGAGCCTCGAGTTCGAGCTCGAACCGACCTCCAATGGCGGCGGCAGATCGGAACTCCGGCGAGAAATTTGCGCAGCCTGGCGGCGCAAAAATTAGGGATTTTAGGGAGCAAAAACGGAGGAGATTATGAGGTATTTATAGGCGGAGTTTCGTGGAAAAAGGGCCAGAAATCTGAGCGAAATCGGGCAGAGAAATCGGGATGTGTTCGGGTTCGGAACGAACTCGTACGCGAGCTGGTCTCCCGCTGGAGGTTGGTGACGACCGTGGGTCCCATGCGTCAGGAAAAAAAAAACAAAGCAAAACGCGGGGCGTGCGTTGCTGGTGCTGCTGCGCGGCTGTCTATCCTGGCCGGTCGTTCTCCTTTTTTTCTTTTCTTCTTTTCTGTTCTAATTACTGGTTTAACTTCAGATCTCTGAACTGACGCAAAATAAAAATACAGAAATTTGTAAATACTCTCAGTACAGTATCTAGACATCATGGGCACAGCCCCAATCTAGTAAAGCACTTGGATAATTATAGTATGCATATAGATTTAAACAACAAGGAGCAAAACTAGCAATAAAAATCATTTTTATGCAAGAACAAGTAAAACATTTTCTAAAACTGAAACTTTAACATGCTGATATGATGCAATGCATGAATTTGAAAATGCATAGTTTTTAGGATGTTACAAACCTAACCCCCTTAGGATGAATCTCGCCCTCGAGATTCGAAGTGGCTAGCAAATAGGTGTGGGTGGTCTTCTCGAAGATCATCCTCTCTCTCCCAACTTGCTTCCTCCTCTGAATGATGATTCCACTGAACCTTACAAAATCTGATCGTCTTGGTGCGAGTAAACCTCTCTGCTGTATCAAGAATCTTGACAGGCTTCTCCTCATATGTAAGATCACTTTCTAGTTGAACCTCATCCAATGGAATGGTGTCTCTCAACGGTGTGTCTGCCATCTCCGGATGACACTTCTTCAACTGGGATACATGAAACACATTATGGACTGCTGATAGTGCATCTGGCAATTCTAGCTCATATGCAACCTCTCCTTTGCGTGATAGAATTTTATAAGGTCCAATGAATCGCGGTGCTAACTTTCCTTTAATTCCAAACCTCTTAATGCCACGGAGCGGTGAAACTCTAAGGTATGCTCTATCTCCCACTTCATATGTAACCTCTCTACGCTTGGAATCCGCATAACTCTTCTGTCTCGATTGAGCTACCTTCGACCTATCGCGAATGAGTATAACTTTCTCCTCAAGCATCCTTGATCACATCGAGTCCAAAGAAGCTACGCTCTCCAACTCCATCCCATAACAATGGTGTTCTGCACTTCCTACCATACAATGCCTCAAACGGAGCCATCTCAAAACTAGACTGATAGCTATTGTTGTAGGAAAACTCCGCATATGGTAAATTCTCATCCCAACTAGATCCATAATCTAGAGCGCAAGCTCTAAGCATATCCTCCAAAATCTGATTTACTCTTTCTGTTTGTCCATCAGTTTTCGGATGAAAAGCTGTGCTAAACTCCAATCTGGTTCCAAGTGATTCATGCAATTTGCGCCAAAAGTGAGAAGTGAATTGAGTACCTCTATCAGAAACAATTCCCTTCGGAACTCCATGTGAGCACACAATCCTGCTCATATAAATCTTGGCTAATTTGGCGCTTGTGTATGTGGTCTTTACTGGTATGAAGTGAGCTACTTTGGTCAAACGATCAACAACTACCCAAATTGAATCATACCCCGATCTAGTCTTGGGCAATCCTGTGATGAAATCCATACCAATTTTGTCCCACTTCCAATCGGGTATAGGCAACGGCTGTAGCAATCCTGCTGGTTTCTGATGTTCGGCTTTCACTCTGTTGCACACGTCACATAATGCAATGTACTCTGCGATCTCCCTTTTCATATTAGCCCACCAAAATCTCTCTCGCAGATCCATATACATCTTAGTGTTACCTGGATGAATAGAATATGGCGAATCATGAGCCTCCTGGAAAATCAACTTCCTAATCTCAGGATCATTGGGCACACATAAACGCTTCTCAAACCATAGCGTTCCTTGTTCATCCAAACGAAAACCTTCAGCTTTACCTTTCTCCATATTCTCTTTTATTTCATCCATCTCATCATCCCCCTTCTGAGCTTCTCTAATTCTATCTAGCAGCGTTGGCACCACCTCCATCGATGCTAGGTATCCCTTTGGCACTATTTCCAACCTAAGGTCCTTGAACAGTTCACATAAATCCGATGGTAACTCCCCTGCGGTTAAACCATTCACATAAACCTTGCGGCTCAATGCATCGGCTACAACATTAGCCTTTCCTGGGTGGTACTGCAAATCCATATCATAATCCTTTATCAATTCCAACCATCTCCTTTGTCTCATGTTCAGATCCTTCTGAGTAAATATGTACTTCAAACTCTTGTGATCAGTAAACACATCACAATGCTTTCCCATTAGATAATGCCTCCATACCTTAAGTGCATGCACGACGGATGCTAACTCCAAGTCATGCGTTGGATAATTCCTCTCATGATGCTTAAGTTGACGCGAGGCATAAGAAACCACTCTTCCATCTTGCATCAATACACTACCAAGTCCTTGACGAGAGGCATCACAATATACTTGAAAATCCTTCTGAATATCAGGCAAACATAAAACAGGTGCACTTACTAGGCGTTGCTTCAATTCTTGAAAGCTGGCCTCGCACTCCTCGATCCAGTGCGAATTTCTTCTCCTTCTTCAATAATTCAGTCATCGGTTTGGCAATCTTGGAGAAATTTTCTATGAATCTCCGGTAATATCCTCGCAAGTCCTAGGAAACTCCGGATTTCCCCGCATTTTTAGGCGACTCCCACTCGATCCACAGCTTGCTACCTTACTTGGATCAACTGCAACTCCTTCTGCTGAAACAATATGTCCAAGAAATCCCACTTTGTTCAACCAAAACTCACATTTGCTGAATTTAGCATACAACTTGTGTTCCCTAAGTTTCTCCATGATCAAACGCAAATGTTTCTCATGCTCATCTTCATCTTTAGAGTATATCAATATATCATCAATGAATACCACTAAGAATTTATCAAGTACTCCATGAATACCTTGTTCATCATAGTCATAAAATATGCTGGAGCATTTGTTAGTCCAAATGGCATAACTGTATACTCATATAAACCATACCTAGTGGTGAACGCAGTCTTAGGTATATCCTGCTCTCGAATCTTCAATTGGAAATAACCCGATCGAAGATCGATCTTAGAGAACACCTTTGCTCCTTTCAACTGGTCAAACAAATCATTGATATTGGGCAGCGGGTACTTATTCTTAATTGTCACCTCATTGAGAGAGCGAAAATCCATAACTAGTCTCTTAGTAGAATCCTTCTTCTCCACAAATAAAACAGGCGCTCCCCAAGATGATGAACTAGGCCGAATAAAACCCTTTTGCAGTTGCTCCCTAAGCTGTTTCTTAAGTTCCTTTAATTCCTCTACATCCATCTTATATGGCCTCTTAGCTATAGGTCCAGTTCCAGGCATTAATTCAATGAGAAACTCAACATCTCTATCAGGTGGCATTCCTGGTAACTCCTCTGGAAACACATCCAAATAATCTCTCACTATGCGCACATCCTCTATGCTAACCCCCTTAAGAGAATTGATGTTGGATCCCTTAAGCTCAAATGTTGACTTAAATCGAATGCGCTTCTTTTCCGGGGTTGTAAGCACTATTGATCTATTAGCACAATCTATGACACCTTCATATTCCGTCATCCAATTCATGCCCAATATTATATCTAAGCCTTGTGACTCCAAAACAATCAGGCTAGTGGGGAAACTATGTGCTCCAATCTCTAAGGTTAAATGGGGACACCCATAGGTCGCAATCATCTCTCCCCCTGGTGAGTTTATTTTAATAGGCCTGTTTATGGTGCTAGTAGGTATCCTATTTCTATCCACAAATACCCTCGATATGAATGAATGTGATGCTCCAGTATCAAATAGTACGAGTGCTGAAAAATTATTGAGCAGAAACGTACCAATCACGGCGTCTGGCTCCTCATAGACTTCCTCCACGTTGACATGGTTGACATGTCCCTTCTGAAACGGGGTTGGCTTCGCATTCACATCCTTCTTCTCTGGGCAATCATTAGCATAGTGCCCGGTCTTCCTGCATTTGAAGCACTCCACTTGGCTGATATCCCTGCCGGTGAAGTTGTTGGAACGGTTTCGGCCATTGCTATCTCCATTGTTGTGGCCATTACCTCTTCCAGAGTTGTGGTGAAGACGCTTCTGGCCATTATGGTGGTGGCCATTTCCTCCTTTGTGCTGATGTCCATTCCCACCATGCTGGTTGTGTCCACTGCCTCCATGCTTATGCTGTCCAGAATTTCCATTACCATCATGGAATGTGCGAGTCCTCTGATGCGGCGCTGAGTTGTTGTGGTTATTGCTATGCTTCCTCTTGCGGTTCTCAGCCTGCTTCTGCTTTCCCTCAAGAATTGTTGCTTTGTCCAACAGTGTCTGAAAATCAGGAATATGCACAATGGACAATTGAACAGCAAGATCATCATGCAAACCATCCAGGAATCTCTCCTTCCTCTTTGCATCAGTATCCACATCTTCCAGTGCATAGCGCGCCAAGTTGCTGAACTCCTCTATGTACTCGGCCACAGTGCGGTGGTTCTGGCGCAGGTTTCGGAACTCCCTTCTCTTCAAGGTCATAACTCCAGTTGAAACATGAGTTGTGCGAAACCCTTCTTGAAACATTTCCCAAGTGATACCGGCAATGGGGTGAGTTATCTGATAATTATCCCACCATGATGCAGCTGGGCCTTCAAGCAAGTGAGCAGCAAACCTCAGCTTCTCAGCTTCAGTACATCCTACTGTCACTAGGTCCTTGTCCACAGCACGCAGCCAGTCCAATGCTATCATTGGCTCAGGTGCAGTAGAAAACTTGGCAGGCCTCAACCTCAGGAACCTTGTGAGCATATCTACCCCTGGAGGTGGATTATTGTTGTTGTTGTGGTGGTTGTTGTTGTTCTGGTTCTGGTTCACTATGAACTGATTCATTGTCTGCATGAGCTGTGCCTGTGCGTTGATCAGCAGTTGCACATCGGGATTGGGGTTGTTGTTCCCAGTGTTGTTGCCACCGGTCCGTGCACGCCGAGGAGGCATCTGTTGGTTCAACAAAGGTAAGTATAGATAGATAGAAACTAAAGGAAACACTACCCATACTAATACACAAACCCATACTAATACACAAACCCATACTAATACACAAACATCACAGAACCAAACAATCATAGCAATTGACATAACAACAAACAAGCACCATTGAAAAAATATGACAGATTCTGTCCAAATTTCGTCTACTGTAGAAACGGAATTTTCTGGGCATCCAAAACAGGTCGGAATCGAACGCCAATTTTTGTGCATGTGCTACAGGAAAGTCCGCATTTTTACAAAAACAATTATGATTTTTCTGACGTTCCAGGAATTTATGAAAAATCATGCAGTAAACAGTATCAGCAGAAAAACTGCAGCTCGCACAGACAACAACTTTTGGTAAAACGAATTTAATACTGATTTATAAACCTCACGAAAATTCCACACAATCTTAGTTTAGAGAAAAGCAAATCCTAAACTTAAACTTGCCATACCACATGTTTTGATATGACATAGATCTAATGCGATATCGATTTCCTAACGAAGACTAAATTGGTGGGCAATCCTAATTAGAACTTGAAGCGCTTGATGTAGTCCGTGCTCTTCTGGCACCGGCGCTTCTTTGGGCGAGCATCCATGGCTGGTGGTTCATTCTCTTGAGGATCTTCATCATCGCTTGAGACATAGATGATCACTTCCTCAGGGTCCTCTTCCTCTTCCTCATCA
>NC_061512.1:50002236-50024250 GCF_022539505.1 Lolium rigidum | reverse complement strand
TCAATTCCGAGTTACGAAACTTTAATTATGGATTTTACAAGATTTGCATAATCTATGGATTGTATGTACGAATTTTCTAGTTTGACTGAGAGCTGTGACACTGGGCGCGACATGATTGGCTCGGGCCGCTGACCGGGCGCTGACTAGGATGTCCACGTGGCGTAGACGTGGCGCTGACCCAACGTCCACGTGGGCGGCGGTGCTCACCAGGAACAGTTGACGACGGGGATGCAGATGGTGGCGGTCGTCGGCGTTTCAGCGGTTCTTTGTCTGCGGGAACTTGACGACGAGTTGCGGAAGACGAAGCCGAGCTTGTAGACGGTCACTGCGAGGTGTTCCTCCAAGCAGAACAATGGTGACGGCCGGATGGAGGTGTTTTGGCGGTGATGAACTCCGGCGAACTCTCCTGGGCGGCGTAGCGCTCTGCGCAAGAGGAAAAAGGGTAAGGGCGATGTGGTGCACTGAGGGAAGTTGTTTGGCAGGAAGAACGATGGTCGGGGATGACCAGAGCCTCGAGTTCGAGCTCGAACCGACCTCCAATGGCGGCGGCAGATTGGAACTCCGGCGAGAAATTTGCGCAGCCTGGCGGCGCAAAAATTAGGGATTTTAGGGAGCAAAAACGGAGGAGATTATGAGGTATTTATAGGCGGAGTTTCGTGGAAAAAGGGCCAGAAATCTGAGCGAAATCGGGCAGAGAAATCGGGATGTGTTCGGGTTCGGAACGAACTCGTACGCGAGCTGGTCTCCCGCTGGAGGTTGGTGACGACCGTGGGTCCCATGCGTCAGGAAAAAAAAACAAAGCAAAACGCGGGGCGTGCGTTGCTGGTGCTGCTGCGCGGCTATTCAGCATGTGCGTGTCTGCGCTGGCCAGCACGGCCGGCACGGCCGCGTGCACGTACGCGCATACGCGCGTGATTCCTTAGCATGGCTCGATGGCTGGCTGTCTATCCTGGCCGGTCGTTCTCCTTTTTTTCTTTTCTTCTTTTCTGTTCTAATTACTGGTTTAACTTCAGATCTCTAAACTGACGAAAAATAAAAATACAGAAATTTGTAAATACTCTCAGTACAGTATCTAGACATCATGGGCACAGCCCCAATCTAGTAAAGCACTTGGATAATTATAGTATGCATATAGATTTAAACAACAAGGAGCAAAACTAGCAATAAAAATCATTTTTATGCAAGAACAAGTAAAACATTTTCTAAAACTGAAACTTTAACATGCTGATATGATGCAATGCATGAATTAGAAAATGCATAGTTTTTAGGATGTTACACCACCATACCTACCTACTACATGGTATTTATCCGCCATTCCAAAGTAAATTGCTTGAGTGCTATCTTTAAAATTCCATCATTCACCTTTGCAATATATAGCTCATGGGACAAATAGCTTAAAAACTATTGTGGTATTGAATATGTACTTATGCACTTTATCTCTTATTAAGTTGCTTGTTGTGCGATAACCATGCTTCTGGAGACGCCATCAACTATTCTTTGTTGAATATCATGTGAGTTGCTATGCATGTCCGTCTTGTCTGAAGTAAGAGAGATCTACCACCTTAATGGTTGGAGCATGCGTATTGTTAGAGAAGAACATTGGGCCGCTAACTAAAGCCATGAATCATGGTGGAAGTTTCAGTTTTGGACATATATCCTCAATCTCATATGAGAATAATAATTGTTGCCACATGCTTATGCATTGAACAGGAGCCCATTATCTGTTGTCCATGTTGTCCCGGTATAGATGTCTAAGTTGAGAATAATCAAAAGCGAGAAATCCAAAATGCGAGCTTTCTCCTTAGACCTTTGTACAGGCGGCATGGAGGTACCCCATTGTGACACTTGGTTAAAACATGTGCATTGCAAAGATCCGGTAGTCCAAGCTAATTAGGACAAGGTGCGGGCACTATTAGTATACTATGCATGAGACTTGCAACTTGTAAGATATAATTTTCATAACTCATATGCTTTATTACTACCGTTGACAAAACTGTTTCATGTTTTCAAAATAAAAGCTCTAGCACAAATATAGCAATCGATGCTTTCCTCTTTGAAGGACCATTCTCTTTACTTTTATGTTGAGTCGAGTTCACCTATCTCTCTCCACCTCAAGAAGCAAACACTTGTGTGAACTGTGCATTGATTCCTACATACTTGCATATTGCACTTGTTATATTACTCTATGTTGACAATTATCCATGAGATATGTATGTTACAAGTTGAAAGCAACCGCTGAAACTTAATCTTCCTTTGTGTTGCTTCAATACCTTTACTTTGATTTATTGCTTTATGAGTTAACTCTTATGCAAGACTTATTGATGCCTGTCTTGAAAGTGCTATTCATGAAAAGTCATTGCTTTATGATTCAGTTGTTTACTCATGTCATTACCATTGTTTTGATCGCTGCATTCATTACATATGTTTACAATATTATCAAGTTTATGATGGCATGTCACTCCAGAAATTATCTTTGTTATCGTTTACCTGCTCGGGACGAGCAGGAACTAAGCTTGGGGATGCTGATACGTCTCCGACGTATCGATAATTTCTTATGTTCCATGCCACATTATTGATGATATCTACATGTTTTATGCACATTATATGTCATATTTATGCGTTTTCCGGAACTAACCTATTGACAAGATGCCGAAGTGCCGGTTCTCGTTTTCTCGCTGTTTTGGTTTCGAAATCCTAGTAATGAAATATTCTCGGAATCGGACGAAATCAAGACCCGGGTTCCTATTTTTCCCGAACCATCCAGAACACCCGAGAGCCGCCGGAGGGAAGCCCCCGGGGGCCCCACACCACACCCCGGCGCGGCCGGAGGGGGCCGCGCCGCCCTATGGTGTGGTGGCCCCGAGCCCCCTCCGAGGCTGCCCTTCCGCCTATTTAAAGCCTCCGTCGCGAAAACCCTATTACGAAGAACGAAACCCACGTAAACCTTCCGCGAGCCGCCGCCATCGCAAAGCCAAGATCCGGGGGACAGAGTCTCTCGTTCCGGCACGCCGCCGGAACGGGAAGTGCCCCGGAAGGCTTCTCCATCGACACCGCTGCCATCTCCACCGCCATTTTCATCACCGCTACTCGCTCCCATGAGGAGGGAGTAGTTCTCCATCGAGGCTCGGGGCTGTACCGGTAGCTATGTGGTTCATCTCTCTCCTATGTGCTTCAATACAATAATCTCATGAGCTGCCTTACATGATTGAGATTCATATGATGATGCTTGTAATCTAGATGTCATTATGCTAGTCAAGTGAATTTTACTTATGTGATCTCCAGAGACTCCTTGTCCCACGTGTGTAAAGGTGACGAGTGTGTGCACCGTGTGGGTCTCTTAGGCTATATTTCACGGAATACTTATTCACCGTTATGAATGGCATAGTGAAGTGCTTATTTATATCTCTTTATGATTGCAATGTATTTTGTATCACAATTTATCTATGTGCTACTCTAGCAATGTTATTAAAGTAGTTTTATTCCTCCTGCACGGTGTAATGGTGACAGTGTGTGCATCCGTGTTAGTACTTGGCGTATGCTATGATTATGATCTCTTGTAGATTATGAAGTTAACTATTGCTATGATGGTATTGATGTGTATTATTCCTCCTACATAGTGTGAAGGTGACAGTGTGCATGCTATGTTAGTACTTGGTTTAGTTGTGTTGATCTGTCATGCACTCTAAGGTTATTTAAATATGAACATTGAATATTGTGGAGCTTGTTAACTCCGGCATTGAGGGTTCGTGTAATCCTACGCAATTAGTGGTGTTCATCATCCAACAAGAGAGTGTAGAGTATGCATTTATCTATTCTGTTATGTGATCAAAGTTGAGAGTGTCCACTAGTGAAAGTCTAATCCCTAGGCCTTGTTCCTAAATACTGCTATCGCTGCTTGTTTACTGTTTTACTGCGTTACTACTGCTTGTTTACTGTCCTGGGCAAAGCACTTTTCTGGTGCCATTGCCACTGCTCATACTTATTTATACCACCTGTATTTCATTATCTCTTCGCCGAACTAGTGCACCTATTAGGTGTGTTGGGGACACAAGAGGCTTCTTGCTTTGTGGTTGCAGGGTTGCATGAGAGGGATATCTTTGACCTCTTCCTCCCTGAGATCGATAAACCTTGGGTGATCCACTTAAGGGAAACTTGCTGCTGTTCTACAAACCTCTGCTCTTGGAGGCCCAAAACTGTCTACAAGAATAGAAGCTCCCGTAGACATCACGCCGTCGGGAGGCTCTGGGCGCGGCCGGTGCGGGAGGTGGTGGCGCGCAGAAGCTCGGCCGGTGACGTGGGCATTATCCTTCGGGTAACCGTTATTGCCCTATCCTGTACGGCCCAACTGGAGGCCCATGAAGACACTCGATGGCAAGGTGGACTACATCGGTGCCGAAGAAGATTCCTTGAAGAACAAGACGAAAAGACGAAGAATACAAGGAAAGTGTATAACTAGGGACCTTTGTAACCTAGTCGTACCCGGACAGATCTCTCGAGACCTGGCTCCCTATATAAGGGCCAGGAGAGGGGCTGCCGAGGACACACGCAATGTTAGCAATTTTAGCCACCATAAGTCTAGAGCTAGGTCACTGCAGAACTTAGCCTTTCGACGAGATCACAGCCGAAACCTTCGGCACCCCATTGTAACCCGATATTTTCATAATCAAGATCAGACAGGCAGGACGTAAGGGTTTTACCTCATCGAGGGCCCCGAACCTGGGTAAATCGCTTCCCCCGCTTGTTTGATAACCGATGTCTCGTGTCATCCTACAGGATTCCATCTACCCTAAGCCCCAAAATGAGGGCATTGCCGAGGAGTACCCTCGACAATTGGCGCCGTCTGTGGGAACCCTATTGGCACAAGATTCGTCATCGGCAGATCCAACCATGTCTTCGGCAGCTTCATCAACACCGTCGGCATCACCAAATTCGGGAGTCCGATCCGATTCGGCTCCTACGAGTTCACCCCGCATAGCGACTCCTCCCGCTCGACTTTCTCCGGCACCGCAAGGAAACATGGGCATGACGTTCGGGAGCGTCCACCGTAACCTCAACACGGAGGGAGTTCTTCGACCGTTGGAGCCGTTTATCCCCGCATCGGCAAGGAAACAGCCCCCACTGGCCGCAGGATCGATCATGTCATCATCAATTGATCTTTCGGCTGGCCTGACAGACTCGACACGTTCATCTCCACCGTCGACCCCTCGGTCGGTGTCTTCGATGTCAGTTGGATCTGACAACCCTGTATCATCAGATATGACATCGTACTATTGTCTGAACTGCGACACCAGGCATGGGTTGGGATCGAGTGACACACCGTTCATCTGCAGCGTCAAGTATTCGTCTGAAGAGGACAGTGTCGACAGCGTTGTCAGGGCGACCACCTGGAAAACAGCGCGTCATCAGGTCTATGCGGCCAATAATGCAGGAAACACGGGGAACAGAGGAGGAGGAGGAGATCACACCCCTCGCTCCAGCAGACGACATAACTTTGAAAACAGCGCTAGTAGCAACAACAACGATTACACCATCGCGGAGAAAGAATGGGCAGCGTCCCGGGCAGCCGTACTTAATAACACACCGCTTCCCGCCGGAACTTCAGTTGGAACCCTCAATGCCTATCGCTCTATCTTGGAGAAAAATCGGGAGCGACTATCGAACGAGCAGGCCACCCTTGAAAGACGTCTGTTAGCGGTAGATCAATCTAGTGAACGACGGAGGGGCTCACGACGAAGCGCGTCCCGAAGCAGCCAAGGCGCAGGAAAGCATCGATCAAGGATGTCCCGACTTTCGGAGGACGATGCCAGAGAAATAACGTCAAACCTATCCAAGTCCTTCATGACTACGAACACTGCGGGTATGTTAAGACCAAAAACCGTTGAGGGAGCAACCGCCAATCTCGCAACGATACCTCATGAACCAACGACCCGAAGGTTCTATGGCTCAAGCTCATCCGGGAGCTCTGGAAAGCCTTGCAACCCTGGGAGACAGTCTGGTTCCACGAAAGGAAAAATCCACGCTGCAAGCCAGCGGCTCGAAGCATCGTTCAAGGGATGCTCGAGACGAAATCACCCAGAGTAGAATCGACAAAGCCAGGCGACGGTGAGCCGCAAGGGAGGAGTACGATAGTGATGCTTCATAAGAAAGCCAGGAGCACGATGGCGAGATGAGGGAAGCTGATTGTTTAAGCTACAAGATCCGCGAGACAATGCCACCCAAAAGGTTCAAACCTACTCCTACCGATGCCGCTAAGTATGACGGACAGCAAGAGCCGAGGTCTTGGATAGATGATTACTTGCAGACTGTGATCCTACACAAATGAAATCAGATAGCAGCAATGCAATGCTTGCAACTTAACCTGAAGGATTCGGCACGGGCCTAGTTGAGAGGCCTGCCGAAGGGTTCCATCAAGTCATGGGATGATATGGTAGACGCTTTCGTCACAAACTTCCAAGAAACATATAAGAGGCCTGTTGGGATCGATGAATTACGACACTATCAGCAGAAGCCGAAGGAGACGATGCGTGCATACATTGGGAGGTTCACGAAACTTCTGAACGCTGCCGAAGATGTTTCCGTCGATAGAGCAATCGATGCTTTTAGTGATGGCATTCGATGTGAAACCTACATAGAGGAGCTCGGGCGCAAGAAGCCGAAGACCATAACCAAGTTAATGGAAATTGCCAACGACTGGGCCGATGGCGAAGACAACGTGCGAAGGCCTCGACCACGCAGTGTCGACGAAGACGATGATCAGCCGAGGCATGATTCGGGTGGTCAAAGAGATCGTCGTAAGAAAAGGAAAGACCGCAGTTACGATGATAGAAACTTGGTAGCCGCATGATATTCTGATCGACGAGATGATCGGTATGACGATAGGCAAGACGATCGACAGGACGGCAACCGGAATAATTCTGGGAACCGTGGCAACTACAAACCACGACCTCCAAGGACTCCCGAGTCACCCTTCGCGGAGCAGATAAACGCCCCTTGCTACTTGCACGCGTACATCGATTCCAAAGACAAAAAGAAGAAATCAAGTCATCTGCTCAGAGACTGTCGACAGTTCATCGAGATGCAGAAGCTCATCCAGCAGCAGCAGCCAATTCCACCACCACCGCCACCTCAACACCAGGTTCAGCAGGTGCAGCCCCACAACTCTAACGAGTCTTTTTCGCCACCACGTGGACAAATGAGTATGATTCACAAAACTGGTGTTTCAAGAAGGGAGATGAAGAAACTCACCCAAGAAATCAACCTGGCAGAAAGTATCATGGCTAATATTCCTGAATACATCGACTGGTCATCTCAGAGCATTATGTTTAGCAGAGCAGATCACCTGATGACAATTCCAAAGCCAGGGCACGCTGCCTTAGTGGTCGAAGCGCAAATTGGAGGGTTTAAAATGAGCAAGGTCTTCATGGACGGTGGAAGCGGATTAAATCTGATATTCCTCGACACAATCAAAAACATGGGAATATAATTACGATGAGGATGCTAGAAGAAACAGATACTTGTTTCCACGGAATTCTCCCCACCTTACCAGCGTACTCTCTTGGCAAAGTTTACTTGAACGTTGTCTTCGGAAAACCTGACAACTTCAGGAAGGAAAAGATCGAGTTTGAAGTAGTAAACTGGGAATCACAGTACCACGCTATACTCGGGAGATTAAATTATGCCAAGTTCATGGTTGTGCCACATTATGTGTACCTCAAGCTCAAGATGCATGGGAACAATGGAATAAACATCACAGTCTATGGAAGTTTTTCACGCTCAGATAATTGTGATCGTGAGTTTCAGAGGATTGCTGCCAAGTTCGGAATAAAACAGGAACCTGATGACTTCCCCTCAAAATCGTCAGCACTCAATAATAAGGAAGATGAACGCGTCAAGAAGCTGAAGAAGAAACCGACAGATCTTGCTCTGGAAGCTTCGACAGTAAAAACTTCGGCAGCTGATGGCAGGACCGTTATAGAAGAAAACAAAACTCCGTCACTCGCCGCAAAAACTCCTGATGAAACCAGTGACGCTTCCAAAGCCACTGGCACGTCGGATAAGCTCGAAGATAAGAAGAACCCTCCTCTTGTTTAAAAGGATGGGTAGCATTATATTTAGTTTTTCTTTTCAATAGGGCTTTTTTAGCCCCTTAGTTCTCGCTTAGTTTTATTAATGAAGACTCAAGTTTCGTTCTCTGAAGTATTGCAGTAATTCGGGACACCCGAACAAAATCATCAAGAACTTTGTTCGCATATTACAGCGAACATCGGTTTAATTGAAAATACGCCCAGAGATTGCACTCCAAAAAAGCCTCTGAAATTACGGGTGCTATGATGCAAAATCGATGGGAATCTTGCTCTTCATCCTTTGCTATAGACGCCTCAAAGAGTACCGGAAATAGCAAGGATCATGAAACACGTACGAAAATGACCCAGGCCCGGTACTTTAAACTACATAAGTACTAAGGAGCGATGGAGTCATCGGTAGATTTAGTTCCACCGATTCATTCGGGAGCTGCTGTCAAGTCATGCATCGGTTGAAAGCAAAGTTGCACATACAACGGGTTTAGCAAAACCCACAACACGAGCTGATCACTCAAATAATTTGCTACCGACCAACATACGTATACATCATAATACAGATGTAAAGCGAGTAATTAAGATTTACTCCTTCAAATTTTTCCAACGACATTACCAAAAAGGAGGTACTTATATATACACCTGTCGATAAATTAGTTTAATCATCCGAACATTCGGATGCAGCAAGTATCGGGGCATTCTCTTTACAACGGGAGTATATTTCTGAACTACTCATGTGGAGCCTCTATTTCTTCGGCTGCCGCCGAGGATTCTTCAAGCCTTTCGATAACAATGGCAGCGGGGACCTCCACCTTCGGGTAAAGCGGCCCTAAATCCCCATCGGCGTTAGCAATTGTCATCAAGTCCGCCGAGGGATGACGTACAAGAACAAGGGCAAATGCAGCTTTAGCTCCTGCGATAAGTTCTCGCTCGAATCAAGCTCCGGATCTTCCTGGTATTACCGAATTCCGACATTAAAGTCAACAATGTGGGAGGGACCCCATTCAAAGGGAACATTGTCTTCCAGATTATTCTCAATCCTTTATAGCACTTGTCGAAGAATTGATGGACTTGTTGAACCCAATCTTGGAACTTCGCGACAAGATAAGCCTTTGATTGGTTCTTCCAGAAAACCTCATCTAAAGATGACAGTTGAGTCAACGCATTTACGCGCTCATGGATACGCTTGTTTTCCTCAGCTGGGTTCAGAGCTATGACTAGAAGGAGAAACAAAGGAAGATGAAAAGATACCTTTTATAAAAAATAAGGAGCAAGGAGGTAAGGACGCTTACAGTTCAAACTTTCTGTGGCTCTATGCAATTCAGCAAGAGCATAGCGTTCTGCGTTAGCCGCATGTTCGTTCTTCTTCCTGATAATAGCAGCCAAAGCATAAGTACTGCGCATATCCTTTTCCATCTGAGCAATTCGATCCTTCATGTGTTGGAGTCGATCATTCTCAGAACAAGCACCCGAAGAATCATCGGTAAATGAAGGCATAGGAAAAACCTGCAAAAAGTTATTCAAAAGCATGATGGATTATATGGGTTCAACACTGGAATTTACTCCCATCGGGAGCATGCAAATAAAAGTATTATAACAAGAGGGTACTAGCAACATTTCCAGTACGAAATTTGTTACAATCACAGAGGTCTTATGACAAGAAATTGTTTCAATCAAGCAGAATTACAAAAATGAAATCAAGGGGCCTGGGTCTGGTTCGATAAGCTTGGTCCAACAGACGATTTCTTTGCCGAGACCAACTCAAGAAGCTGGCGAGCACACTTAAGCGCTGAGGTTTTAAAGTCACCCAAGTCAACAA
This sequence comes from Lolium rigidum, assembly GCF_022539505.1. NCBI lineage: Eukaryota > Viridiplantae > Streptophyta > Magnoliopsida > Poales > Poaceae > Lolium > Lolium rigidum. The sequence continues at coordinate 50,014,356 of NC_061512.1, read as the reverse complement.
ATCGTCCATCTTGGTCCTTCGGTAGCTCCTTGGACATTTCTTCAATATTGGCTTTGAAACCGTGACCCATCATAAGCTGAAAAGCTAGGAGGGCACCGTAGGTGCGCGAAGTACGTTTGAATACCTCGATAACCTCCTTCCTGTTGATGGCAAAGGCATCGATCAGCTGACCCAAAGACTTGTTCTGGTCAATCTTGGGAAAGATCATCGAGTGCATCCTCGCCATGGCTCCCTTACCCTTCTGGAGAAGGTCCTGAACAAGCTTGTGGGACTCGAGGGTTAGCGACAAAGCATTTTCCGGAGAATTGTTCGGGAGTTTGGCCAGAACTTCAGCAAGGATGTCGGCAGCCTCTGCAAGAAACGAAAAGGAGGAGTTCACTAACTAAAAATTGAATCAATAAAGCAAAAATCAAAAACAAAGCCAAATGGGAATTACTGAGCAAGGCCAAAGTAGACTGGCCAATAAGATCATCCTTTTCGGTCATCCGAGCTTCGGCAGCAAGCCTGGATGTTTCTTCGTTCTTCAGCTTCCTCATCAGCCCCTCGAGTTCATCATTTAAGGAATCAACCTCCTGGTGTGCCTTGGCAGCTATTTTTATTGCACCCTCCAACTTCGGAGAAGAAGACTCGACCTCCTTTTGCAGCCGGGCTTTGTCAATTTCAAGAGAAGTATATTGGGAGGCGAAGGCCTCTAGCTAGCGAAGAGATAACGGCCCGCAAATCCTGGGGAAATAAGAAAAGATGATTATTATTAAACGGAGAATTAACCGTCAGAAAGTTTTAAAGACCCATTCGGGAGCTACCAGAGACGTATATATTATTGAAGTAGAAAAGGCTTACAGGTTTATCAGAAGGAGAAGTCGTAGCTGCGGCAGTCGAAGGAATCTCCTTCCCTTTGGAGAGGGAAGAAGCTGTCGAAATTTGAGCCACGGGGGCTGCAGCAGGAGTTGAAGCCTGGGAGGCTGCTAGATTCGGCTTGTGGGTGCAAGTCTTAGCCTTCTTGGATGGAGGCTCGATGAAACTCTCTTCACTACAAGAGTAAGAAACTGACTAAGTGGAAATCGAATGCAGATGGGCATCATCAGAATCTAATCCTAGAGAAAGTACTTACAAATCGTAAAGATCGTCTTCGTCGGCAAAACCGCCGGATGATCTTTTTGAGGGCAGCGCGTCAGCCTTCTCCGTAGCTGCATCAACAAAGGCAGCACGATCAGTGTCGTCATCATGGTTCGACCCCGCTGTGTCATTTATATCATCGGCAGAGGGTTGGGGATTGATGAAGGAAGCTTTAGGATTCATCGGATCATCGTGTCCATCTTTTGGGTTTGCATTTCCTTTAGTATGGGATTCCACAGGGATCGAAGAGCCCCTTTTCTCAGAAGCATCATTCGACAGGTCTTGCAAACGTTCGGGAGCTATAGGGATCTGTCGAAATAAGCAAGTAAGAATAATGACAATTGAAGAGATCGAAAGAAACAAGTCAACGAGAGCACGAAGGAAAAGATTTACCTCGCTTGGAAGGTGGTCAGCATCAAATGGTGGTTGAGGAGATATCAGTGGGATTGAGTCTTCTTGGCTAAAAAGAGTGAGGCGCCGGACTTCATCAAGCAGTTCCTGCTTAGATAACTCAACAATGTTTACTCTGGTTTCATCCTTGGGGCCAGAATACAACCACATCGGATGGACCCTGGACATAATTGGCTGAACTCGCCGCTTTAAGAACACAGCGGCTACCTCAGTACCTATCATGGTTTGGCCATCGGATTCCTTGATCCGAAGGAATCTCTCGAATAATATATCGACTATTGATTTTTCATCGGGTGAAAGGATATTTTTCCAAGACTTGTTGGGCTTGGCTTCCAGAACATCGGAGAATTGGGGGAGCTGGGTGTCGGCTGGTGATTGATACGTCTCAAACGTATCTATAATTTCTTATGTTCCATGCTATTTATATGACAATACTCACATGTTTTATATACACTTTACATCATTTTGATGCATTTTCCGGCACTAACCTATTAACAAGATGCCGAAGCGCCAGTTCCTGTTTTCTGCTGTTTTTGGTTTCAGAAATCCTACACACGAAATATTCTCGGAATTGGACGAAACAAAATGTAACATCCCAAGTTTCAACAATAATAAAATCAAGAGATAGTTTCAACTATTCAAAATTTGCAACAAACAAAAACTTTTTATATGCATATAGTGCCACATATAGTTTCATGCATTTGAGTGCTTTTCTTATGTGCAATCGCCATGATGAGTGTTAGCATGATTATCAATTGCTATGTGAACCCTAACAAAGATGATCAAACCCTAATTTGAGAGGAAATAGAGAAAATGGGAAAAACCCATATTTCACTTACATACACAATATGCCAAATTGCAACTATTCACCCTAGGCCATAATTGCTTGCCCTCTTGCTTGTAAAATACTTAGAGATGATAAACTAACACAATTGCATCCTTGGATCAAGAATCAAACACAAGGAAATCAAGATTTCTTCATACATATGATAATGGTCATATGACCCAAAAATAATTTCTTCACTACTTTACCCCTCTGGTTTTCTCAATTCTTAAACTAAACTAGGTCAACCAAAGCCATGTCATCCAAGACCATGTCAAGGTGAGTAACTTTGATGTTGACCACCATGGCTAGAGTTGACTAGGTTGACTAGTAACAAGGTGACAAGTAGTGATGCTGAAATCAAGAGAAGATCATGTCACTTTTGCCATTTTGCAAAACAACTCCAAATTGACCAAAACCACCACCAATCCAACACATTAATTATATAAATGGGATCCACCAAAAAGAAAACCAAAATTCAAACAAAAATTTCTTGCGGCCATTTAATCAAACACTTGGCAGGCATCATTTGCAAATTATGTCACATGCTATTATCCATCAGTTTCTTGCCTAAACCACCACTACCTTGTGATCATCAGCCCTCTCTATGATCCCTGCCTCTAGTTCAGTACTTGCCATGGCTGGTTAAAGTGAAAAAGTGAGAGAAAACTACCATGTCAAGCACACACGGCCAACTTTGGCATCCCTCTCTCCAGCCCTCCTCTCAACTCTTCTCCTTGTCCCAGAGCATCTTGGCATCACGAGGAACCCCACCGTACACGCCCCAGCCTCGCCAAGCCTTGGCATTGGCCAGAACGCCCGCGTCCAAAACCATGCCAGGACGCGCCAGCACGCGCGCTCACCGCGCACTGGCCGCGCCAGTACGTCGAGCACTTGATCGACGTCGTCCTCCTCCTGCATCCCTACCACCACGTTGAGCATCTACTCCACGCCCTCTACCACCTAGCCACACTCAAACGCCTGCGGAGGCCTCGTCACCGTCGTCCTCGCCGGCGAAGTACCACGGGTACTGCCTCACTCATCATACGCGCCCGAGCCATCCTCTCACCCTTTCTCTGCGCCAGCTAGTCCTAGAGCATCGCTAGAACACCTCCTACAAGATGCTGTCCTCGCCTTTCCCTTTCGATCGCCGGAGAGGCCACGCCGTCGATGCGCCCTTACAGCACCCCACGGCCACCTCTCGACCCTATAAATAGAGGCGATCGGCTCCTCCATTCCTCACACCATTCACTCCCCTCTCCTCACTGAGCCACCTCCACCCATCAATTTCACCACCCACCGCCGGAGACGCTCGAATTGCGAGCTCAAGACCGCCGGAGCTCGCGGAAGCTCTGCTTCGATTGGAGCCTCCCCGAGCGCCGCCGCTGCACCAGGCTGTTCCTCGTCGACGTCCACTTCCCCGAGCACACTGCCAGACACCTGCAACGGCCTGGTAGGCTCCCCGACCCCCTAGGCTCGCCGCCAGTGAGCTCGCCTCTCGTCGGAGACGACGACGCTCACACGCCGTCGATCTCCTTTCTAATCCTACGGCTTAGATGCGGCGTACCGTTTCGCTGGTTAAAACGTCGCCGACAGGTGGACCCCACCTCGTCAGGGCAGCCCACTCGCACCCGTGGCTTGTTGGGCTGCGCAGTGAATTTAATTCTTGTTTCGGCCCAGTAGTGTTTCCCGCCTAAGCCCACGATTCAAATTTGGATTTAATCTTAACTCAAATTGTTCAGCAGATGGTTTAGTAAAATTTGAATAGTTTGAAATCTGCCAAACCAAATTTAGCAAACTTTATACCGTTGGAAAGCCCATGAAATTTTCTAGCTCATGCCACTGGTCCCACCTCCAATTTCGAAGTAGATTTAATTTGATAAAAAAGACAAGACATGGACTTTTGTACAATCAAACTTTATTTAAATTTTAACCAGAATAGATTTTGAATTGATTCCAATTCTAATAAATCACAAATGATGTCCTCTAATTGATTATGTAATAACATAGGCATGTTATTTGTATGATCATGGACTAGATGAAATAAAATAGCTATGTAGTCAATTCTAGGGCAATTAAACTTGAATTCAATTTCAATAAATAGTATGAGAGCTACTCTCTCATTTAAATCTTGATCCTAAGTAATACAACCAGAGGGAATGACTTAGGCTAATGAACCTCTGATAATTATTACTTAGAGATTTAATTCATTTAAATGTTAAGTATTAAAACTATGTGAAGCTTAGCACTTCAATTAATTTATACTCACATATAATAGATATGAAATGTTGACTTTGGGTCAACCTATATTTCATACCTGATTATTATATGAAGAGATTAAATCTTAATATGAGGTAATGAGAAGAAATTAATTTCTCTAAGGAGCTACATACCAAAATTAAGAAATAGTAATAATAAGAGGAAATTATTTTTCCCTTAAACAAGAACTCATCCAACAATCCACCATGCCATGTTTGATTGATGATAGGATTAGTGTGTGAACCCTTTTAAGTATTTCTAGTTTAGTATGTGAGCTTGGTTTGGTATTTATACCTCGTATTCGTATATAGACGCTAGTAACGAGGAATACCAAGAGGAGGAGGCCTACTCTCAGGAAGAAGAAGAGAACTTCGATAACTACTCAGCTCAAGGCAAGCTAACCCTTGCTAAACACAAGTGCTTAGCTCTACAAGAGCAAAGGCACCATCACACTTTACTTTTATGTATTACCTATCCCATGTTTTTACTTACTTTTACTTTTGCTTATTTATTTCAAAGTACTTTTTGATTTATGATTCACTTGGTCTAGAGTAGAACAATACTTGGATTTAGATTAGCACAACTCAAAGCTAGATAGCACCCCTCATATAGTTGCTAGTGCTAATAAATTGAAATTGACTACTCTAGATGGGAACATGGTGAAGTGAAATGACTTTGAAAGAAAGTAAAGTGGAGGTGGATGTGAACAAGAGAAGATGGTGATTTTTGATAAAATTGATGATTGGGTCTGAATGCGATTGATGGCGTGTATTTCACACGTTCGTTGGGCAACCCCAAGAGGAAGGTATGATGCGCACAGCAGCAAGTTTTCCCTCAGAAAGAAACCAAGGTTTATCGAACCAGGAGGAGCCAAGAAGCACGTTGAAGGTTGATGGCGGCGGGATGTAGTGCGGTGCAACACCGGAGATTCCGGCGCCAACGTGGAACCTGCACAACACAACCAAAGTACTTTGCCCCAACGAAACAAGTGAGGTTGTCAATCTCACCGGCTTGCTGTAACAAAGGATTAACCGTATTGTGTGGAAGATGATTGTTTGCAGAGAAAATAGTAAAACAAGTATTGCAGACAGATTTGTATTTCGAGTATTAAAGAATGGACCGGGGTCCACAGTTCACTAGAGGTGTCTCTCCCATAAGATAAAAGCATGTTGGGTGAACAAATTACAGTCGGGCAATTGACAAATAGAGAGGGCATAACAATGCACATACATGGCATGATAAGTATAGTGAGATTTAATTGGGCATTACGACAAAGTACATAGACCGCCATCCAACCGCATCTATGCCTAAAAGTCCACCTTCAGAGTTATCATCCGAACCCCTTCCAGTATTAAGTTGCAAAGCAACAGACAATTGCATTAAGTATGGTGCGTAATGTAATCAACAACTACATCCTCGGACATAGCGCCAATGTTTTATCCCTAGTGGCAACAAAGACACAGCACAACCTTAGAACTTTCGTCACCTGTCCCGACTGTCAATGCGAGCATGAACCCACTATCGAGCATAAATACTCCCTCTTGGAGTTAAGAGTAAAAACTTGGCCGAGCCTCTACTAGTAACGGAGAGCATGCAAGATCATAAACAACACATATGTAATAACTTGATAATTAACATAACATGGTATTCTCTATCCATCGGATCCCGACAAACACAACATAGAGTATTACAGATAGATGATCTTGATCATGTTAGGAAGCTCACAAGATCCAACAATGAAGCACAATGAGGAGAAGACAACCATCTAGCTACTGCTATGGACCCATAGTCCAGGGGTGAACTACTCACTCATCACTCCGGAGGCGACCATGGCGGTGTAGAGTCCTCCGGGAGATGAATCCCCTCTCCGGCAGGGTGCCGGAGGAGATCTCCTGAATCCCCCGAGATGGGATCGGCGGCGGCGGCGTCTCAGTAAGGTTTTCCGTATCGTGGTTTTTCGCATCAGGGGTTTCGCGACGGAGGCTTTAAGTAGGCGGAAGGGCAGAGTCGGGGCCGACAGGGGCCCACACCACAGGGCGGCTCGGGCCCCCCTTGGCCGCGCCGCCATGTGGTTTGGCCACCTCGTGGCCCCACTTCGTATGCTCTTCGGTCTTCTGGAAGGTTCGTGGCGAAATAGGCCCCCGGGTCTTCGTTTCGTCCAATTCCGAGAATATTTCGTTACTAGGATTTCTGAAACCAAAAACAGCAGAAAATGAGAACCGGCACTTCGGCATCTTGTTAATAGGTTAGTTCCAGAAAATGCACGAATATGACATAAGGTGTGCATAAAACATGTAGGTATCATCAATAATATGGCATAGAACATAAGAAATTATCGATACGTCGGAGACGTATCAAGCATCCCCAAGCTTAGTTCTGCTCGTCCTGAGCGGGTAAAACGATAACAAAGATAATTTCGAAGTGATATGCCATCATAACCTTGATCATACTATTTGTAAACATATGTAGTGGATGCAGCGATCAAAACAATGGTAATGACATGAGTAAACAAGTGAATCATAAAGCAAAGACTTTTCATGAATAGTACTTCAAGACAAGTATTAATAAGTCTTGCATAAGAGTTAACTCATAAAGCAATAAATCAAAGTAAAGGTATTGAAGCAACACAAAGGAAGATAAAGTTTCAGCGGTTGCTTTCAACTTGTAACATGTATATCTCATGGATTATTGTCAACATAGAGTAATATAACAAGTGCAATATGCAAATATGTAGGAATCAATGCACAGTTCACACAAGTGTTTGCTTCTTGAGGTGGAGAGAGATAGGTGAACTGACTCAACATAAAAGTAAAGAGAATGGTCCTTCAAAGAGGAAAGCATCGATTGCTATATTTGTGCTAGAGCTTTTATTTTGAAAACATGAAACAATTTTGTCAACGGTAGTAATAAAGCATATGAGTTATGAAAGTTATATCTTACAAGTTGCAAGCCTCATGCATAGTATACTAATAGTGCCCGCACCTTGTCCTAATTAGCTTGGACTACCGGATCTTTGCAATGCACATGTTTTAACCAAGTGTCACAATGGGGTACCTCCATGCCGCCCGTACAAAGGTCTAAGGAGAAAGCTCGCATTTTGGATTTCTCGCTTTTGATTATTCTCAACTTAGACATCCATACCGGGACAACATGGACAACAGATAATGGACTCCTCTTTAATGCATAAGCATGTGGCAACAATTATTATTCTCATATGAGATTGAGGATATATGTCCAAGACTGAAACTTCCACCATGAATCATGGCTTTAGTTAGCGGCCCAATGTTCTTCTCTAACAATATGCATGCTCCAACCATAAAGGTGGTAGATCTCTCTTACTTCAGACAAGACGGACATGCATAGCAACTCACATGATATTCAACAAAGAATAGTTGACGGCGTCCCCAGAAACATGGTTATCGCACAACAAGCAACTTAATAAGAGATAAAGTGCACAAGTACATATTCAATACCACAATAGTTTTTAAGCTATTTGTCCCATCAGCTATATATTGCAAAGGTGAATGATGGAATTTTAAAGGTAGCACTCAAGAAATTTACTTTGGAATGGCGGATAAATACCATGTAGTAGGTAGGTATGGTGGACACAAATGACATAGTGGTTGGCTTAAGTATTTTGGATGCATGAGAAGTATTCCCTCTCGATACAAGGTTTAGGCTAGCAAGGTTATTTGAAACAAACACAAGGATGAACGGTACAGCAAAACTCACATAAAAGACATATTGTAAACATTATAAGATTCTATACCGTCTTCCTTGTTGTTCAAAACTCAATACTAGATATTATCTAGACTCTAGAGAAACCAAATATGCAAACCAAATTAGCAAGCTCTAAGTGTTTCTTCATTAATGGGTGCAAAGTATATGATACAAGAGCTTAAACATGAGCACAACAATTGCCAAGTATCAAATTATCCAAGACATTTTAGAATTACTACATGTAGCATTTTCCAATTCCAACCATATAACAATTTAACGAAGATGAAACTTCGCCATGAATACTATGAGTAGAGCCTAAGGACATATTTGTCCATATGCTACAGCGGAGCGTGTCTCTCTCCCATAAAGTGAATGCTAGGATCCATTTTATTCAAACAAAACAAAAAAACAAAAACAAACCGACGCTCCAAGCAAAGTGCATAAGATGTGACGGAATAAAAATATAGTTTCAGGGGAGGAACCTCATAATGTTGTCGATGAAGAAGGGGATGCCTTGGGCATCCCCAAGCTTAGACGCTTGAGTCTTCTTAGAATATGCAGGGGTGAACCACCGGGGAATCCCCAAGCTTAGAGCTTTCACTCTCCTTGATCATATTGCATCATACTCCTCTCTTGATCCTTGAAAACTTCCTCCACACCAAACTCGAAACAACTCATTAGAGGGTTAGTGCATAATAAAAATTCACATGTTCAGAGGTGACACAATCATTCTTAACACTTCTGGACATTGCATAAAGCTACTGGACATTAATGGATCAAAGAAATTCATCCAACATAGCAAAAGAGGCAATGCGAAATAAAAGATAGAATCTGTCAAAACAGAACAGTCCGTAAAGATGGATTTTATTAGGCCACCAGACTTGCTCAAATGAAAATGCCCAAATTGAATGAAAGTTGCGTACATATCTGAGGATCATGCACATAAATTGGCTTAATTTTCTGAGCTACCTACGGGGAGGTAGACCCAGATTCGTGACAGCAAAGAAATCTGGAACTGCGCAGTAATCCAAATCTAGTACTTACTTTTCTATCAAAGACTTTACTTGGCACAACAAAACATAAAACTAAGATAAGGAGAGGTTGCTACAGTAGTAAACAACTTCCAATACACAAATATAAAACAAAAATACTGTAGTAAAAACATGGGTTGTCTCCCATAAGCGCTTTTCTTTAACGCCTTTCAGCCTAGGCGCGAAAGTGTAACTCAAGTGTTATCAAATGGTGGTGCATCTACAGCGGGGTTTGGAGTTTTCTCAACCATGCATAGTATATTGGATACATAAGTTTCAGCGTCTCCCTTCTCATTAGTCTTGGGCTTGCTACTCTCATCGAACAAATTTTCAGGAACAAGCCAAGCATAGTTATGTTCTAGTGCATCATTCATAGCTAGGAGTTTACATGGTATTGGTGCTTTGATCTCCCCACCATCATTAGCATTATTAGTGTACCTTATCCTATCCATATCCATTTTTTCAAGGAGACCAACAAAATTAGTATGAGAACCAAGCATATTAAATTTAGCAAAAACCTTTCTAGCCTCTCTTGCTAGACCACCAAATTCTCTAAGAAGGGTTTCTAAAACAAAATCTTTCTTTTCCCCCTCTTCCATATCACCAAGTGTAAGAAACATGTGTTGGATTATAGGATTGAGATTAACAAATTTAGTTTCCAATATGCGAACTAAAGCAGCAGCAGCAATTTCATAAGTAGGAGCAAGTTCTACCAAGTGTCTAACATGGGTGAAAAATTCTTCTATATTGTTTCTCCCAATTATAGACCCACGTCCTACCGGTATGTTTTTTGTGGTAAAATTAAAAGGAAACATGATGAAACAAGTAAAGTAAATGCAAGTAACTAATTTTTTTGTGTTTTTGATATAGAGTGCAAGACAGTAAATAAAGTAAAACTAGCAACTAATTTTTTTGTGTTTTGATATAAGTGCAGCAAACAAAGTACTAAATAAAATAAAGCAACACAAAAACAAAGTAAAGAGATTGAGAAGTGGAGACTCCCCTTGCAGCGTGTCTTGATCTCCCCGGCAACGGCGCCGTGAAAAAGAGCTTGATGGCGTGTATTTCACACGTTCGTTGGGCAACCCCAAGAGGAAGGTATGATGCGCACAGCGAGCAAGTTTTCCCTCGAAAGAAACCAAGGTTTATCGAATCAGGAGGAGCCAAGAAGCACGTTGAAGGTTGATGGCGGCGGGATGTAGTGCGGTGCAACACCGTAGATTCCGGCGCCAACGTGGAACCCGCACAACACAACCAAAGTACTTTGCTCCCAACGAAACAGTTGAGGTTGTCAATCTCACCGTCTTGCTGTAACAAAGGATTAACCGTATTGTGTGGAAGATGATTGTTTGTAGAGAAAATAGTAAAACAAGTATTGCAGCAGATTTGTATTTCAGTATTAAAGAATGGACCGGGGTCCACAGTTCACTAGAGGTGTCTCTCCCATAAGATAAAAGCATGTTGGGTGAACAAATTACAAGTCGGGCAATTGACAAATAGAGAGGGCATAACAATGCACATACATGGCATGATAAGTATAGTGAGATTTAATTGGGCATTACGACAAAGTACATAGACCGCCATCCAACCGCATCTATGCCTAAAAAGTCCACCTTCAGAGTTATCATCCGAACCCCTTCCAAGTATTAAGTTGCAAAGCAACAGACAATTGCATTAAGTATGGTGCGTAATGTAATCAACAACTACATCCTCGGACATAGCGCCAATGTTTTATACCTAGTGGCAACAAGACAAAGACAACCTTAGAACTTTCTCACATCGTCCTGTGTGTCAATGCGGGCATGAACCCACTATCGAGCATAAATACTCCCTCTTGGAGTTAAGAGTAAAAACTTGGCCAGAGCCTCTACTAGTAACGGAGAGCATGCAAGATCATAAACAACACATATGTAATAACTTGATAATTAACATAACATGGTATTCTCTATCCATCGGATCCCGACAAACACAACATAGAGTATTACGGATAGATGATCTTGATCATGTTAGGCAGCTCACAAGATCCAACAATGAAGCACAATGAGGAGAAGACAACCATCTAGCTACCGCTATGGACCCATAGTCCAGGGGTGAACTACTCACTCATCACTCCGGAGGAGACCATGGCGGTGTAGAGTCCTCCGGGAGATGAATCCCCTCTCCGGCAGGGTGCCGGAGGAGATCTCCAGGAATCCCCCGAGATGGGATCGGCGGCGGCGGCGTCTCAGTAAGGTTTTCCGTATCGTGGTTTTTCGCATCAGGGGTTTCGCGACGGAGGCTTTAAGTAGGCGGAAGGGCAGAGTCGGGGGCTGACGAGGGGCCCACACCACAGGGCGGTGCGGGCCCCCCCTTGGCCGCGCCGCAATGTGGTTTGGCCACCTCGTGGCCCCACTTCGTATGCTCTTCGGTCTTCTGGAAGGTTCCTGGCGAAATAGGCCCCTGGGTCTTCGTTTCGTCCAATTCCGAGAATATTTCGTTACTAGGATTTCTGAAACCAAAAACAGCAGAAAACATGAACTGGCACTTCGGCATTTTGTTAATAGGTTAGTTCCAGAAAATGCACGAATATGACATAAGGTGTGCATAAAACATGTAGGTATCATCAATAATATGGCATAGAACATAAGAAATTATCGATACGTCGGAGACGTATCAGCGATACCCTTCCAATTATACAAGTACCCCCACAATACCTGATTATGGGTAGGGCTTAACTAGAAACTTGTGTATTTTAGTATGGGTTCCCTCTAAACAAGCATC
>NC_061512.1:49911662-50002136 GCF_022539505.1 Lolium rigidum | reverse complement strand
CGGCGGTAGAGACGGGCAACACCGTAGAGCCGGGAACAACTAGGGCTGCGGCTGGCCCTAGTCCCTCCGAGCGACGGCCCGCAAAGCCTCCCTGGTCGCACGCACCGATGTTTATCACAAGGGCGTGCCACCTGACCTATACCTGGTCAGGAAGGTGTGGATGATGCCTCGCTTAGTTTCCTGCAGGGCACACACGTACACGTTAAATACGAGCCTCGATCCACCCATGATTCAGACGAGGTGTCCGAATATATGGTGGTCCTGCTTGATCATGGAAAAGCTAATGAGATCTACGACGATGTGGGGTTTTCACCGCATAATCGGATCATCCTACTCCAGGTTGGGCCTCGCGGCCACGCACGGTGATCGTAAGCCCGATCCTAAGCAAGGCCTAAAAACCAACACGAGGTTGATCCTCGGAACATCCTGCTTAGGGCCAACGAACGACACCCTACGTGCCGGCTGGATCCTCCCCTTCGTAAGGCCTAACTATTGCGAGATATTAAACTAATCCTTGTAGAACAAGGAGTAATCGTAACGGATCAGATCTACTAAACTACGATCAAGCGGGGTGCCGCCCCTACGCCTAAGATAGGCGTAAGGGCGGCTAGACATGCAAGGGTTGCACTACGAAAGCATGCGAGCATGAAGAACAATGCTAACCCTAACATGTCTAAGATAACTACGTTGCTCGCCATCAAAAAGGCTTCGGTGACGAGCAACGCGTGAACAACGTAGGCAGAGCTTGTCTGCCTAGATCGCAAGATGCGATCTAGGCAGCATGATGCTTACGGTAGAAACCCTCGAGACGAAGGGGTTGGCGATGCGCCGAGATTTGTTTGTGGTTGAACGTTTGTTGTTGTTTATTCCATAAACCCTAGATACATATTTATAGTCCAGCGGACTTTCTAATGTGGGCATGCACCAAACCGTGCACGAGTAAGATTCTATCTCTAAACTAAGATACGATCTAATATGTTACAGATACACGGGCAATTAAGCCCAACTTGGTATAAAAGGCCGATCCACGTATTACTTCTATATATATATATATATTCTCCACGTCCATCTTGATCGCGGCCCACCTCTGACTTGGTCAAATTCTGGTGATAACACATGCCCCCCTGGTTTTGGTAATGATAATTTCAAAACCACTCTGTTTTTTTCCTCCGAGGGGTCATGTCATGGCAGGGCAGAACTGTCGCAGCATGCTTCATCATGACGACTTGCCTTCCCAACTTCTCTGCATGATTTGACAGTTTTGGCACCATGTCCTTAAGAACTGTTCGAAAATTAAAACCCCCAACTCCTTTTATTTAACCGCATCGAACAGTTCTCCCCTTCACCCCTTCCGCATTAGCACTCCAAAAAAAAACCCTCCCCTGCAACCAGGTCTTCTTCCTCTTCCTCCTCTTCCTCATCAGATCTTTCCCACGTGTCCTCTCCCATCCGAGAGTCGACGCCTTCGTGGGGCACGCAAGCGGCGTACGACATCCTCGCCCCCACGAAGTGGGACAAAGAGGACCACGACTCCTCCGTCAGGTCCGAGGATGACAAATCCCTGACCGACGGGGAGAGCGACCTCCGTTTCCTTGCCGTCGGGGAACCGGAGGAGGAGAGCGATGACGATCGCATCTCTCGGGCGGACTTCACCACTTCCGAGGAGGTGAAGGAGGAGGAAGAGGAGGAGGAGAACGAAGACAGCTCCTCCGACGAGCCGCCGGCCAAACGCCGCCACCTCTGGCCCGGGAACCTCAGCGACGTCGACAGTGACGACGATGCTGACGAAGAGGATGAAGACGACGAGGGTCCCGCCGGCGGCCGCTGGAGCAGCGATGACGAGCCGGTAGGGAGCAGCGCCGGCAGTGGCGATGACGGCGACGTCGACGACGAGGGCAGCAGTGGCCCCTAGATAGGGTCTTAGCATAGGGCCAGCAGTAGCAGACGGGGCAATGTATCCCCCTAGTATTTCCTTTTGAGAACAATCGGCTCTTCTATGTAAGAAATCCGGCTTATTAATGAAGAAATTCCCCAACTCGATTTTGCCGATTCCCTTTATGATAATTTAGCCGATTGTCCTTCGTTCTGATTCTGCCGACTGCCAATCTGGACAATGCTCAACAAGCCGATGGCATCGCATCGGTCTCTCACGATAGATTTCGAGATAGATCCACCCGGACCCAAACTCCTTGTCAAACAAGGCCAAGCCATGATCGCGCAAATCCTAGGAGTTGCAAATGCAGATCTCTCAAGATGGCATGTTAAACTTTGCGGCAAAACTCCTGAAATAATGTCAGGTCTCCTTATTAACTTTAAATTTCAGACATTCTTCCGCCGCATTATCATCTCCGAATTCTGCTCGCTCAGCTCCGGCAGCTTCCTTCTGCAATAACCATTGTCTTTCGAACGAGCTGTCACGAAGAGTGGGCCAACTTCGACAGAATTGGTTAAACCTCGAGGGCGAGCTGCCCCCCGAGCCTCAGCCAAGGCGAGGATAAAGAATGGACCATCACCAACTTCCAGCTGTGGCGCCGTATCTACCGATTCCAACAAATCGGTCCCCAGGCCATTGATATTTCGGGGCGGGCTCAACCTTGTCCAAGAGAGCTATCCTGCAGGGCCACCAGCCGATCACCTTCCTTCCGCCGAGAGTCTATACAGCCGATCCAGCAGGCTATGATAATTTTGCAATATCAGCACCATTCTTCAGGTAACTTGTGGTGTAGAGTTTAGCCGATTCCAACGAAATCGGCTCCCCGGAGCAGAAGACCTTCAAGGTGAGCTGCCCCCCGGGCCTTAGTCGGGCGAGAATAGCAGCGAGCTGATCACGTCGATCATCCTCGGTTTCCAACTCGTAACGCAGTATCAGCCGATTCAACAAAATCGGTTCTTTAGAGTGAGGAAATTTCAGGGCGAGCCGCCCTCCCCCGAGCTTCTTCAGTCCAATCCTTGCGCCTTGCTGATCAGATCAGCTCATCATCTTTGGCAGGCTGCAGCAACTTCTGGTGAGAACGTCTTCGCACTTCTGACGCCCTCCAGACTCTAGGCGCAACATCTCTCGGAAGTGACCATTACTGAGTCAGAACGTGGCGGCCGATGGCGCAGTCATCGGCGGTTCTTACGCCGCCGATCTTGGAGACTTGCGAATGGGAACTAGGGGTCTTTGAAGGAGCGATCCACCCCCTGCTCCATTGATTCTTAAGTCGATGTCTGCGCATCGGCTATGCTCGAAATTTTTCGAATTTTTTCGGCCGACTTGTGTATCGGCCCCCCCATACTCCAATATCCATCATCAAAGGATGAGACTGCTTTTCCTCGTGTTTTATCTTTCTATGTGCCCCCCGAGCCGATTCTGTCAAGAGAATTGAGGGTATCGGCTCCGTTGGATCATGTGTTGAACCCGGGCAGACTGGATGTTGAGGATAATTTTGGCCGATTGCTGGAATCGGCCTCCACGTTGCTTGCTCGGTGAAGGTTTTGTAAGTTCCCTTCATAAACTTTTGGGGCCGATCACAAGGATCAGCCTCGCCACGTTTGCTCATTGATGTGCTCTTGTTACACGGTCAGGCCGGTGGATAAAACCAGCCTAACCCCGTTCTTTGTCACGTCGATGCGCTCACAGTCGTCCAAATTGATACCTGAGAGCGGCTCTTGGCCTGATGTCTCCCAGATGTCCATGCCAGTCGTTGAAACCTCGGCCGAATCATCCGCACGGACGACTTCCACTTCATCTCCATCCCACTGTATCAGGCATTGGTGCATTGTGGATGGAATGCAACAGTTGGCGTGGATCCAATCCCTCCCTAGTAGGACGGCGTAGGTACTCTTGTTGTCGACGATAAAGAACGTCGTAGGGACAGTTTTTCTTCCTACGGTCGGATCCACATTCGAGAACACCTTGCGCGTCGGATGCTTGGCCGTTGAAATCGCTCAATGTTACGTTGGTCTTGATCAGATCCGAGCTAGAGCGTCCCAACCGACGTAGCATGGAGTATGGCATAATGTTGACTTGCCGCTCCGGTGTCCACCAACATCTTGTTGACGAGGCTGCCCATTGATGTAACCTCGCACGTACGGGGCCTTCGAGATGCACTGTAACTCCTTTCCTTTGGCTTCTCAAAGATGACCGGCCGTGGGCCGCGATCTAGCTGTGCCACGGGTGCTTCATATAACCTTGGAGCGCTAAACTCCGATGGAAGGATGAAGACCATGTTTGTGCCGGCCGATGTATCATCATCGGCTTTCTTCTAGCTGGGGCGCCATTCTTTTCTTTGTGGTCGTCCTTCTTCGTCCGAGGTTCGCCGGATTTTGGCGGCCAGGTCGGGCCGTGCCTTCCTTAGCGTGCGCAGGTACAATCTTTCAGCTTCTTCTAACCCACGCAGACGCTGAACCCTTCGCTTTTGGGAACGGCTGAGCCCATCAGGGCACCACCTGGGCCGATGATACTTATCTTCTTCATCATCGTCCTCCGGTTCCTCGAGATCTTCTACCCGAGCAGGCTCAGCATACTTGATCCGAGGTGGGAGAGGCCCTAGACGCTCGAATACGGACACGATGGTAGCATCCTTCTTCCTTTGTTTGCACTCTGGGCAGTTCTCGATCGTTGGCAATCGGCTCATTCCTGAGTCCCAGCAATGTTTGAAGAACGGACAGCTCCAGTGCCTATCCATGTTATCCTGCCCCCTTGACCTTCTTTCAGCGCGACGATTGTACCCGTCGTCGCTTCTATCCTGCTGACGGTACCTCCTGCCTTCTGCATCGGACCGACAATTCCTTTTATCATCTACGTCGTAGTGCCGACGTCGGTCGTGCTGCTGCTCATACTTGTGGAGGAGGTGCTCGGAGAGTGGACGCTGATACCGCACGCGTCTTATTCCCTCCCCTGTCAGGTACCGCCTGTCATCGTCTTGGGGCCGGTCGCGTGGATCGGCCTCCTCTTCATCGTTGCCACGGGAGTGGCTGCTTTCTGCTTCGTCTTTGCCGTGGCGGCTTGCAAGCCCTGCCATGTTGACACCAAAGGAGGACTTTGGCTGGCCTATGGAGTGGCTGAGATCCACCATGTTGACGCCGGGCGACGGACTTGAGTCTCTATCGAGCTTGATATCGTGCGGCCGGGTCTTCTCAGAGGAGCCGATGAGTTCGGCTTCGAGGGTTGCCTTGATCTCGTCATGTTTCTTCTTGAGCTCCTCGGGCAGATCCTCGTACTTCAGCGACTTGGTGCGTTTTTCTGACGGGGTGGACAGGTCCACTCCATCGAGTGCGCCTTCAGGTATGAAACCCTTCCACCTGACGCCATGGGAGCGGGTTCGGTGGAAGGAGCCGATGAGTTCGGCTTTGAGGACCGCCTTGATTTCATCATGCTTCTTCTTGAGGTCATCAGGCAGGTCCTCGTACTTGACCGGAGTGCTTTCCGCCATCTCGGATGTAGATGGCGATGTTGTCGATGTCGAAGGTCGTCCCACCGGGCGTGCCAGAATGTGTTGACGTCAGAAACCCACCGGCGGGTAGAGACGGGCAACACCGTAGAGCCGGGAACAACTAGGGCTGCGGCTGGCCCTAGTCCTCTCGAGCGACGGCCCGCAAAGCCTCCCGGTCGCACGCACCGATGTTTATCACAAGGGCGTGCCACCTGACCTATACACAGTCGGGAAGGTGTGGATGATGCCTCGCTTAGTTTCCTGCGGGGCACACACGTACACGTTAAATACGAGCCTCGATCGGCTCTCGGGTTATCCCGTGAATCGGCTCAAAGAGCCGATCCACCCATGATTCGGACGAGGTGTCCGAATATATGGTGGTCCTGCTTGATCATGGAAAAGCTAATGAGATCTACGACGATGTGGGGTTTTCACCGCATAATCGGATCATCCTACTCCAGAGTTGGGCCTCGCGGCCACGCACGGTGATCGTAAGCCGATCCTAAGCAAGGCCTAAAAACCAACACGAGGTTGATCCTCGGAACATCCTGCTTAGGGCCAACGAACGACACCCTACGTGCCGCTGGATCCTCCCCCCCTTCGTAAGGCCTAACTATTGCGGATATTAAACTAATCCTTGTAGAACAAGGAGTAATCGTAACGGATCGGATCTACTAAACTACGATCAAGCGGGGTGCCGCCCCTACGCCTAAGATAGGCGTAAGGGCGGCTAGACATGCAAGGGTTGCACTACGAAAGCATGCAGCATGAAGAACAATGCTAACCCTAACATGTCTAAGATAACTACGTTGCTCGCCATCAAAAAGGCTTCGATACGAGCAACGCGTGAACAACGTAGGCAGGCTTGTGCTGCCTAGATCGCAAGATGCGATCTAGGCAGCATGATGCTTACCGGTAGAAACCCTCGAGACGAAGGGGTTGGCGATGCGCCGAGATTTGTTTGTGGTTGAACGTTTGTTGTTGTTTATTCCATAAACCCTAGATACATATTTATAGTCCAGCGGACTTTCTAATGTGGGCGTGCACCAAACCGTGCACGAGTAAGATTCTATCTCTAAACTAAGATACGATCTAATATGTTACAGATACACGGGCAATTAAGCCCAACTTGGTATAAAAGGCCGATCCACGTATTACTTCTATATATATATATATATATATTCTCCACGTCCATCTTGATCGCGGCCCACCTCTGACTTGGTCAAATTCTGGTGATAACAGGGCGTACCTTGACAGAGTGAGGAACCTGTCGCGGTATTCTACCATGGTTAGACGGCCTTGCTTCAGTTCGCGGCACTCATCCCGCATCTTCTTGATGAGACCCGGTGGCACGTGATACTTGCTAAACTTGAGCTTGAAATCTGCCCAAGTCATCATTTGCGCCGCATTCAATGCGCGGGCACTTGTCCACCAGGCACGAGCAGGTCCTGCCAGATAGTGGGTGGCAAATAGTACTTTGTCATTCTCCTCCACTCCGGCCACTTCAAGATTGTTCTCCATAGTCTGGAGCCAATCATCGGCATCAAGGGGTTCCTCCGTCTTGCTAAACACCGGTGGATTGGTGTTCTGGAAGTTTTTCAGCTTTGACCCAGGGTGATCATGGTTTCCGTGGCCCTGATTGTTCTGCGCAAGCTGTTGAAGTACAGCTAAGTTGGCTTGCCTTTCAGCTCTCTCAACATCTCTATCAGCCAACATCTGTTGCAACATCTGCATCATCGCCTCTTGAGTCATGTTGCGAGTTGGAGGTGCCATCTGAACAGTGATATTGATAATGAGATGAGAGGGAAATTTCTATGGCTCATTTTGGGATAAATTCACACAATTTAAACTTGATTCATAATAATAATAATATTACACACACGAACATAGTCATGAAGGTAGCAAATAGTACAAGCCAACAATCCGGAGGGTTTGAAGAACCCTTTCAACAATCTACGATACATGGGGCGGGTACAAAGGACCGATACATATCACGAGACGCAAGTGCTTAGACGGAACTACTATCCATCGATGCGGAGCGGGAAGGTGGTGTCCATCCCGGCAGGCAGGTGCTGGTGGAAGTCCAGGTCTCCCTCATCGTCCTCCTCGTAGTCATTATCGTTGCTGACATAGGAGTAGCCATCCCCTTGGATGTCTTCTCCCTCGCCTTCTCCTTCCAGAGCTTGGAGTTGCTCCGCCTGAGTGGAGATGGTCTCCTTCAGGACGGCGATCTTGGCCTTGAGGCGGTTGATGGTGTACTCCCTCTTGGAGACCAGCTGGCGGAGAGTCCGACGCTCCTTGGCGATGACCTGGATGGTCTCCGCCTGCTGAACCAGCTAGAGGTGGGTGCTGTTGGCGAAGGCGCGGGAGTTGTCCAGCTCCGCACGGGTCTCGAACAGCATAAAGTCGAGGTGGTCCACGTGGTGCCTCACCACGGGGTGGAATGGCAGGCTGATGGGCAGCCCAAGAGAGGAGTGCCTTGCAAAGTGTGCAAAGCGTTCCCCTTCAATCGCCACCGAGTTTTGCCCGCACAGACGAGCGAGACCCTCCTGGAGAGCACGGGCGAGTCCATCCACCCAAGTGTTCTCTCGGAGAGAGAACTGAATCTGGCGGAACATGGGTGACTCCGGTTGTCCGGGGAGGTTAGCCATGATGATCCATTGAAGTTGGCCTCCGGTCTGATCAGCGATCTGGCCCCCGTAGAACACGGGAGGCGAGCGTCCGAGGAACTCGGAGAGGGCGAACAGATCCCTCTCAAAGATGAGATCCCCCCGTTTGCCAGCTCGTACACTTGAGTCTGGATGAAGGGCTCCAGTGGGATGATGGGCTCCATCTGTAGAGGGATTGATGAGCAAGTTAGAGAAGTGCAAGTGTTCAAAATTTTAAGTACTTATAAATAAGAACATGAATTTGGCTAGTTTAAATAGATCTCAAAGGTAAGGGTATGATTGTATTTTTCATAATTATTCAATTCATTATAATTAAAACTAAGTTTGTCAAACGTCCATTCTAACTAGGGTCTCCTAAGGTCAAACAATGGCTCTGATACCAACTTGTAAACACCCGAATTTTTAAGTCCGGATGCCCTATTACATCATACATCGCAATCCAAGGAAGATTTTTTTGCGAGACATAATAGTAAGTAGTTCAGAGTCATCATTTATTACAACACATAACGTCTTACAACAATGGATCACCTGATCCAATATTACACAAATAGATTGTTCAACATCACAAATAAGTAGCGGAAGCGTAGTAGTAGTGGACTATCTATTCCACAGGCAACGCTTGACATCAGAAGATGATCCTAGTTATCGTAGACGTCCTGTTGTCCGTCATCCTGATACTGTTGCTCCTCTTCAAAGTCTGGCATTTGAATAGCTAGGGCAAAGCCATTCTCTGTAATACTAAGGTAAAAACTAATACTAAGTGTAGTAAGGGGTGCTAAGCTCTAGGTTTATTTGCATAAAGCCAAGTTTTAATTTGGTAAACATTTAGTAAAAACCCATCATTTGCTAGACTAACTCAAGTGGGAACATTAGTGTCATTCCCACAATTCATTTGGGATCCAAGTCAAGTCACCATTCAAATTCATCATTTCGAAATTCTGATAACGGAAATAGTATGGCCTTTCCAATCGTCCATAACCGCGGACACGGCTATTCGAATAGGTTTAACACTCTGCAAAGGTTGTACTCTTGTGCCACAACTTTTGATTACATCCGTCGAGGATAACCCCGAATCATCGTAACTCAGTACGCGGATCATCAACCTTAACCTTTTACTTATATGTCCTAGTATAGGCACCTCTCCCCATGAGCTTGGCCTCCCGGTGAAAACCAACTGTTAACCCGGGAACTGCACAGGGCTTGGGTCGTACATTCACCTCATATTCACATCATTTCTCATATACGGAGGCAGCCTTGGCGTAACCCCTATGATGCTTGTTTAGAGGGAACCCATACTAAAATACACAAGTTTCTAGTTAAGCCCTACCCATAATCAGGTATTGTGGGGGTACTTGTATAATTGGAAGGGTATCGCATTCAGACCCAATCATCAATTTTATCAAAAATCACCATCTTCTCTTGTTCACATCCACCTCCACTTTACTTTCTTTCAAAGTCATTTCACTTCACCATGTTCCCATCTAGAGTAGTCAATTTCAATTGATTAGCACTAGCAAATATATGAGGGGTGCTATCTAGCTTTGAGTTGTGCTAATCTAAATCCAAGTATTGTTCTACTCTAGACCAAGTGAATCATAAATCAAAAAGTACTTTGAAATAAATAAGCAAAAGTAAAAGTAAGTAAAAACATGGGATAGGTAATACATAAAAGTAAAGTGTGATGGTGCCTTTGCTCTTGTAGAGCTAAGCACTTGTGTTTAGCAAGGGTTAGCTTGCCTTGAGCTGAGTAGTTATCGAAGTTCTCTTCTTCTTCCTGAGAGTAGGCCTCCTCCTCTTGGTATTCCTCGTTACTAGCGTCTATATACGAATACGAGGTATAAATACCAAACCAAGCTCACATACTAAACTAGAAATACTTAAAAGGGTTCACACACTAATCCTATCATCAATCAAACATGGCATGGTGGATTGTTGGATGAGTTCTTGTTTAAGGGAAAAATAATTTCCTCTTATTATTACTATTTCTTAATTTTGGTATGTAGCTCCTTAGAGAAATTAATTTCTTCTCATTACCTCATATTAAGATTTAATCTCTTCATATAATAATCAGGTATGAAATATAGGTTGACCCAAAGTCAACATTTCATATCTATTATATGTGAGTATAAATTAATTGAAGTGCTAAGCTTCACATAGTTTTAATACTTAACATTTAAATGAATTAAAATCTCTAAGTAATAATTATCAGAGGTTCATTAGCCTAAGTCATTCCCTCTGGTTGTATTACTTAGGATCAAGATTTAAATGAGAGAGTAGCTCTCATACTATTTATTGAATTTGAATTCAAGTTTAATTGCCCTAGAATTGACTACATAGCTATTTTATTTCATCTAGTCCATGATCATACAAATAACATGCCTATGTTATTACATAATCAATTAGAGGACATCATTTGTGATTTATTAGAATTGGAATCAATTCAAAATCTATTCTGGTTAAAATTTAAATAAAGTTTGATTGTACAAAAGTCCCTGTCTTGTCTTTTTTATCTAATTAAATCTACTTCGAAATTGGAGGTGGGACCAGTGGCATGAGCTAGAAAATTTCATGGGCTTTCCAACGGTATAAAGTTTGCTAAATTTGGTTTGGCAGATTTCAAACTATTCAAATTTTACTAAACCATCTGCTGAACAATTTGAGTTACGATTAAATCCAAATTTGAATCGTGGGCTTAGGCGGGAAACACTACTGGGCCGAAACAAGAATTAAATTCACTGTGCAGCCCAACAAGCCACGGGTGCGAGTGGGCTGCCCTGACGAGGTGGGGTCCACCTGTCGGCGACGTTTTAAGCAGCGAAACGGTACGCCGCATCTAAGCCTTAGGATTAGAAAGGAGATCGACGGCGTGTGAGCGTCATCGTCTCCGACGAGAGGCGAGCTCACTGGCGGCGAGCCTAGGGGGTCGGGGAGCCTACCAGGCCGTTGCAGGTGTCTGGCAGTGTGCTCGGGGAAGTGGACGTCGACGAGGAACAGCCTGGTGCAGCGGCGGCGCTCGGGGAGGCTCCAATCGAAGCAGAGCTTCCGCGAGCTCCGGCGGTCTTGAGCTTGCAATTCGAGCGTCTCCGGCGGTGGGTGGTGAAATTGATGGGTGGAGGTGGCTCAGTGAGGAGAGGGGAGTGAATGGTGTGAGGAATGGAGGAGCCGATCGCCTCTATTTATAGGGTCGAGAGGTGGCCGTGGGGTGCTGCAAGGGCGCGTCGACGGCGTGGCCTCTCCGGCGATCGAAAGGGCAAGGCGAGGACAGCATCTTGTAGGAGGTGTTCTAGCGATGCTCTAGGACTAGCTGGCGCAGAGAAAGGGTGAGAGGATGGCTCGGGCGCGTGTGATGAGTGAGGCAGTACCCGCGGTACTTCGCCGGCGAGGACGACGGTGACGAGGCCTCCGCAGGCGTTTGAGTGTGGCTAGGTGGTAGAGGGCGTGGGGTAGATGCTCAACATGGTGGTAGGGATGCAGGAGGAGGACGACGTCGATCAAGTGCTCGACGTACTGGCGCGGCCAGTGCGCGGTGAGCGCGCGTGCTGGCGCGTCCTGGCATGGTTTTGGACGCGGGCGTTCTGGCCAATGCCAAGGCTTGGCGAGGCTGGGGCGTGTACGGTGGGGTTCCTCGTGATGCCAAGATGCTCGGGACAAGGAGAAGAGTTGAGAGGAGGGCTGGAGAGAGGGATGCCAAAGTTGGCCGTGTGTGCTTGACATGGTAGTTTTCTCTCACTTTTTCACTTTAACCAGCCATGGCAAGTACTGGACTAGAGGCAGGGATCATAGAGAGGGCTGATGATCACAAGGTAGAGGTGGTTTAGGCAAGAAACTGATGGATAATAGCATGTGACATAATTTGCAAATGATGCCTGCCAAGTGTTTGATTAAATGGCCGCAAGAACTTTTTGTTTGAATTTTTGTTTTCTTTTTGATGGATCCCATTTATATAATTAATGTGTTGGATTGGTGGTGGTTTTGGTCAATTTGGAGTTGTTTTGCAAAATGGCAAAAGTGACATGATCTTCTCTTGATTTCAGCATCACTACTTGTCACCTTGTTACTGGTCAACCTAGTCAACTCTAGCCATGGTGGTCAACATCAAAGTTACTCACCTTGACATGGTCTTGGATGACATGGCTTTGGTTGACCTAGTTTAGTTTAAGAATTGAGAAAACCAGAGGGGTAAAGTAGTGAAGAAATTATTTTTGGGTCATATGACCATTATCATATGTATGAAGAAATCTTGATTTCCTTGTGTTTGATTCTTGATCCAAGGATGCAATTGTGTTAGTTTATCATCTCTAAGTATTTTACAAGCAAGAGGGCAAGCAATTATGGCCTAGGGTGAAGAGTTGCAATTTGGCATATTGTGTATGTAAGTGAAATATGGGTTTTTCCCATTTTCTCTATTTCCTCTCAAATTAGGGTTTGATCATCTTTGTTAGGGTTCACATAGCAATTGATAATCATGCTAACACTCATCATGGCGATTGCACATAAGAAAAATATCCTTTCACCCGATGAAAAACCAATAGTCGATATATTATTCGAGAGATTCCTTCGGATCAAGGAATCCGATGGCCAAACCATGATAGGTACTGAGGTAGCCGCTGTGTTCTTAAAGCGCCGAGTTCAGCCAATTATGTCCAGGGTCCATCCGATGTGGTTGTATTCTGGCCCCAAGGATGAAACCAGAGTAAACATTGTTGAGTTATCTGAGAAGGAACTGCTTGATGAAGTCCGGCGCCTCACTCTTTTTAGCCAAGAAGACTCAATCCCACTGATATCTCCTCAACCACCATTTGATGCTGACCACCTTCCAAGCGAGGTAAATCTTTTCCTTCGTGCTCTCGTTGACTTGTTTCTTTCGATCTCTTCAATTGTCATTATTCTTACTTGCTTATTTCGACAGATCCCTATAGCTCCCGAACGTTTGCAAGACCTGTCGAATGATGCTTCTGAGAAAAGGGGCTCTTCGATCCCTGTGGAATCCCATACTAAAGGAAATGCAAACCCAAAAGATGGACACGATGATCCGATGAATCCTAAAGCTTCCTTCATCAATCCCCAACCCTCTCGCCGATGATATAAATGACACAGCGGGGTCGAACCATGATGACGACACTGATCGTGCTGCCTTTGTTGATGCAGCTACGGAGAAGGCTGACGCGCTGCCCTCAAAGAGATCATCCGGCGGTTTTGCCGACGAAGACGATCTTTACGATTTGTAAGTACTTTCTCTAGGATTAGATTCTGATGATGCTCATCTGCATTCGATTTCGACTTAGTCAGTTTCTTACTCTTGTAGTGAAGAGAGTTTCATCGAGCCTCCATCCAAGAAGGCTAAGACTTGCACCAACAAGCCGAATCTAGCAGCCTCCCAGGCTTCAACTCCTGCTGCAGCCCCCGTGGCTCAAATTTCGACAGCTTCTTCCCTCTCCAAAGGGAAGGAGATTCCTTCGACTGCCGCAGCTACGACTTCTCCTTCTGATAAACCTGTAAGCCTTTTCTACTTCAATAATATATACGTCTCTGGTAGCTCCCGAATGGGTCTTTAAAACTTTCTGACGGTTAATTCTCCGTTTAATAATAATCATCTTTTCTTATTTCCCCAGGATTTGCGGGCCGTTATCTCTTCGCTGGAGGCCTTCGCCTCCCAATATACTTCTCTTGAAATTGACAAAGCCCGGCTGCAAAAGGAGGTCGAGTCTTCTTCTTCAAAGTTGGAGGGTGCAATAAAAATAGCTGCCAAGGCACACCAGGAGGTTGATTCCTTAAAGGATGAACTCGAGGGGCTGATGAGGAAGCTGAAGAACGAAGAAACATCCAGGCTTGCTGCCGAAGCTCGGATGACCGAAAAGGATGATCTTATTCGCCAGTCTACTTTGGCCTTGCTCAGTAATTCCCATTTGGCTTTGTTTTTGATTTTTTGCTTTATTGATTCAATTTTTAGTTAGTGAACTCCTCCTTTTCGTTTCTTGCAGAGGCTGCCGACATCCTTGCTGAAGTTCTGGACAAACTCCCGAACAATTCTCCGGAAAATGCTTTGTCGCTAACCCTCGAGTCCCACAAGCTTGTTCAAGACCTTCTCCAGAAGGGTAAGGGAGCCATGGCGAGGATGCACTCGATGATCTTTCCCAAGATTGACCAGAACAAGTCTTTGGGTCAGCTGATCGATGCCTTTGCCATCAACAGGAAGGAGGTTATCGAGGTATTCAAACGTACTTCGCGCACCTACGGTGCCCTCCTAGCTTTTC
Source organism: Lolium rigidum (assembly GCF_022539505.1). Taxonomy (NCBI): domain Eukaryota; kingdom Viridiplantae; phylum Streptophyta; class Magnoliopsida; order Poales; family Poaceae; genus Lolium; species Lolium rigidum. The sequence goes on along the minus strand of NC_061512.1, from coordinate 49,987,796 downwards.
AGCTTATGATGGGTCACGGTTTCAAAGCCAATATTGAAGAAATGTCCAAGGAGCTGCCGAAGGACCAAGATGGGCGATTTGTTGACTTGGGTGACTTTAAAACCTCAGCGCTTAAGTGTGCTCGCCAGCTTCTTGAGTTGGTCTCGGCAAAGAAATCGTCTGTTGGACCAAGCTTGTCGAACCAGACCCAGGCCCCTTGATTTCATTTTTGTAATTCTGCTTGATTGAAACAATTTCTTGTCATAAGACCTCTGTGATTGTAACAAATTTCGTACTGGAAATGTTGCTAGTACCCTCTTGTTATAATACTTTTATTTGCATGCTCCCGATGGGAGTAAATTCCAGTGTTGAACCCATATAATCCATCATGCTTTTGAATAACTTTTTGCAGGTTTTTCCTATGCCTTCATTTACCGATGATTCTTCGGGTGCTTGTTCTGAGAATGATCGACTCCAACGCATGAAGGATCGAATTGCTCAGATGGAAAAGGATATGCGCAGTACTTATGCTTTGGCTGCTATTATCAGGAAGAAGAACGAACATGCGGCTAACGCAGAACGCTATGCTCTTGCTGAATTGCATAGAGCCACAGAAAGTTTGAACTGTAAGCGTCCTTACCTCCTTGCTCCTTATTTTTTTATAAAAGGTATCTTCTCATCTTCCTTTGTTTCTCCTTCTAGTCATAGCTCTGAACCCAGCTGAGGAAAACAAGCGTATCCATGAGCGCGTAAATGCGTTGACTCAACTGTCATCTTTAGATGAGGTTTTCTGGAAGAACCAATCAAAGGCTTATACTGTCGCGAAGTTCCAAGATTGGGTTCAACAAGTCCATCAATTCTTCGACAAGTGCTATAAAGGATTGAGAATAATCTGGAAGACAATGTTCCCTTTGAATGGGGTCCCTCCCACATTGTTGACTTTAATGTCAGAATTCAGTAATACCAGGAAGATCCGGAGCTTGATTCGAGCAGAACTTATCGCAGGAGCTAAAGCTGCATTTGCCCTTGTTCTTGTACGTCATCCCTCGGCAGACTTGATGACAATTGCTAACGCCGATGGGGATTTAGGGCCGCTTTACCCGAAGGTGGAGGTCCCCGCTGCCATTGTTATCGAAAGGCTTGAAGAATCCTCGGCGGCAGCCGAAGAAATAGAGGCTCCACATGAGTAGTTCAGAAATATACTCCCGTTGTAAAGAGAATGCCCCGATACTTGCTGCATCCGAATGTTCGGATGATTAAACTAATTTATCGACAGGTGTATATATAAGTACCTCCTTTTTGGTAATGCCGTTGGAAAATTTTGAAGGAGTAAATCTTAATTACTCGCTTTACATCTGTATTATGATGTATACGTATGTTGGTCGGTAGCAAATTATTTGAGTGATCAGCTCGTGTTGTGGGTTTTGCTAAACCCGTTGTATGTGCAACTTTTCTTTCAACCGATGCATGACTTGACAGCAGCTCCCGAATGAATCGGTGGAACTAAATCTACCGATGACTCCATCGCTCCTTAGTACTTATGTAGTTTAAAGTACCGGGCATGGGTCATTTTCGTACGTGTTTCATGATCCTTGCTATTTGCGGTACTCTTTAAGGCGTCTATAGCAAAGGATGAAGAGCAAGATTCCCATCGATTTTGCATCATAGCACCCGTAATTTCAGAGGCTTTTTTGGAGTGCAATCTCTGGGCGTATTTTCAATTAAACCGATGTTCGCTGTAATATACGAACAAAGTTCTTGATGATTTTGTTCGGGTGTCCCGAATTACTGCAATACTTCAGTGAACGAAACTTGAGTCTTCATTAATAAAACTAAGCGAGAACTAAGGGGCTAAAAAAGCCCTATTGAAAAGAAAAACTAAATATAATGCTACCCATCCTTTTAAACAAGAGGAGGGTTCTTCTTATCTTCGAGCTTATCCGACGTGCCAGTGGCTTTGGAAGCGTCACTTGGTTTCATCGGGAGTTTTTGCGGCGAGTGACGGAGTTTTGTTTTCTTCTATAACGGTCCCGCCATCAGCTGCCGAAGTTTTTACTGTCGAAGCTTCCAGAGCAAGATCTGCCGGTTTCTTCTTCAGCTTCTTGACGCGTTCATCTTCCTTATTATCGAGTGCTGACGATTTTGAGGGGAAGTCATCAGGTTCCTGGTTTATTCCGAACTTGGCAGCAATCCTCTGAAACTCACGATCACAATTATCTGAGCGTGAAAAACTTCCATAGACTGTGATGTTTGTTCCATTGTTCCCATGCATCTTGAGCTTGAGGTACACATAATGTGGCACAACCATGAACTTGGCATAAGCTAATCTCCCGAGTATAGCGTGGTACTGTGATTCCGAGTTTACTACTTCAAACTCGATCTTTTCCTTCCTGAAGTTGTCGGGTTTTCCGAAGACAACGTTCAAGTAAACTTTGCCAAGAGAGTACGCTGGTAAGGTGGGGAGAATTCCGTGGAAACAAGTATCTGTTTCTTCTAGCATCCTCATCGTAGTTCCCATGTTTTTGATTGTGTCGAGGAATATCAGATTTAATCCGCTTCCACCGTCCATGAAGACCTTGCTCATTTTAAACCCTCCAATTTGCGCTTCGACCACTAAGGCAGCGTGCCCTGGCTTTGGAATTGTCATCAGGTGATCTGCTCTGCTAAACATAATGCTCTGAGATGACCAGTCGATGTATTCAGGAATATTAGCCATGATACTTTCTGCCAGGTTGATTTCTTGGGTGAGTTTCTTCATCTCCCTTCTTGAAACACCAGTTCTGTGAATCATACTCATTTGTCCACGTGGTGGCGAAAAAGATTCGTTAGAGTTGTGGGGCTGCACCTGCTGAACCTGGTGTTGAGGTGGCGGTGGTTGTGGAATTGGCTGCTGCTGCTGCTGGATGAGCTTCTGCATCTCGATGAACTGTCGACAGTCTCTGAGCAGATGACTTGATTTCTTCTTTTTGTCTTTGGAATCGATGTACGCGTGCAAGTAGCAAGGGGCGTTTATCTGCTCCGCGAAGGGTGACTCGGGAGTCCTTGGAGGTCGTGGTTTGTAGTTGCCACGGTTCCCAGAATTATTCCGATTGCCGTCCTGTCGATCGTCTTGCCTATCGTCATACCGATCATCTCGTCGATCAGAATATCCTGCGGCTATGATGTCTACGGGAGTTTCTATTCTTGTAGACAGTGTTGGGCCTCCAAGAGCAGAGGTTTGTAGAACAGCAGCAAGTTCCCTTAAGTGGATCACCCAAGGTTTATCGAACTCAGGGAGGAAGAGGTCAAAGATATCCCTCTCATGCAACCATGCAACCACAAAGCAAGAAGTCTCTTGTGTCCCCAACACACCTAATAGGTGTACTAGTTCGGCGAAGAGATAGTGAAATACAGGTGGTATGAATAAGTAGTAGCAACGGCACCAGAAAAGTGCTTTGCCCAGATCAGTAAACAAGCAGTAGTAACGCAGCAGTAGTAACGCAGTAAAACAGTAAACAAGCAGCGATAGCAATTTTTAGGAACAAGGCCTAGGGATTAGACTTTCACTAGTGGACACTCTCAACTTTGATCACATAACAGAATAGATAAATGGATACTCTACACTCTTGTTGGATGATGAACACATTGCGTAGGATTACACGAATCCTCAATGCCGGAGTTAACAAGCTCCACAATTCAATGTTCATATTTAAATAACCTTAGAGTGCATGAAAGATCAATTCGACTAAACCAAGTACTAACATAGCATGCACACTTGTCACCTTCATGCTATGTAGGAGGAATAATACACATCAATACTATCATAGCAATAGTTAACTTCATAATCTACAAGAGATCATAATCATAGCATAAACCAAGTACTAACACGGATGCACACACTGTCACCATTACACCGTGCAGGAGGAATAAAACTACTTTAATAACATTGCTAGAGTAGCACATAGAATAGTAGTGATATGATACGTCTCCAACGTATCGATAATTTCTTGTGTTCCATGCCACATTATTGATGTTATCTACATGTTTTATGCACACTTTATGTCATATTCGTGCATTTTCTGGAACTAACCTATTAACAAGATGCCGAAGTGCCGGTTCCTCGTTTCTGCTGTTTTTGGTTTCGGAAATCCTAGTAACGAAATATTCTCGGAATCGGACGAAATCAACGCCCAGGTTCCTATTTTACCCGGAAGCATCCAGAACACACGAGAACCGCCAGAGAAGAGGGGCAGGGCCACCAGACCATACCCCGGCGCGGCCAAGGGGGGGGCGCGCCCCCCTAGGGTGTGGGCCCCCCTTCGACCTTCCTGCGCCGCCTCTTCGCCTATAAGAAGCCCCTGGATCAGAAAACCCTATCACGATTGACGAAAACCACGAAAACCTTCCAGAGCCGCCACCATCGCGAAGCCAAGATCTGGGGGACAGGAGTCTCTGTTCCGGCACCCTGCCGGAGCGGGGAAGTGCCCCCGGAAGGCTTCTCCATCGACACCGCTGCCATCTCCACCGCCATCTTCATCACCGCTGCTGCTCCCATGAGGAGGAGTAGTTCTCCATCGAGGCTCGGGGCTGTACCGGTAGCTATGTGGTTCATCTCTCTCCTATGTGTTTCAATACAATAATCTCATGAGCTGCCCTACATGATTGAGATTCATATGATGATGCTTGTAATCTAGATGTCATTATGCTAGTCAAGTGAGTTTTACCTATGTGATCTCCGGAGACTCCTAGTCCCACGTGTGTAAAGGTGACAGTGTGTGCACCGTGTGGGTCTCTTAGGCCATATTTCACAGAATACTTACTCATTGAATGGCATAGTGAGGTGCTTATTTATATCTCTTTAAGATTGCAACATGTTTTGTATCACAATTTATCTATGTGCTACTCTAGTGATGTGTTATTAAAGTAGTTTTATTCCTCCTGCATGTGTGCAAAGGTGACGAGTGCGTGCACCGTGTTAGTACTTGGTTTGTGCTATGATCATGATCTCTTGTAGATTATGGAGTTAACTATTGCTATGATAATATTGATGTGATCTATTCCTCCTACATATGCATGAAGGTGACGAGTGTGCATGCTATGCTAGTACTTGGTTTAGTAGCGTTGATCTATCTTACACTAAAGGTTACTTAAACATGAGCATTATTGTGGAGCTTGTTAACTCCGGCATTGAGGGTTCGTGTAATCCTACGCAATGTGTTCATCATCCAACAAAAGTGTAGAGTATGCATTTATCTATTCTGTTATGTGATCAATGTTGAGAGTGTCCACTAGTGAAAGTGTAATCCCTAGGCCTTGTTCCTAAATACTGCTGAGTTACTACTTGCTTGTTTACTCGTTTTACTTGCGTTACTATCTGCTGCAATACCACCACCATCAACTACACGCCAAGCACTTTTCCGGCACCGTTGCTACTCGCTCATACTTATTTATACCACCTGTATTTCACTATCTCTTCGCCGAACTAGTGCACCTATTAGGTGTGTTGGGGACACAAGAGACTTCTTGCTTTGTGGTTGCAGGGTTGCATGAGAGGGATATCTTTGACCTCTTCCTCCCCGAGTTCGATAAACCTTGGGTATCCACTTAAGGGAAACTTGCTGCTGTTCTACAAACCTCTGCTCTTGGAGGCCCAACACTGTCTACAAGAATAGAAGCTCCCGTAGACATCAAGCACTTTTCTGGCGCCGTTGCCGGGGAGGAAAGGTAAAAGGCTCTCATACTACGGTCCTAGGTAAAGTATTTTTCCGGCGCCGTTGTGTGTGTGCTCAAAGCTATTTCCTTTAGATCCTGCAATTGCATCTTGTTGTTTCTTGTTTACACTAGTTTGGCATAATGTACAAGAGTGAGCTTCTTATTCTATTTCCTGATTTAAAACATGGATTGTTTGATGCGAAAATTAAAAAACCTATGAAATCTTATTTGCATGTCTGGTAGTAATATTAGTATGAACGCTTTGAACACCATTGTTGATAATGATATAGAAAGTTCTAAGCTTGGGGAAGCTGGTTTTCATGATATTTTTAGTCCCCCAAGCATTGAGGAGAAAATTTTCTTTGATGATACTTTGCCTCCTATTTCTGATGATTATAATGATAGTGGTCTTTTGATGCCACTTACTGCTGAGAGTAAATTTTGTTGTGATTATACTATGCCTCCTACACTTGATGAGAATAATAATGATAGCTACTTTGTTGAATTTGCTCCCACTACAACTAATAAAATTGATTATGCTTATGTGGAGAGTAATAATTTTATGCATGAGACTCATGATAAGAATGCTTTATGTGATAGTTATATTGTTGAGTTTGCTCATGATGCTACTGAAAGTTATTATGAGAGAGGAAAATATGGTTGTAGAAATTTTCATGTTACTAAAATGCCTCTCTATGTGCTGAAATTTTTGATGCTACACTTGTTTTATCTTCCTATGCTTGTTACTTTGCTCCTCATGAACTTGTTTATTTACAAGATTCCTATGCATAGGAAGCATGTTAGACTTAAATGTGTTTTGAATTTGCCTCTTGGTGCTCTCTTTTGCTTCAAATACTATTTCTTGCGAGTGCATCATTAAAACTGCTGAGCCCATCTTAATGGCTAAAAAGAAAGAACTTCTTGGGAGATAACCCATGTGTTATTTTGCTACAGTACTTTGTTTTATATTTGTGTCTTGGAAGTTGTTTACTACTGTAGCAACCTCTCCTTATCTTATTTTTGTGTTTTGTTGTGCCAAGTAAAGTCTTTGATAGTAAAGTAAGTACTAGATTTGGATTACTGCGCAGAAACAGATTTCTTTGCTGTCACGAATCTGGGTAAAATTCTCTGTAGGTAACTCAGAAAATTATGCCAATTTACGTGAGTGATCCTCAGATATGTACGCAACTTTCATTCAATTTGAGAATTTTCATTTGAGCAAGTCTGGTGGCCTAATAAAATCCATCTTTACGGACTGTTCTGTTTTGACAGATTCTGCCTTTTATTTCGCATTGCCTCTTTTGCTATGTTGGATGAATTTCTTTGATACATTAATGTCCAGTAGCTTTATGCAATGTCCAGAAGTGTTAAGAATGATTGTGTCACCTCTGAACATGTTAATTTTTATTGTCCACTAACCCTCTAATGAGTTGTTTCGAGTTTGGTGTGGAGGAAGTTTTCAAGGGTCAAGAGAGGAGGATGATATACTATGATCAAGGAGAGTGAAAGCTCTAAGCTTGGGGATGCCCCGGTGGTTCATCCCTGCACATATCAAGAAGACTCAAGCGTCTAAGCTTGGGGATGCCCAAGGCATCCCCTTCTTCATCGACAACATTATCAGGTTCCTCCCCTGAAACTATATTTTTATTCCATCACATCTTATGTGCTTTTTCTTGGAGCGTCTGTTTGTTTGCTTTTGTTTTTGTTTGTGTTTGAATAAATTGGATTACATCATGCTTGTGTGGGAGAGAGACACGCTCCGCTGGTTCGTATGAACACATGTGTTCTTAGCTCATAATATTCATGGCGAAGTTTCCTCTTCGTTAAATTGTTATATGGTTGGAATTGGAAAATGATACATGTAGTAATTGCTATAATGTCTTGGGTAATGTGATACTTGGCAATTGTTGTGCTCATGTTTAAGCTCTTGCATCATATGCTTTGCACCCATTAATGAAGAAATACATAGAGCATGCTAAAATTTGGTTTGCATATTTGGTTTCTCTAAGGTCTAGATAATTTCTAGTATTGAGTTTGAACAACAAGGAAGACGGTGTAGAGTCTTATAATATTTTCAATATGTTTTTTATGTGAGTTTTGCTGCACCGGTTCATCCTTGTGTTTGTTTCATATAACCTTGCTAGCCTAAACCTTGTATCGAGAGGGAATACTTCTCATGCATCCAAATACTTGAGCCAACACTATGCCATTTGTGTCCACCATACCTACCTACTACATGGTATTTCTCCGCCATTCCAAAGTAAATTGCTTGAGTGCTACCTTTAAACAATTCAAAATTTATTACCTCTTATTTGTGTCAATGTTTTATAGCTCATGAGGAAGTATGTGGTGTTTATCTTTCAATCTTGTTGGGCAACTTTCACCAATGGACTAGTGGCTTCATCCGCTTATCCAATAATTTTGCAAAAGAGCTGGCAATGGGATTCCCGAGTCCCAAATTAATTAACAAAAATAGACACTCCTCCATGGTATGTGATTGTTGGACGGCACCCGAAGGATTCGGTTAGCCATGGCTTGTGTAAGCAAAGGTTGGGAGGAGTGTCATCATAATAAAACTAAAATAAAAAGGCACTCCTTCATGGTATGAGATTGTTGGCGGGCACCCGAGGATTCGGTTAGCCATGGTTTGTGAAAGAAAGGTTGGAAGGAGTGCCATCCAAAAATAAAATAAAATGGGAGCCGCTCTTTGAAGGTTTGTCCGGCAAGGGGGTTAGAGTACCCGCTACCATTCGTTGACAACAACATACACCTCTCAAAACTTTATTTTTATGCTCTCTTTATGTTTTCAAAATCAAAGCTCTAGCACAAATATAGCAATCGATGCTTTTCCTCTATGGAGGACCATTCTTTTACTTTCATTGTTGAGTCAGTTCACCTATTTCTCTCCATCTCAAGAAGCAAACACTTGTGTGAACTGTGCATTGATCCTTACATATTTGCATATTGCATTTGTTATATTGCTTTGCATTGACAATTATCCATGAGATATACATGTTACAAGTTGAAAGCAACCGCTGAAACTTAATCTTCTTTTGTGTTGCTTCAATGCTTTTACTTTGAATTATTGCTTTATGAGTTAACTCTTATGCAAGACTTATTGATGCTTGTCTTGAAGTGCTATTCATGAAAAGTCTTTGCTATATGATTCAGTTGTTTACTCATGTCATATACATTGTTTTGATCGCTGCATTCACTACATGTGCTTTACAAATAGTATGATCAAGTTTATGATGGCATGTCACTTCGAAATTATCTTTGTTATCGTTTTACCTGCTCGGGACGAGCGGAACTAAGCTTGGGGATGCTGATACGTCTCCAACGTATCGATAATTTCTTGTGTTCCATGCCACATTATTGATGTTATCTACATGTTTTATGCACACTTTATGTCATATTCGTGCATTTTCTGGAACTAACCTATTAACAAGATGCCGAAGTGCCGGTTCTCGTTTTCTGCTGTTTTTGGTTTCGAAATCCTAGTAACGAAATATTCTCGGAATCGGACGAAATCAACGCCCAGGTTCCTATTTTACCCGGAAGCATCCGGAACACACGAGAACCGCCGGAGAAGAGGGGCGAGGGCCACCAGACGATAGCCCGGCGCGGCCAGAGGGGGGGCGCGCCCCCTAGGGTGTGGGCCCCCCTTCGGCCTTCCTGCGCCGCCTCTTCGCCTATAAAAAGCCCCCTGGATCAGAAAACCCTATCACGATTGACGAAAACCACGAAAACCTTCCGCAGCCGCCACCATCGCGAAGCCAAGATCCGGGGGACAGAGTCTCCGTTCCGGCACCCTGCCGGAGCGGGGAAGTGCCCCGGAAGGCTTCTCCATCGACACCGCTGCCATCTCCACCGCCATCTTCATCACCGCTGCTGCTCCCATGAGGAGGGAGTAGTTCTCCATCGAGGCTCGGGGCTGTACCGGTAGCTATGTGGTTCATCTCTCTCCTATGTGTTTCAATACAATAATCTCATGAGCTGCCCTACATGATTGAGATTCATATGATGATGCTTGTAATCTAGATGTCATTATGCTAGTCAAGTGAGTTTTACCTATGTGATCTCCGGAGACTCCTAGTCCCACGTGTGTAAAGGTGACAGTGTGTGCACCGTGTGGGTCTCTTAGGCCATATTTCACAGAATACTTACTCATTGAATGGCATAGTGAGGTGCTTATTTATATCTCTTTAAGATTGCAACATGTTTTGTATCACAATTTATCTATGTGCTACTCTAGTGATGTGTTATTAAAGTAGTTTTATTCCTCCCGCATGTGTGCAAAGGTGACGATGCGTGCACCGTGTTAGTACTTGGTTTGTGCTATGATCATGATCTCTTGTAGATTATGGAGTTAACTATTGCTATGATAATATTGATGTGATCTATTCCTCCTACATATGCATGAAGGTGACAGGTGTGCATGCTATGCTAGTACTTGGTTTAGTAGCGTTGATCTATCTTACACTAAAGGTTACTTAAACATGAGCATTATTGTGGAGCTTGTTAACTCCGGCATTGAGGGTTCGTGTAATCCTACGCAATGTGTTCATCATCCAACAAAAGTGTAGAGTATGCATTTATCTATTACGTTATGTGATCAATGTTGAGAGTGTCCACTAGTGAAAGTGTAATCCCTAGGCCTTGTTCCTAAATACTGTTGAGTTACTACTGCTTGTTTACTGTTTTACTGCGTTACTACTGCTGCAATACCACCACCATCAACTACACGCCAAGCACTTTTCTGGCACCGTTGCTACTGCTCATACTTATTTATACCACATGTATTTCACTATCTCTTCGCCGAACTAGTGCACCTATTAGGTGTGTTGGGGACACAAGAGACTTCTTGCTTTGTGGTTGCGGGGTTGCATGAGAGGGATATCTTTGACCTCTTCCTCCCTGAGTTCGATAAACCTTGGGTATCCACTTAAGGGAAACTTGCTGCTGTTCTACAAACCTCTGCTCTTGGAGGCCCAACACTGTCTACAAGAATAGAAGCTCCCGTAGACATCATCATACAAAACACATTGCAATCATAAAGAGATATAAATAAGCACTTCACTACGCCATTCATAACAGTGAGTAAGTATTCTGTGAAATATAGCCTAAGAGACCCACACGGTGCACACCTTGTCACCTTTACACACGTGGGACAAGGAGTCTCCGGAGATCACATAAGTAAAACTCACTTGACTAGCATAGTGACATCTAGATTACAAGCATCATCATATGAATCTCAATCATGTAAGGCAGCTCATGAGATTATTGTATTGAAGCACATAGGAGAGAGATGAACCACATAGCTACCGGTACAGCCCCGAGCCTCGATGGAGAACTACTCCCTCCTCATGGGAGCAGCAGCGGCGATGAAGATGGCGGTGGAGATGGCAGCGGTGTCGATGGAGAAGCCTTCCGGGGCACTTCCCCGCTCCGGCAGGGTGCCGGAACAGAGACTCCTGTCCCCCGGATCTTGGCTTCGCGATGGCGGCGGCTCGCGGAAGGTTTTCCGTATCGTGGTTTTTCGTCTCGGGGTTTTCTCGACGGAGGCTTTAAATAGGCGGAAGGGCAGCCTCGGAGGGGGCTCGGGGCCACCACACCATAGGGCGGCGCGGCCCCCTCCGGCCGCGCCGAGGTGTGGTGTGGGGCCCCCGGGGCTTCCCTCCGGCGGCTCTCGGGTGTTCGGATGGTTCCGGGAAAAATAGGAACCCGGGCGTTGATTTCGTCCGATTCGAGAATATTTCGTTACTAGGATTTCTGAAACCAAAAACAGCAGGAAACAGGAACTGGCACTTCGGCATCTTGTTAATAGGTTAGTTCCAGAAAATGCACGAATATGACATAAAGTGTGCATAAAACATGTAGATAACATCAATAATGTGGCATGGAACATAAGAAATTATCGATACGTCGGAGACGTATCAGGCTACCAAGTTGCTGTCATCGTAACTGCGGTCTTTCCTTTTCTTACGACGATCTCTTGACCACCCGAATCATGCCTCGGCTGATCATCGTCTTCGTCGACACTGCGTGGTCGAGGCCTTCGCACGTTGTCTTCGCCATCGGCCCAGCTGTTGGCAATTTCCATTAACTTGGTTATGGTCTTCGGCTTCTTGCGCCCGAGCTCCTCTATGTAGGTTTCACATCGAATGCCATCGCTAAAAGCATCGATTGCTCTATCGACGGAAACATCTTCGGCAGCGTTCAGAAGTTTCGTGAACCTCCCAATGTATGCACGCATCGTCTCCTTCGGCTTCTGCTGATAGTGTCGTAATTCATCGATCCCAACAGGCCTCTTATATGTTTCTTGGAAGTTTGTGACGAAAGCGTCTACCATATCATCCCATGACTTGATGGAACCCTTCGGCAGGCCTCTCAACTAGGCCCATGCCGAATCCTTCAGGTTAAGTTGCAAGCATTGCATTGCTGCTATCTCGATTTCATTTGTGTAGGATCACGATCGCAAGTAATCATCTATCCAAGACCTCGGCTCTTGCTGTCCGTCATACTTAGCGGCATCGGTAGGAGTAGGTTTGAACCTTTTGGGTGGCATTGTCTCGCTGATCTTGTAGCTTAAACAATCAGCTTCCCTCATCTCACCATCGTGCTCCTGGCTTTCTTCTGAAGCATCACTATCGTACTCCTCCCTTGCGGCTCACCGTCGCCTGGCTTTGTCGATTCTACTCTGGGTGATTTCGTCTCGAGCATCCCTTGAACGATGCTTCGAGCCGCTGGCTTGCAGCGTGGATTTTTCCTTTCGTGGAACCAGACTGTCTCCCAGGATTGCAAGGCTTTCCAGAGCTCCCCGATGAGCTTGAGCCATAGAACCTTCGGGTCGTTGGTTCATGAGGTATGCTGCGAGATTGGCGGTTGCTCCCTCAACGGTTTTTGGTCTTAACATACCCGCAGTGTTCGTAGTCATGAAGGACTTGGATAGGTTTGACGTTATTTCTCCGGCATCATCCTCACGAAAGTCGGGACATCCTTGATCGATGCTTTCCTGCGCCTTGGCTGCTTCGGGACGCGCTTCGTCGTGAGCCCCTCCGTCGTTCACTAGATTGATCTGCCGCTAACAGACGTCTTTCGAGGGTGGCCTGCTCGTTCGATAGTCGCTCCCGATTTTTCTCCAAGATAGAGCGATAGGCATTGAGGGTTCCAACTGAAGTTCCGGCGGGAAGCGGTGTGTTATTAAGTACGGCTGCCCGGGACGCTGCCCATTCTTTCTCCGCGATGGTGTAATCGTTGTTGTTGCTACTAGCGCTGTTTTCAAAGTTATATCGTCTGCTGGAGCGAGGGGTGTGATCTCCTCCTCCTCTGTTCCCCGTGTTTCCTGCATTATTGGCCGCATAGACCTGATGATGCGCTGTTTTCCAGGTGGTCGCCCTGACAACGCGCGTCGACACTTGTCCTCTTCGGACGAATACTTGACGCTGCGGATGAACGGTGTGTCACTCGATCCCAACCCATGCCTGGTGTCGCAGTTCAGACAATAGTACGATGTCATATCTGATGATACAGGGTTGTCAGATCCAACTGACATCGAAGACACCGACCGAGGGGTCGACGGTGGAGACGAACGTGTCGAGTCTGTCAGGCCAACCGAAAGATCAATTGATGATGACATGATCGATCCTGCGGCCAGTGGGGGCTGTTTCCTTGCTGATCTGGGGATAAACGGCTCCAACAGTCGAAGAACTCCCTCCGTGTTGAGGTTACAGTGGACGCTCCCGAACGTCATGCCCATGTTTCCTTGCAGGCCCGAGAAAGTCGAGCGGGAGGAGTCGCTATGCGGGGTGAACTCGTAGGAGCCGAATCGGATCGGACTCCCCGAATTTGGTGATGCCGACGGTGTTGATGAAGCTGCCGAAGACATGGTTGGATCTGCCGATGTTGAATCTTGTGCCAATAGGGTTCCCACAGACGGCGCCAATTGTCGAGGGTACTCCTCGGCAATGCCCTCATTTTGGGGCTTAGGGTAGATGGAATCCTGTAGGCTGACACGAGACATCGGTTATCAAACAAGCGGGGGAAGCGATTTACCCAGGGTTCGGGGCCCTCGATGAGGTAAAACCCTTACGTCCGGCCTGTCTGATCTTGATTATGAAAATATCGGGTTACAATGGGGTGCCGAAGGTTTCGGCTGTGATCTCGTCGAAAGGCTAAGTTCTGCAGTGACCTAGCTCTAGACTTATGGTGGCTAAAATTGCTAACATTGCGTGTGTCCTCGGCAGCCCCTCTCCCTGGCCCTTATATAGGGAGCCAGGTCTCGAGATATCTGTCCGGGTACGACTAGGTTACAAAGGTCCCTAGTTCTACACTTTCCTTGTATTCTTCGTCTTTTCGTCTTGTTCTTCAAGGAATCTTCTTCGGCACCGATGTAGTAGTCCACCTTGCCATCGAGTGTCTTCATGGGCCTCCAGTTGGGCCGTACAGGATAGGGCAATAACGGTTACCCGAAGGGTAATGCCCACGTCACCGGCCGAGCTTCTGCGCGCCACCACCTCCCGCACCGGCCGCGCCCAGAGCCTCCCGACGACGCCCCTGCTCCGCTCCACCGCCAGCTTCCGCAGCAGGCCTTGCCGGCCTCTGCCATGGCGCCGCGCCGCAACCCCTCCCCGGACCTCCGCCGTGCATCGTAGGGCCCGCGAAGCCCCCGCACCGCCGACCGCACTTGCCCGCCGCGTCGCCCATGGCGTCCCGCCTCTGCACGTAGGGGACCCGCCAGGGCGCGCCCGCCGTCTTCGACGGTCAGGACGTGGCCGCCACCGCCGGCCCGGCGGCGGCGGCGGCCGGAGGAGGGGATCCCGGCGGCGGCTCTAGGGTTTGGTGGGTGTCGCCTCCGGAGTCGCCCGTGCGTGGCGACCCGGGAGGGAGTTTTTTTCCTGGGCTTGAAATTTGAACCTGAGCCATGGCCTGTGGCAAGCAGGGTTCACTGAGCCGATGCCGGTGCTCACTGTTGTCTGAACTGCCGCAGTTACTTCAGTTATGTATATAGTTTACTAGTCTAGTAGGGAGGTGGCATTTTGGCACACGCGTGCATATGCACCCATTATAGAAAATAATAATAAACAATTTTAGAAATGTCAAAAAAAATCTAACATAAAATTTTTCTTATACATTGTGACATCCTATGTTCGTTCACAAGTTTTCGTGAAAAAATAACATTTTGTGTGATGTGTACAAAAAAGACAAAAAAATGTCCTGTACGTAGTCGTGTTACAGCATTAAAATTTGTCTTTTTTACAGGAGCCACAGAAAAATGTTTTTTCTTTTGAAAACTTGTGTACCAACATAAAATGTCTAGATGTACATGTAAAAATTTAGTTTAGAATTTTTTAATACTTTAAAATGTGGATTCACATAATGGGAGCATATGCTCCTACGAGCCAAAGTGCATTTCCCGTCTAGTAGTAACAACTCTAGTTGGTCTGCTTGTAGAGATAATCACGGACATTGTAATGATACTTCTCTTTCTGGCAAATTTTCATGGACAGTTGGCCATGGCTTTCATATGGCACTGCTTCGTTGCTGAACAGTAAAGCAAGTTTGCTTAGCTAAATGGTGCGACTGAGATTGTGTCATTCTGGCACTACAACATCTCCAGCCGTTGGCGCTCCCCACAGCTAAATCCGGCGCTTTGGATGAAAGTTTCGATCGGGGAGCGCCAAAGTTCCAGCCGTCTCCCCGAATACGCCCGGTGATCGGTGTTTTTCAGAAATAAATGTTACAGTTCGGCGAATTTGACAAATTTTGCCAACATTTGGCTTATTTTTACAAATAAACGTTACAATTCAACAAAACAAGCAAATAATTTAACAAGTTTTTAAACTAATCAAATGGAAACTAGTTGGTGTTGCCTCGAAACATCCATATGTGCTCCACCAGATCATCCTGCAGCTGTTGATGCATTGTGGAGTCTCGAATCTCTTGACGCATAGCGATGAACGCATCCCACGATGCTGACACCTGGTGATTAGGTTGTGCAAGAGGACTCTCTCTGTTATATGGTGCAGCTTGTTCGCTCAGAGGAACCGGATACTTTTGCTCATTCTTGATAATCATGTTGTGTAAGAACACACAACAGTTCATCACCTTCCACATCTGATCTTTGGACCAAGTCAAAGCGGGGAACCGGACTACAACAAATCTCTGCTGGAGGACACCAAATGCACGCTCGACGTCCTTTCGGCAACCTTCTTGTTCCTTGACAAACTCCATAGATACCGTCTCCAAGATAGTATCCCTTGTTGTACTGTCGGCCATTGATCACAAAGTTAACCGGGGGAGCATGACCCTCAACAAGCTTGAAGAAGATCGGCGAGCACTGCAAGATGTTGATGTCGTCGTTGGATCCCGGCATACCAAAGAAGGAGTGCCAAATCCAGAGATCATGGGTAGCCACTGCCTCAAGTATCACAATGCAGCCATTTTTGTGACCCTTGTACATTCCCTGCCAGGCAAAAAGACAGTTCTTCAATTTCCAATGCATGCGATCAATGCTTCCAAGCATCCACGGAAATCCTCGAGATTCATTGACAACGAGGATCTTAGCGAGTGTCTTCGACAGTGGGTGATCTCAAGTAGATGTCCCCGAACACTGCTATCACCGCCTCGTGAACCGGTAGAAACAATCAAGGGTGGTTGACTCCACCATCCGAAGATAGTCATCGGCGGAATCACCGGGAGCTCCATATGCCGGCATCCACATAGCCGGCGTGCACTTTTGGAGGGCGGAAAACCCTGCCATGCCGGTGCAATCCAACTTGCATCCGAAATAGGAGTCGGACTCTCGAAGGGCATACACAATTCTCAGGAAGAGCTTCCGGCTCATCCTGAAACAACGCCTAAAAACAGCCTCACCGTGCAATGGGTCGTCGGCGAAGTAGTCGGTGTAGAGCATGCAGTAGCCGTCCATTCACTGCCTCGGGTTGCACTTCCGGCGATCTGGTGCCGACTCACCACGGCGACCAATGGCCGTCTCGGCGTACAAGCCAGACAGGCAAGCTAGGATCAATATTTGCTCCTCGTCTTGGGTGGCGGCTGCCATTTCTTCTTCAAAAAACTCGGCGAACATGTGCTCCTCCTCCTCGTCGGAGTCCATGTTTGGCTAGGCAATTGGACGATTACCCGTCGGGCGTGTCAACTAGGCGCGACGCGAGGAGTTGCCCAACGGCGGAATATAGGCGAGAGGGCACGACGGACATCGGAATATAGGTCTGCCGGGTGGAGGGACGGCGGAGTTCAGGCAACCGGCCGGCAGATTGGCGAGGGGTGGTGCCGGCGGCGACATAGCAACGAGAGGGAGGGGGATTTGCGTCGAGAAAGTGCTGGGGTTCGTGTGTTCTCCCGCCGACAGAGCGGGCCCGTCCCCTTTTCTCTCTTCCGGAGTCCCCGAGCGCACCCCGGGGAGCCGGGGATGGCCTGGGCTCTCCAGATGGATTAAAGGCCAAATCTGGGGAAAATCAAGGAGCCGGAGGCGCGGCTGGGCCGAATAACGCCGTCCGGATGTAAAAAAAGGGCTGCCGGGACCTCATCGGGGAGACCGGGCTCGGAGATGCTCTAACTAATGATCTGAGTTGCCTACCAAATTTAGTTTCCCTTTACACTTTTGTGTTTCTGTAAATGTTCATATCTTGAAATGATTTTGCAATAAAGAGAAGCTGTTCAGTATCGTTCAGCATGTCATGCTGTTTATTCTGTTGGCTTTTAAATGTTGTTTCAGGGAATAAGTGATCACTGCTCTGATTGTCACCATTGTGGCTTTGACATTGTATGCACCATTTAATTCATTTATGTTATCGTTACGTTTAAATCAGGCATTCTCCTATGCTACCATGGCTGAAAATCTGAAAGGTTGCTTGTTAAAATTCTTCTACAAATCAGGAATAGATGCTAATAGCTCCTAGAGACTAGGGCTACGATATTAGAAAGTGCTGGCGGACAGCGGTACAGGCTAGGGGACTTCAAAGTGGGTATGCTTACAACGTCAGGGTATATATAACGAGGTTGCCAGTTGTGGGCTGGGCTGCAATTTTATATATTGGTGGGTCTAGATTTATTAGTTGCCGGATATTTTGTCGGATATTCGCCAGTTATAACCGTGAAGTACGGTATATCTTCGGATACTGCCGGACGGATATTAGTAAAATTATATCATTTTCTGTATCCGTTTACTACTAGTCGTATTCATGACCATATCCGTCAACTATCCGACCGAATCCTTTTTCGTCTTTCGTAAGCTTCCGGTTGGTCGGAAATAATGCGTTCGGTTTTCACCCCTATTGCATAGGGATGGTAAGGGTTACCGTGTACAATATGCCATTTCAGCCATGTGCGAAGGCATGTTGTGTACTAGTGCAAGCACTATTTGTGCTGCATCCTTCTATCTTCAACAAAAAGGAGTTATGCGAGATTACAAAACTTTTTGTTTTAGGAACTACTACCTCTGTTCACTAATATAACATATTTTAGCTTTTTTTTTTGTTGATTCGTCTATTTTAGCATGTATCTAGTATATTTTTAATGTGTAGATTCACTTATTATGATATGCATCTCGTTTATTTTAAAATATCTAGAAGATTTTATATTTATAAAGTATAAACAGAGGGAGTACAACTCATTTGGAGTTGCAGTTAGAATTTGGAAGACGAAGTCATGAAAGAAGTTGTCGCCGCTACCACAGGCCGACATACAGCCTGGAGCATTCGCTGTCGAGATGGGTCATGGGGCTAAACTTCCACTAAGCCTGAAGTCTTCGTTTCTTAACCAATGTGAAGATAATAGCAAGTGAATAATGCCATGTTATTTTTCTAGAAAAGGAATAATGCCATGTTGTGCTTGAATAAAGAGTGCTATATATTTAAATGACTCGGGCGAGTCGCATACAATATGTATCTACTACTCTTTTTTTTGCGAATAATGTATCTACTACATATATCCCAATGTATACATGTTCACTGGGGTTATCATTGCGCGTGACATATTCAGATCCCCATCTTTTGCTCCTCATTACGCGTCATCTCCAGATCCAGGCAGGAAGCTCGGATCGACAAGGACAAGGAAAATGAGTGTACAAACGGTATGCAACTCAGCAGAGCAAACTTCCATGTATTGTATTCTTGTCTTCTTATTGTGTGTGTGTTCTTTGTGTCTAGAATTAGCTGCCCTAGTGAGTGAAATTCTTTCTTCATAGTTTAGCGCCTGATACATCCCGTCATTCCGAACTGGTATTGGGAGTGCTCGAGGGTGTCATTTATACTTTGGGCATCCATGCTTTGGTCGTACTCCCTCTGTTTTAATGGTTAAGGCTTATATTTCTTGGCGCAAGAATTAAGAAGGGACGTAGTTAAGTTGTTGTGGATGAATTTGTCCTACCGTTTATAGGGACGTAATTAAGTTATCGTGGATGAGCATGTCGTGGCCGTCATATTTGAAGATGACGAAGTGCCCGACTCTAATGGTGTGGGCGCGTGCAAAACACCTCCAGCTGTTGTGGTGGTACATCTAGCCTAGGCGGTCGAACAACACCTTCACGGACCACAACCCGATCGTGCCGCCGGCTAGCCGCATTACGATCTTGTGGGGCTCTTGGCCATTGACAATCGACGCAAATATCTGGGGAAGGCGTAGCTTCTCCCAGTCATGCCCAAGTGCATGGTGATGCCGAAGTCAAAGCTGGAGAGGTTGATGGCGAGCGACTCGGGCGACGATAGTGGCGGGGATGGTGGTGGTGACAGGGACAGTGGTGGTGACGGGGATGTGGACTCGGCATCTCCCACCATGCCTTCCTCGGCGACCTCGGCCTTGGCCACGCCCAGGGCTCGGTCGCTGTCCTAGACGCCCTCCCTCGAGCCTACTCCACCAGCCATGGCTGCAGAGATGCCTGCGGTGGTGGTGGGGGAATCGAAGAATATGAGGGTGTGAAAGAAAATGCACACCGCCGGCCTTCTTAAAAAGGCCAAGGCATTCGATGCCAGCGTGGAGATCGAAACACTGGCACTGATAAAGGCAGGCGTTGGGCGGCGTGGCCAACGCTGGCATCCGGCAGCGCGGACAACTTCGGAGTCAGCCTACCTCCATTCATGACTATCGGAAGAAAGCCGTTGGGCCGCTTCCATGCATGCGGGCCCTCGGTCCACGTAGGCGGACCCTAGAGGACACGCGCGCCGTCTACGCATACGCATCCTTTCGGCCGCTGCCATGCAGACCCTCGGTCCACATGGGCGGACAGTAGAGGATACGCGCGCCGTGCGCACACATATTCGTTCTCTAAATTTGGTGAACGGATGAGTCTGTCTCGTCCATTTGGATCGTGCCGCTCGAGCATGCGGGGCCGGTTCGCTCGACAAGCACGGACCATTTCGAACAGGCCATGACCCTTGTCCTAAGGTCATCTCCAACGCGGCTACCCATCCCGCGTCGGCGCGTCCAAATGGGTCGCGGCGGACAAAAACGCGGCCCAACGCGGCCACGCATCGCAAATACGGATGGCCACGGTGTCCGGGATGACCCAAACCCGGCCCAAATCTCGGCCAGGTTTGCGTGGCCCCGGATGGCACGCGGCGCGTCCACCTGGTCCGCGTGTCTAGCCCACCTGTCAATGCCCAAGTCCTATGAAATGTGGACTGGGGAGGGGGACTGTCCCTATCTAGTCCCCACTCCCCACTCCACTTCACACGCACGAGCACGAGCTCGAGCTTCCGCGCCGCCATTGCCCAGAAGCGCGAATTCTCACCATCGGTGAACGACCACGAGGCCGGCAGCAGCCGGCGAGCCGCGCCGACGGCTTTCAACATGGGGCCGCCGGCGGCCATCCAAGACCGGATATACGTCACTGTCGTGGTGGCGTAGATCTTCTAGGAGGCCAGCACACCAATACCGTGGGGCGACGTGCACCTCCCCCATGGCTGGCACCTAAGCCCAGATCGGGTTCTATCCCGTCCACCGGCCTCGCGCGCCTGGCGGAGTTCCATAGGAGGCACGCACAGCCTGCCTCGCGACTTCCGGGAGGACCCCGCCTACGGCCGACACGAGTCCCTACCGGGACTTGTGGTTTGATGTGGAGCACGATGTGCGTCGGCGCACTCGCTTCACCTCGGCGACGAGCCGAGGCCTCGCGCGCAGCCGCGCACACTGGCTAGGAGGGCTGGCCGCCACCCTGGCGGCCTCTACATTGACGAGCCCACGGCTACTCCACCGTGGGCCGCGCCAGCGCCACAGGCCCAGCCCGAGGAGGACGACGGCCCTGAGCTACAGGACGCGCTCGCAGCGTCCCACGAGGTCAATGACCTTGAGGAGCTGTCGAAATGGCCGCACCTCGCCGAGGTGTCGTGCGCCTCCACGCTGGAGGAGGTGGACAAGAAGGCCAAGGAGGACGCCGGCGCGTCGGTGTTCCTTGCCATGGCGCGCGGCAGGAGGAGGCCACGCGCCAGGCCGCGCTCCGGGAGGAGGAGGAGCGCCTAGCCGCGCTCCGACACGAGGCGGAGCTGCAAGCCGCTGCGGCGAGAAGGAGGCGGCGCGGCTGGCACGCCCGCGCAGCCGCTGAGCCCTCCGGACCCGCACTCCGCATGGGAAAGGGCGCTGTGGTCGCCCTGGCCGGAGTCCCCGGCGCCCTCTTTATGGGTTCGTTGCATGGAAAACAAAAAAATTCTGCCGTGAACATGAACAAAAACCAAGATCCAATCTAGGAAGAAGCAAGATCTAATCTATGAAGATCGAAGCAACGAGATGTATGAGAAACTAACCCTCGAAGATCCAAAGCCTTAGGAGATTAGATCTCGTTGTTGATGTAGTCGATCGTCCCGTGCTGCAATCCGGCAGCACTTCCGTACTCGGTCGTGCGTACAGTGTCGATGAAGCCCGTCCTCTCCCCGTTCCAGCGGGCAGCGGAGGTGTCGTAGATCCCCTCAGAATCCCAGCAGCACGATGGCGTTGTGGTGGTGGTGGTAGAGAGGAGCTGCAAGGCTTCGCCAAGCCGGAGCAGACTAGCGGTGGAGGAGAGAGGGGGCGGCCAGACTTGGTGTGTTGGGGTGGCTGTGCCCCATGCCCCTTCCCCTCTTTATATAGGGGGGAAGGTCGGTTTGGGGTGGCCCCCCACACCCATCTAGGGTTGTGGCCGGCGGCCAAAGGGGGGGGGAGTTTTCCTCCCCCCCCCCCCCAAGTTGATCCCCCTAGGGTTTTGGGGCACCCTAGTGGGCTGGCCTACTTGGGCCTTGAGGGGCATGTGCCCCTGGCCCATTAGGGCTAGGCTGCACCCCCTCAGCCCATGTTGGCCCTCCTAGGTCGTGGGCCCCATGGTGGACCCCCGGAACCTTCTAGAACCTTCATGGTCTTCCACCAGAAAAATCCCAAACTTTTCCGAAACCTAGAAATCAACTTCCCTTATATGAATCTTATTATCCGAACCATTCCGGACCTCCTCGTGATGTCCTCGATCCCATCCGAGACTCCGAACAAACTTCGGTCTCCATCTCATATTCCGAATCTACTTATACGACATCAAACCTTAAGCGCGTCACCCTTCGGTTCGTGAACTAGGCAGACATGATCGAGACAAATCCGACCAATAACCAATAGCGGGACCTGGAGATCCATAATGGCTCCCACACATTCAGCGATAACTCAGTGATCGATTGAACCATTAACATACGATACTGATTCCCTTTATCACGCGATACTTTACTTGTTCGAGGTTCGATCATCGGTATCTCCATACCTAGTTCAACCTCGTTTCCGACAAGTACTCTTTACTCATACCGTGATATGTCATCTCTTGTGACCTTTTAACATGCTTGCAAGCTAATTAGACGACATTCCACCGAGAGGGCCCAGAGTATATCTATCCGTCATCGGGATGGACAAATCCCACTCTTGATCCATATGCCTCAACTCATACTTTCCGAATACTCAATCCCATCTTTATAACCACCCATTTACGCAATAGCGTTTGATGTAGTCAAAGTACCCTTCCGGTGTAAGTGATTTACATGATCTCATGGTCGAAGGACTAGGTAACTATGTATCGAAAGTTTATAGCAAGATGAACTTAATGAATTGATCTTATGTTACACTTATTTGGGTGTGTGTCCATTATATCATTCACCCAATGACATAACCTTGTTATTAACAACATCCAATGTTCATGATCACGAACCATGATCATATATTAATCAACAAGCTAGTTATACAAGAGGCTTACTAGGGACTCCTTGTTGTTTACATAACACACATGTATCAATGTCGGTTAATACAATTATAGCGTGGGATGCAAACATTATTGCCTCTTGGGCATATCTCCAACACCTCCGGCGTGTCCAGCTGGAACAACGCGTCGCCGCTGGGGAGCATCGTCCTCATCGACGGCGACGATGACGAGTACTACTGGGAGTAGGGTGGCGCACCGACGGCCACCACGTCCCAAACCCTAGACTAGGGTTTCCCCTTTTTTTAAGTTTAAAGCCTACATAGGGCTTTCTTTTGTGTAAAAATTGCCCAAAATAAGGCTAAGTTTAAATGAGCTTTAGTTTAAATTTAATTTGCTTTTGCTTTTGCTTTTTTGCTTTTTTACTTTTTTTTTTGTTATCTTTGACTTTTGTGCTGCGTCCGTATGTTAGGCGCAGTGCGCGATCCAAACGGACCGTCGGCCAGATCTACATGCCCGCGTGTCCATCCAAACGGCCCAATCCAAACGGACTAACAGCGTCCGATTTAGATCATAGTGCTGGAGATGCCCAAATAACCCCATGCCATGATGCCATCTCTTGCGGCATGCAGACACAAGCGGTGGACCACACCTGTTGTTCCAGCCATTCGAAGCTGTAGGATCAGGTGGTATAGGATTTTCTCATGCAAGTTAGAGCATCTTTCATAGATGATGTATTAAAATAATCAAAAAGTGGGTTGTAAAACGTTATACATCACACTGCGAAAATTTTACGTCACGGTAGCGTGCAACAAATTAATGATGTATTGTACATCACCGATGTCGCACAAGGTGATGTAAAATACATCGCCGCTGGCCATGCCACACATCAACAATTTCACACACCCATCTCAAAAAAAAAAAACAATTTCACACACGCATGAACAAATGCTACTCAACTTCATATAAAACAAATCTAAACAAATTAAAAATAACTAGTATAATATATTATAATATTACAATATAGATAGTTCATCAAATATTTCGTCAAGTAGTACACGAATCAGCCCACAAATAACATATAGTTCATCAAATGTAAGGACACGACATAGAGATAATAAATCTATTGTTCGTCATTCCACCTCCACCAATCCTCCACAACATCCCTCTCAATATCCACTCGCACATCCACATCTGAAATATGATGCCATTCCACTCGATCTCCACCTCTACATGGCCGCACCCGTTGACCCATCAAGTCATACACATTATAGACCTTATTTTTGCCACGCTCATTGTTAATTATCATGTTACGCATGATCACACAAGAATTCATGATGTACCAAAGTATATCTTGATCCAAAAATTCAGACAAACGCAAATTGGGCTTGCAAAATCCAAAAAGCTCGCTCCACATCTTTCCTAGCGACCGCTTGAGCATTTTGGAACTGGAGTTCTCTCGTTACCTTGTGGGGCGTGAACCAGATTCACAAATATTGACCACTTCGGATAGATGTCGCCCGCAAGGTAGTAGCTGCCATGTTGTAGGTGCAGGAGTTTTCTTGAAACGTCACCGCTACTGATGCACCATTGGCAAGCTTGGCAAAAAGAGATGAGCGTTAAATAACATTGATGTTATTGCAAGAACCAAGCATCCCGAAGAAAGAAGTTCATATCCATGTCTCTTTGTAGACCACAACCTATAAGATGATGGTGAAATCCTTCTTGTGTCTTTTGAACTACACATGTCATGTTGCGGGGGCAGTTCTTCCACCTCTAATGCATGCAATCAATGGAGCCGAGCATACATGGGAACCCATGAGCGGCTTTTCCTCCAGTAGTCGTGTAGTGTCTTGAGCATTGGGTGCTCCCAAGAAGTCAGGTACAAACACCTCTGCTATTGTCACTGCAAAGTTCTCGCTTGGCACACCTGATGCTTTGGCTCTCACCCATGGCCAAATGATCATCGACATGATCTGCCGGTATACCATATGCCATCATATGCAATGCAGTGACCTTTTGTATGTGTTGTGCCAAAGTCTCCGACGCAATTTCTCCGCTGCTCGAAGAACCTATTGTGCAGCTTCACACACTATGCAATATGCTTGACCAAATCGATAGACATCCTAAAACAGCGGCAAAAATCCTTCCCCGAATGCATCGATATCTCAGCAAAGTAGCTTCTTGTGATCTTGTGTCGTCTTCCATTCAGAGTCCTCGAATATAGTCACGGCCAGCCACGGAACCACCATGCCTCAGCCTTTTTATTTTTTTTCGATAAAGGGAATATATTAGTATCGCAAAGATACCAATTACACCCAGGATCTGCAACAACGCAGTGCCCTAATGGAAACACGGATGCACACAACCAATAAAGAAAGAAGAATTATAAAAAATAAAAAGCTCTGCTACTGACCAAACACCAACAAGACAAGACTAGAAATCCATCTTCTCCAAAAGCGATGCCTCCAAGAAGGGAACAATGCACAAACACCATCGTCGCCCTGATCATAGATCATAGGATTTCACCCTGGAGAAGGTCCGCTCTCCCAAAAATAATATCTTCAACAAGGCCATTGCAAAGGCACAATCAATTATGGCCAGACCTTGGGCTTTCACCCTAAAGATTAGACTCTGAACTTCTCCTTGCCGCCGCCCCCACTTTCTGATGCCGCTGAGCCAAATCACAAATCACCAAGACAATCCCTCATCTCCACCATGGCTCGAACCACCCTTACTAGTCCGCAGTTCTCGGCTTCCATACCATTCTCCACTACTGATATCACCATAGAACTAAAGACATGTTCCACAATGGCAACAAATTGCAGTGCTTCACATCGCTCCCTCTGAAACCAAACGGTCAGGAAAACATGGTTGCCCAATGGAGTTCGTCAGCGGAGCCTTCCGAAACACGACACTTTGTCCAGTTCAATGAGGACATTCGTCAAGCTGATCTTCATCATGGCTTGAGAGGGGCCCTAGGACCTCCACCTTTATTGAAACCGAGCCAGTAGCACCCACACCACCCGCCGGCAACCTGCAGGATCCGCCTCAACCATTTTTGAATCTTATTCATATGCATCATCAAAACATTACCGTTAGTCCCTTCCTCCTCTTCCATGTCAATCATCAGATGTGTTGTAGTCGACTAAAACCATCTAAAACAATAATATAGATTACAAACTACTTCTACAATGTAACATAAAATTAGAACAAATAAAGTTAATAAATTACCTTTGACACTTCGTGCCGAAGACGTTGGGGGAGCGGAGGTGGTAATCTGCCAACAGTGGAGATAGTCACAACGCGGTCGCAGAATCAACGCCAGCGTGGGAGAAAAGCTTCTCCTACCCTGCACTAGCACAAGGAACGTTGGAGGCACTGAACTGTGGGGCGAAGGGGCGGCGGTCACCGGGAGAGAAGATCGCCGGGTGGCGGCTCGCGCGATACTGAAAAACTACCTCCACGAGCAGCAAGTTGGGCGATGACCAGTCGGAGCTCGTCGGGCGCCCCTTAGAGCCGCTGGGACCTGCCGGAATCGACAGGCGGCCGAGCCTTTCATCCCGTGTTATAGGTCGGCGGCGGGGCCAATTTGGCCATGGAGTGCGGCGGAAATAGGCGTCGGATGGTCGGCGGAGGGAAGGAGGAGCCAGAAAAATCAATTTGGTCATCGGTCGGGTGATAAGGGGTAACCTTATCAATGCCCATGATGATGAACTTTGGTTTCAAGGAAGGAGAACGCGGGCGAATCAATGGTCAGCCAAACTAGATAGCCGATGAAAAGTATGATCAATGGAAAATCGCCGAGATTTTATTACGAGATATAGGGTTACATGGTGTTGCGAGTAGTCGAAATCTATCCTTTCGGTGGCTCCTCCTAAGCCTTTATATACTAGGTTAGGTCTCAGAGTCCACCTCGAGGTCTCGTTGCATTGAGTAAGTCGGTTAACCCGATATGGACCCAACTTTCCTATTTACATACGTAAGGAGCTTCGTCTTCATGTTGGTTTCTTCATGGACTTTCGCCTATTTCTTCCCTGGACTTTGCACCAGGGATGGTAATACCTAGTATCCGATATGGTATACCCATGTCATCGGGGCTGGGTGGCGCAGCGAGCGGCGCGAAGGGAGCCAAACCTTCAACTTGGCTACTCCGTCTCCTAGCACCGATGCAACATATAGGATACATCGTCCTCCACAAGTGATTTATATTTGGGTCACTTGGCCAAACTTTTACATCACGATGTAACATTTGCACATCAGAAATAGATCGATATCATATGTTGAGAGGCTTTTTTTTTGGGGAAATTTGATATATAAAATGGTTCTTCATCACCAAGACAGATTTACCTCGACTGTTGGAGATGCTCTTACACATAATTAGGACATTAGTTTAGATGTTTTAATTTGTAATTGGATATCAATCATCTAGATGCGACATATACAATTCGATCTAGGATGTATAAATTATAACAGCTCCCGCATGACTAATCATGAATTGATCATACATAGGTGGATGATTACTGTAAGGTGTTGAAGAGGGAGATCCATCTTTCAAATGAAACAATAACGGCATTGTCTAGTCATGCCAAGGGGTTGTGGAAGAGCCCAAGGGGAACGTTGATCCGTATCGAGTTCCTTGTTGTACTGGCTACTTTATTCTTCATTATCCTCAACGCCTTTGGGCGCTACCGTCGCCGAAGTAGAAACTTTTTCATCCAGAAAGGTGTGCTTGGAGCCTTTACCTTGTCCTCCTCACTAATGACCTACACTCTGGGTTCAATGCAATCTTCCTCTGTGAAAAGCAGCATGTACTCTATTTGGGCCATATCTCTCTTCCTCCTTCATGGTTGCACCGACTCCATCACAGCTCACACTCTACGTGACAATACAGAAATCATGAAACTGGGGTTCCAGGCTATCCTGTACAATTTATATGGCGGGTTCCTCATAATCAGTGGCCCGATCGGTATCTACTGGAAGTTGATATTTTTCTATTATCTATACGTCCTCTCCATATTAAAGTTCATGCAGAGATTATTCGCATATGGCTTGGCAACCGGGTCTTGTAACATATACAAAACGGTTTCTGATTACATGTATCAAGAGCACAAAATGGGTGGGTTATTTGATCCGGCCACCATGGAAGGTTGCCATTACCTGGTTGACTGGCCCATGGGAAAATCCAAGCTGGACAACGAGACATGTACAAGAGAGATAACGGCTGATGAGAGTGAAGTCATCGACATAGAGAAGATATGGCTGTGCAGGTCACTTGATCCAGAGCTCAAGTATGAATGCCTTTCTTTCTCTCTGTTTCATCTGCTGAGAAGGCGTGCCTTTGGGTTTGCATGTGGCGAGTCCAAGATAAAGGCACATGATTTTGTGTTCAAGGGGCTGCTCTTGGACCCGAGTAATGATTACAGCAGAGTATTCAAGGTGATTGAAACCGAGTTAGCCTTCATGTATGATGTCTACTTCACCAAGTATGCAGTTCTGTACTACAGGTCAAGGACTGCAACAGTTTGGTACCTGGTCTCGGCCGCCAGCATATGCCTTACAATATATGTTGTAGCTACCCATGTGGGGAAATATGACTGCACTCGGACCCAAGACCTGTCTTTCGTCGTCGACACCAAGGTTGATGTTACCATCACCTTAGTGATACTTGCATGCGCTGGTGTGCTTGAATCGGTACAGATGCTAGTTTTTTGGACTAGTGTTTGGGGAGAGTGTCCTTTGCTTGCCAGCATATCCGGGAAGAGAAGACAACAACAACCAACAGAAGAAGTTACATGATGATGATGCGGCTAAAGGGGCTTCTGGCAAATATTGGTTTGCAATGCGAGTCAAACAAGAACTGTTGGCAACACCAGCTTGGGCAGTACTCACTGATTGAAGCTGTCGGTAACATTATTGACCGTTCCGTGGCAGAGCCTAGACCATTGTTGCGTTCGGTGGTGCTCACAGCCTTACCATTCCCTGTCCTTGATCAAAGCAGCTGGCAAGCATCCGCCGTCCGTCGGTATGAACGGATGCCTACCAAGCTGCGTTCACAAGTAAAGAAGGCAGTTGTGGACTCCCTTGTGCGCACCCAAGGTAAACTAACAAGTGGCAGGTCGTCGTTAGTGCACAATGGAGCAGGATCCCTCTCATGGGCATGTGAGTGGGACGTGCACCCGGAAACAACCTGCATCATCTTGACTTGGCACATTGCAACATGCTACTGTGAAATGATGGTGACATCCCCGGGCGGAGCAGAAACAAGGCCGCCGCCATCAGTAGATTATGAAGTCGCCACAGTGCTGTCAGGATACTGTGCGCACCTGGTGGTCTCTGAGCCAAAGCTTCTCCCTGGCCACCATCACGATACAACATCCGTCTTCAATGGAGCCGCTGAGGAGGCGATCAACTTCCTGCAGGGCGCAACCAACAGGTATGAGGCCATGAAAAATGTGATGGTGCCGCCGCCGACAGTCTTCGGGAGAGGTGTGAAGCTGGGCAAGCAGCTAGAGGGGATGCTAGAGGACAAACGCTGGAAGGTGCTGGCTGATTTCTGGGCCGAGATGTTGCTCTATGCTGCGCCATCGAACAATGTCGATGAGCACATCGAGAAGCTCGCCGATGGAGGGGAGTTCATTACCCACCTGTGGGCTTTGCTCTCTCATGCAGGCATCCTTGCCAGGGAAGACGAGCGTCAAGGTGGATCCGTGTAAACCGGTACACCATTTGTGACATTGTCTGTATCATGGTATTCATTTTGAACATGTGTAATGTGCTTGCTTGTGACGCTTTTTGCTATGACATGTTATTTTATGTATGTTTCAGTTATTAATATGTGTACGTATTTGGTGATTACTGTTGAGAGGTGGTACACAACCTCAGCCACTATTCTGTGTGAATAAACTTCCAGAATAGTTTCAACCAATAGACATGTAGTGGAAAATTTTGTCAAAGTGATTGAAGTTCCACTTAAAATGATACAACTGAAGTAGATCATCAATTTAAAGTTGGGCTATAAGGTAGTTTATAAAAAAAACCAGCAGTTAAATCACTCAACAATCGCTGCACTAGATTTTGCAGGCGTGTTACATTACAGGGAGTATTTTAGATGTAAAGGCTTCAGGCCGTGTTACATTATAGGGAGTACTAGTAAAAATGCCACCGGGAAACAATTGGCGAATCCGGTTGCACCACGCCACCACTTATTACTATCATCGGCTACGTGGAACTGAAATTTGTGAGACGTGCATAGTGTACTCTGCATAGATATTCTTTGCGCCGCTAGCATCCGTGTCACCAATGACCTTTGGATCGCCATGGTTATCACCCACCTCACTCTCCTGCGGCAAACAAGCATATTTCAGTCCAAAATAAATACCAACTAATAAACTTATCAGTTCTCCGCTTATATTAAATTAGTATTATTATAGAAAAGAAAGAGATATTGAGCTTAGAAAAAGTGTGCCGTGCAGAGTTAGCACCTCGTGTTATTCAAATATATTATGCACCGATGCATAAGACTCTCGTATTCTCTAAAAAAGTAAGTGCTTGAAACTAAGCTAGCACCTTACGTTACTGAACAAAAGTTTTGTACAAAGATGCACACGCCTCTTGTATATTCGCTAAAGAAATACTCCTACATAAGAAACTAAGCTAAGCTAGCACCTGACGTACGAACGCTCCGTCTCCGAAGCCTTCTTCACTCGCTTCTCCTCACTGACCGCCGAGCCCGAGGCCGGCGGCTCCATTTCCTCACACGCGCGCCAAAGCCCTGAACCAACCACGATGAACTACCCCAATCCCCCAGCTCGCATTTGCGGCTACACGACCACCAGAACACAAGGGGTACGATCGCGTGACGGGGCAGGAGTGCCGGCGGCGGAGTGAGCCGCGGCGTAGGAAGGCAGTCAAGCTGCACCGGTGGGAGCTCCTCGCGAGGTGCGTTTCCGGTCGCAGTTCTGTGTCGGTAGTTTCGGTTCCTGGTCGGCGTTGCCCGCCGGTGGTGAATCTCTCGGATTTCGTGAGTAATTCCATTGTGCGGTGCCTCTGTTTTGGTAATTCGGGTGGTGTCGTGCTTGTGCTCCAGTTGATCGTCTGCGATTGCTTCGATTCCGTTCTAACGTGTTTCCTGAAATCTCGTTTCAGCGATCAGGCCCTAGAGTTTCCTGAGCAGTCCAGCCGCGCCCACACTGCCCCGATCTCTTCTCGCGCGGGCTGGCGAGACAGGAGTTCGAGCCCGAGGTAAAATTCACATGCCATTTCGCAAGCTTCTGATGTAATTGCCACGAGTTCTGCCGTTTCCCTGCACTATCTGATCACATGCCGTGTATGTGTTTGTGCAAATGCTCCACCGGAGCAATAATTTGTCAGCTGAGTCTGTGTTTGCTCAATCTAGCGCCTCACTGTGTGCTTAGCCGTCCCGCGACCTTGCATTGATGCATACATGTTAAATCCTGTTATTAAGGTGTGAGGATTTTACAGGTTGTTGCTACTTGCCCTTACTAGCCATGCAATTGTTGGTTATGCAATTGCCGTCAGTTCTTCCATTCAATGTACTATCTGATCAAATGCAGTCTCTATGTTCTATGTGCAAATGCTCCAAGGGGCAAGAGCTTGTGAGCTAAATTTGTGTTTGCTGAAAATATGTTATCAGCCTGTACTTAGTTGGCTCGCGAATTTGCAATGACTCAGTCTTGTTGAGTCCCGTGAAGCTGTGAGAATTCTCAAGTTGTTGCTGCTTGTCATTACTAGCCCCATGTTGCTGTCTTCCCTCAACTTTTCGGTTATGTTCGATTGTTTCACACTGCTTAAAATAACCTAGCTATGATACTGCTTAATATGTTATGGTAGACTTCAGTTTGAACAGTAGATTGTGATTCAAAATAGTCTTGTTTTCTGGCTTTCCGAGGAATGGCAGAGGCAAGCTTATTGCTTCCTTATGCTTCTGTGGTGGAATAGTTCAGTAGCTTGTTTCAGTTACATGTGCTATGTGAACCTATTACTGTACTACAGATGGTATAATGTTCTAATGCATTTTTTATGCCGCTCCAAATAATGTGTTCACATAGTGACAGGAAAAGATTTTCGGGTAAGCACATCCAGGCTAAATTTTTCTTCAGTTTGCTCGTTGCTTTTATTCAGAAAGCTAAGTACTGTAAATAGAATGCATCAGTGGAGTAGCATTACAGAATTAAGTAAGTTATTGTTTTGCTCATCTTTATGTGTTCTGACTTGGTGCAACTTTGTAATGGTGTAGACATCGCACCGCAAGGAAGAACTCAGAAGCATGTGTGCAAAAAGTGCAATCAGAGCTTCTCTTCAGGGAGAGCTCTTGGGGGCCACATGTCACGCCACTGGAGCGTAGTTGAGCAGCCAGAGAAGACGCCAAGCCCTCCTGCCAATGTTGCCGACGTGCATGTCTTTATGCTGAGTCCAAGTGATGTGGAGACTTTGCCACCCTCCTCGGGAGCTGAATGTCCATTGTGCTCAAAGGTGTTTTCTTCCTGCAATTCTCTGAGGGAGCACAGTCAGAAGAAGTTGCTGAGCAAGCCTGTTGAAGAGGCAGCTGGACTGATGGAAGCTCTGGCCATTGTTGATGGTGGCTACAATGTCATGTTATCTCCTTCGGTGAAGCGCAAGCGGTCAAAGAGAGGGCCACCAGTGCTCAATTTTGGTGAGATTGATGCTGCTGCCACTCTCCTGCTTCTTTCAGAGAGTTCCAAGAAGAATCCAGCTTATGAAGATTGCTGTGCAGAAGATATGGACAGTTTGCTCCCCAATGTGTCAAAGGATGTGAACCTGAATGCTTTCGATCATCTACTGATTTGATCAGCTGAGTTCAAGAAAACAAAAGGTCACAAGTGTTCAGCTTATGTTGATTGCTATGGGCAATGTGAGCAGGATGACAACTTGAACCCCAATGTTCCCAAGGACAATAGTCCGCTCCCCAATGTTCCCAAGAATTCAGCTTACGAGGATTGCTATGGACGATATGACAACGAAAACATTTTGTTCCACAATGTTTCCAAGATGGACAGCAACGTGATCCACAATGTTTCTGACAAGGACAACACTTTGAACCCCAATGTTCTCAAGGACAACACTTTGATCC
The DNA here is from genome assembly GCF_022539505.1 of Lolium rigidum. NCBI lineage: Eukaryota > Viridiplantae > Streptophyta > Magnoliopsida > Poales > Poaceae > Lolium > Lolium rigidum. The sequence goes on along the minus strand of NC_061512.1, from coordinate 49,954,857 downwards.
TCAATATTCCCGAGAATTCAGCTTATGAGGATTGCTATGGACAGTATGAGAAGGACAACATTTTGTTCTCCAGTGATCCCAAGAAGGCAAGAAGGACAGCAATGTGAACTGCAGTGTTCCTGAGAAGGAAAATACTTTGATCCCTAGTGTTCCCAAGGAGTTAGAGCTGATTGCGCTTGATCATGTGCTGGCTGAAGATTCTGAGCAAAGGAAGCCAAGAACCGACAATAATTCTGTTGAGGTGAAGTATGGTGATCTTTCAGCTGCAGTGAAGGTCAAGAGGTACCAGTGCAATACCTGTAGGAAGTCATTTGGGTCAGGGCAGGCGTTGGGGGGCCACATGAGGTGTCACCATCCTAATTGCAATCATCGCCGTCAAGTGTTTGCTGATCGTCCTGAGTCTGTTGTGATGGATATTTTCTCGGGCTTGAAATTTGAACCTGAGCCATGGCCTGTGGCAAGCAGGGTTCACTGAGCCAATGCCGGTGCTCAATGTTGTCTGAACTACCACAGTTACTTCAATTATGTATATAGTCTACTAGTCTAGTTGTAACAACTCTAGTTGGTCTGCTTGTAGAGATAGTCAAGGGCATTGTACTAATACTTCTCTTTCTGGCAATTTTTCATGGACAGAGAAGGTCAAGGCTTTCATGTGGCACTGCTTGGTTGCTGAACAGTAAAGTAACTTTGCTCGGCTAAATAGTGCGACTGAGATTGTGTCATTCTAGCACTAAGTAATGATCTTGAGTTGCCTACCAAATTTAGTTTCTCTTTACACTTTTGTGTTTCTGTAAATGTTCATATCTTGAAATGATTCCGTCACTGCTCTGTTTGTCACCATTCTGGCTTTGTCATTTTATGCACCATTTAATTGATTTCTGTGATCAACTCATTATGTTTAAATCAGACATTCGCCCATGCTACCATGGTTGAAAATCTGAAAGGCTGCTGTAGTTTCTTTATCTCCCTGTTTTCGGTGGTTCTTTGCTGAAACTTTGCCATGTGTGCAGCTCATCTAAACTTCGGTGATGCTGCTACCTCTAATTTTCTTCAGGTCATGGACAACAAAATGCATGCCTGCAGTTTCAGTCCAAGGGTGATGATGGACTGACAATTAAATGTTGGCAAACGGGCAGATAGCAAAGTACAATTACAAGAGGCTCCCTACCTGCAAAGTTGGGAGTTTAAACATTCGATCACATAGGGTTCTAACTAGACACTAATCTATCAAATCCCTATTGTTCAACCTCGATTGATTGACTTCCTAGGAATACGATGGCCATGTCTCACTGCATCACATTGCTTCTGAATTTTTACCAAACACCAAAGCGTTTCACTGTTTCCATTAACTCCAGCAGATTAGCATCACCACGTAATCAAATTCCTTCCACTTTTTTCGCCAGGTTTCGTCTCTCGCTACTCCACCCACTGGGGTGTGCAAAAATGACACCGTGGGAAACCGTTCAAACCGGCTACTGACAGCTGGTTCATTTTCCTTCACAAACCTAAATCTCTTTTCCAGTTTAGTACAAAATTTTGAACTAAGATGAAACCGGTTAAACCGTGAAACCTTTTTTTCCACCCTTATCCACCAGCTAGCTAGCTGATGAGCATTAGAGGGGTTGAAATGTCGATGATCAGATCAGAGAAACACCTGAACCAGACTTGCCTGGAGCAAACACATTGCATCAAGATGTGCTCAGCATTGTCCTCTTGAAGAGACAAATAGCAATATAGCATTCTGCACTTCGAACTCTGAAATCTGAAGTCCAAAGCATGTGTTGCAGAGCTAGCCAGGTAAAAGTTTTACAATTCGCCTGAGACAACAAGTTCAATATTGTCAAAAAAAAAAAGGACAACAAGTTCAAGATTGCGGATGCCAGAGGAAACCTTGACCGATTTTGCCGAATACTGACCAGACGAAGAAACCTGCCACATAAACACATCTTGGTCTTCCTGAATGCGTTGGACACTCAACACTGCATCCCAGAGCATTACGTGCTGCACAAGTCCCAGAGTAGACGGACCTCTCTAAATATGTAATCTTGCACATTGCTATTAGTGAAAATGTTTACAATCATGAAATAAATTCTCTGGTTGATGAGAGAACCAACCTGAGATTGGGTGGCTAGGAGGTAAGGGTGTCAAGTGGGATCCCACTTTTGTCCCACTTGTAGTATAATTTGACTTTTTTAGTACAAATTTTGACATCAAAATTTAAACTACATAGTACAAAATGACATCCCACCGGGATCCCACCTTGACACCCTACTAGGAGGGTGGTTGTACCCCCAGCCCACCAGAGTTCAAACCCCAGGTTTGGTGTGTCTCATAACGGCGGAATATTCATTCAGTGGGAGGCGACGTTCCCGTTGGTGACTTCGTCAATTTCAAGATCCAATCCGCCAGCTCAGTCTTCCGGAGGTGCTCATAGGGGTAGGGTGTGCGTGTGTGCGTTCATAGGGGTGAGTGTATGCGCATGTATGTGAGCGTCTACGTTTGTACCGTGTTTCTCAAAAAAAAAAAAAATCTCTGGTTGATGTACTTGACCGATGATGTTCAGAAAGATGCTCTCTTCGTTGAAGCATCATCGGCTACAGGTTAAGCTCTTCAACCGATGTTGCAATGCATAGCAAGCTTACGGTTTAGGAATTGACTGAGAATTAAGTTAGTATCTCTCATTCAACCGAGAATTAGCAAAACCGAATGCCCTGAAAGTGATGTTATATTTTAAAACGATTGTAGCTCTGTGATGAAATTAAGTACTGTATCCTAATTCGGGTACCAACGAGCCCGCCCGATCGAATGTGTCCACCCGCATTCGGGTACTTGGGTATTAACGAACCCGCTTCCGCGGTCCTGAAGTCCATCTTGGGAACATCACAGCCGATCGACTGATGAAAACGAGCCTTCATTCGCAGCAAGATCCACCGCGTGAGCGTGATGGCGACCTTAAACAATAACGAGGGGGGAGAGGTGAAGATTTCTATGTAATTTGTCTGACAAACGACTGGGGAGGATTATTTTGTGCCGTAGTAGCTCCTCGTCCATAAAATACAGGGTTGTCTCCGACCTCATCATTCATTCCTTCAAGTTTCCACGTCTCTGCCTCCACTTCCATCCAACTCCGATCGACGTACAGCCTTGTTCGGTTAATCTCAGCCCAAGTGTATTGAAATGTTTTGAAGAGTATTACTCTACTCCTTAAACCGAGTGGATTGGTTGAAACCGAAAAAGCCCTACAGCAGAGAGATCTGCGCCTGTCTGCTGTGGCCATGGAATTGGAACCCAGCTTAGAGCTCGACAATCTTGTTTCCACCCCCATCGACGCGGGGTTCCCTTTCCCATCATCTGACCTTCCTCCTGTCCAACCCAGCCAGCCGAGCATAGATCAGCTTCAATCACAACAGGGAGATCCAGTTGCGGCTATGGAATCGGAACCCAACTTGGAGTTGCGGCGAAGGCATGCGAACATAGATCGGCTTAAATCAGCTGCCGCACAATCGTGGGAGCCCCCAGACTTATCCTCCAACCCCGACTATCTGGAGCTCCTGGAGAACTACCTCCGCCCAGTAGTCCATGCCTCAAGATTCCCGAATAGATCCATGCTGAACAGTTTAGACCGATTGAACGCGCGGAAGGATGTGGCAAATAATCCTGCGGTGGTGAACGCTGGCCTCCCTTTAATGAACCCGTCGGAACTCCCTGGTATGTATGTTCAGTTGTTCACTAGTGTAAGACCATTTACACATTTTAAAGTGGACTAATACGAATCAAAATGAGTAAATCTACACATTAAAGTAGACTAAATACGGATCAATATGAGTTTGCTTTTGGATTATGCTATACTGCTACATGAAAACAATCAGGTTTACATTATTTTTATTTTTATTTTACTCGTGCAAGCAGGGATCATGGAGGGCAAAAATTACTACTACCTCACGGATTACCATCAGCTGTGTTATCACCATTTTGATTATCTGCAAACACCTAATGGGTACTGGAAACAAATTGGCCATGGCTCTCCAGTCTGGGATTATTCTTCGAATTGGAAGCTTGTCGGGTTCAGGAGGACCTATAAATTCTACATCAGGCAAGATCCATTACTACGTATATACATGGACGTTCGGACCAACTGGACCATGAACGTCTACAACGTGGTGAAAAAAGGATATAGGGAGGTATATATAACTCGGGTCGCGTTCAAGCATATGTGACACATGCTTTAATAATCAGCATGATATTCCTTCACTTTGCATTAATTCTCAAAATACACACGATTTCAAATTAGATAAATCTCTAACATCTTTTTCTCGATGGTGGGAGTAAAATCCTTTGAATCTGTGATATCCTTCAAATCTTCGCTATCCTTCGAATCTTCGTTTATGATTTTTTTTACTACTAACTTATGTTTCATGTGTAGGAGGAGTTGGTTCTGTGTCATGTACTCGAAGCCCCACCCACATTTGATCAAGGAAGATGCGATGGTAATTTTAAAAATATATTACTACTAGCTATCCATTGGGTAGTTGTACTATAATAATTCAGCACTAGTATGTTCTGAACTGAAAGCTTGGCATGTCGGTCAGAATTCGGTTCCCTGCTGATCCAGGCATTCATTATCATATCAGCACTATGTTCTTCCAAGTTGCAAGGGAGAAGGAACTAGATAAAACCATGCTAAGCTGTAATGCTGCATGCGGCCAGCAGTTCAGTTCTAAAAGTTCTGACTGTTTTCGGACACTAAGTTGCGGATATTTTTAGCGTGCACTATGTCAAATCCTGTTTGTGTTGCAGAACGCCACCAGCGGCGGAGGAAGTATTCAAGGAACACTTCATTCAATCCAATACCTCGAGAATCCTCACCAATGACCATGGCACCGACCGGAGTCGCGGCCCTGAATTAAACTCTTACCTGACAATATTTGAGGAAGTCCTGCTCGGTGACGGTGACCCTGACCCTGGTCCTGACAGCTCCATTGAGTTGGTGTCGCACGTTGATCAACCAAGGAGCCTTGAAAATCACCAAAAAGGTACTAGGATCATATTGTGCTTTGTTGCTTCATATCTACTCCTCCAGTCGAGGCTGATGGAAATTATACACAATATTAACATGTCTCTCCTTTCTTGTTGGGTTTGCTAGGAACTGGACATTGTATGGCAACAAAAGATGTCTCTCCACTCGACGACCATGGGATGTCACACAAGCGCAAAAAGACGTCAATTGTTTGGGATTACTTCACCAAAATATATGCACTTGACCTTGAAGGGAACGTGGTGACACTTGCAGTGTGCAACCACTGCTCCAATGTACTGACAGCCGATTCCAAGAGCGGCACGACACACCTCGCAAGGCACACATGCCCATGCAAGCTCAAACCAGTACCTGGCAGAAAAGATAAAGGCATTGTCAATGTTCTCTCGTCCCAAGCTTCCTAAGCCTCCTTTTTTGAGTTTGGTTTTGTTAGTTTCATATAATTTTCTTTAGCTTGAGATATTCTAGGAATAATGAGCTTGCCTGTACTCGTGTAAACCTCTCGAGTTTAATCTTGCTAGTTTCATACAATTTTCTTTAGCATGAGATATACTAAGAATAATGAGTTTGCTTGTACTCGTGTAACCCTCTTGTGTTTAGTCTTGTTAGTTTCTTATAATTTTCTTTTGCTTGAGATATTCTAAAAATAATGTACCCGTTAGTTTCATACAATTTTATTTAGCTTGAGACATTCTAAGAATAAAGAGATTGGTTGTACTCATGTAAGGAGCGTGGTTATAGCCATGTTCTTTTCCACGTAGAGTCAGAGTACTTCACGATAATTTGTTTGGTATATAGATCTTTAATAGGATCTGAAGACTTATGAATGGACCAGTGTAATGCCTCAAATGTTACCTTATACGTAAACAATATTATCAGCATAGTAAACTTTATTTCTCCTTTAAATCTTTAGTTGTAAAAATCAAAGAAGCAAAGGCTTCCTAGCATGATTTTGAATCCTCCCAAGCTTTTCTTTATTGCGACAATAGTTTCACTGTCAATGATTAGAGTTTGGTCACTGAGCTCCGGACTTTCGAACTAACGTTGCACAATGCTGATTTTTCTTTGCGCCATTCTTTTTCATAAAGTGAAGGCACTGCTAAGCTGTGATAATATTATCTGTAATGAGTCTCCTAGTAACAAAGTTGGATTTCTCCTTAGATACTATTTTTGTTAGAATGACCTTCAGTATGTCCGCCATCACTTTTGATGCGATCTTATACTCCCTCCGTTGTCAGAAAATCTGCTCAACTTTTTCTAGATAGAGATATATCTATAACTAAAAAATATATATACATGTCCGTATCTAGGTAAAGTCAGTAGCATTTTTAAAGGACCAATGGAGTATATAAGAGCATCTCCACTCGTCCCCTCAAAGAGCCAAAAAAAAACGAAAATGGGGATGCCGGAGAGATAAAACCTCCCTAGTGCATGCGCCCCCTATAAACATATTTTACGCAGTCTCAAACTTTTCTTTATCTGGTGCCCCAGGGCAACCCATCCTATAGGAGGCAACTGGGGGCGCCCAATAAAAACAGGCCACGCACCACTAAAAAACCAAAATAAAGGTTATGACTAGGTCCATACTCCCCCTATAATTAAAAAATCGCCGACGTCCCCTCATAAGAGCAAACGCGGTATCTAATACGGGGGTTTCGAGCGGAACTGCCCAAGCTCCAGAGAGGACTTGCCAAGTTGGAGGATCAACAGTTTAAATCAATCAACAATCATTCCTGCACTAGATTTTGCAGGCCGTCTTTTTTTTTTCTTTTCTTTATGAGAATTCTCCAACCGTTTATTCATTCATGATCAATTGATCATCATAATTCTTACGCACACCTGGGGGTGGAGATTTTGCAGGCCGTCTTACATCTTTGTAAAGGCTCCAGCCCGTGTTACATTGTAGGGAGTATTTTAGTAGGCCCTTTATGGGCCATACTGGACCCCTGGTCTGCTCCGGGCTTCACGAGCTACAGCCGCCGTCCGATGGAGGAACGTGTCGTCATCTCCGCCGCACGAACGCTCCGTCTCCGAAGCCTTCTTCTTCCCTCGCTTCTCCTCGCTGACCGCCGAGCCCGTGGCCGGTGACTCCATTTCCTCACACGCCGTTCAAGCCGTGAACCAACCACGATGAACCTGGTACAGCGTCCAGTCTACGTCCTTCCGCCGCGGCCGCCCGACTATAACTACCCCCACCAGCCCCCAGCTCGCATTTGCGGCTGCACGACCACCAGAACACAAGGGGTACGATCGCGGGACGGGGCAGGAGGGACGCCGCCGGAGTGAGGGAAGCTGCGCCGATCCGCGTCCCAGCAATCCACCGCATTTCTCCTGGCTGGTGGAGCTCCTCGGCGAGCTGGCCACTCACGAGGTGGGTTTCCGGTCGCTGCTCTGGGTTCGTAATTTCGGTTCCTGCTCCGCGTTGCCCGCCGGTGGTGAATCTCTCGGATTCCACGAACAATTCCGTCGGGCCGTGCCTGGGCTTTGGGAATTCGGGTGGTTTCGTGCTTCTCCTTCAGTTGATCGTCTGCGATTGCTTCGATTCCCTTCTAACGCGTTTCCTGCAATCTCGTTTCAGCGATCAGGCCCTAGCGGTTCCTGAGCAGTCCAACCGCGCCCACACTACCCCGATATCTTCTCGCGAGACAGGGATTCGAGCCTCGATGTAAAATCCCATGCCATTTCCCGGCACTATCTGATCAAATGCTGCAGAGGTGTTTGTGCAAATGCTCCAATGGAACAACAATTTGTGAGCCCAGTCTGTGTTTGCTGAATCTATCGTGTCACTGTGTGCTTAGCTCTCCTGTGACCTTGCATCATTCATATATAACTACTATATTAAACCTTAACAAACATCTTTTTTTTCCTAATTTTAGATTTTTTTTTTGGGATTAACTGCAGCTGATACGTATGCCAATCTATAGTTCATTTCCGTAGTGATTTTTCTGTGTGCAATTTTGGTGCCCTCTAGAAAATTCTGGGGTTTCTTTATTGTATTTAGTTGGTTTACTACTTGGGTGGCTATAGCAGCATATTTGCCACGTGGTTGTAGCACCGCTTTACCTATCTCTCTCCCTGCGCGTGGCGTTTCTGGATGGTTCCAGATGTCCCCAACCGGATTTCCTTCTCCTCTCTCCACCTATCATCACGGTATCCACATGCCTCCACCGCCTGGCCGCCTGAGCTTCTGCTCCGCTGATTCCCCTGACCCAAGCGCTTCCTACCGCCGCTGGCCTGGCTCCCTTCGCCGTCAGTCGAAGCATCTCCTCCCCGCTTCATCCCCCCGACCCTAGAGGCACCACCTGCGCACCAGACGGAGGAGGCCAGCAGCCAGCCTTCCTCTTCGCCATGCTCGCACTCTCCCTCCGCGCCCGTCTCCTCCTCCTCCTCCCCCGATCCTCCCGCAGCACCCAGGAGGACAACGCGCCCCTCATCGCAAAGCCATCGCCGGCGGCGGTGCACCGCCGTGGGAGGAGGAGCTTCAGGCACCGGCCGATTGCGGGGTAGACTTCTCGCCGCCGCTCGGACTACGAGGAACCGCCGCCGGCGCACGTCGGTGTCGTGGATGTCGACGGCGGAGGTCCGCCCCAGCAAGGTCGCCACCGCTGACTTCAAGCCAGCAGGGGCAGCGGTTCTCCGGCGTCGCAGTGCGTATGGACGGTACGCCCATGGAGCCGGCCCCTCTGATGGTACCCGCGGCGGCGGGTTCTTGGGCGACACCTCGTGTCGGTTGGAGCCTCGCCAAGGGGTGCCGCCGTCGCCGGGAGGAGGCCGTCAAGCGCCGCCGTGCCACCACGCGGCCGCGTCGCGGGGAGTCCAAGCTGCTGGGAGTAGCAGCGTCGCCGACGACCACCGTGTGCCTCGCACTGGAAGAAGTATCTGCCAGTTCGTCAGGGTCCTTGATATCGATGCCGCTACATGCGTGGGACTGCTTGGGAGATCGGGGTCATCTTCCGCGGCCTTGCTAAACCCTGTCTCAAATCGTCTTCTGCCCTTCTCAGCGGATTTGGACAGGACAACAGCGGCGGGACAACCTCCACAGCCGCAAGGTCGCGGAGAGCTACACACTTCTCTCATACTCGATCTCGCGGACATCGCAGGATCCTCACCGCGTGTTGTCGCCTTCCTCCGGTGAGTTGCCACCCACATGATGGCATGTGACATAATGGCGGCCGAAGGAGGATGAATTCCCTGTTCGTCGATCACCACGGGTGAAGGAGATGTGAGGTATGTGTCCAATCACCAGGGACGCATGCTGCACTTCTTGCTGAAACTTTTTGTGCCAGGGTGTATCTATTGCTTCAGTTATTATTTTCATCATACTGAAATGCGTTCTTCAGGTGTGGTAACCCTAATTGATCTCATTTGGGGCTTGATTTCTATTCTAGGATGATACCTCACCTTTATTCGGTCTGGACGGCAGAGAGCCTGTGCATGGTGCTGAAACCTCAAATTGACAAATTGCTTAGATATCAGAATAATCAACTCAGCCTTCCAGGACGTTACTGCGTTCAGGCATGTCACTATGTCCACAACCATGGAATTCATCAGGTGCGGCTCATCTTCGCCTATCAGCTTTGTTTGTAAATGTATCATTGATTTTTTGCACTTCCTGAACCGAAGCCTGGGACAAATGTTCTCTTGCAATTCCCAAGTCTTCGATTCAAAAACAGTGTGTGCTGACTTAATCTAGGAGTCATATTAAGGAGAACATGGTTTATTTTTGTGAAGGATATCTAATTGTTTTATAGGAATTATTTTTTGCTGATCGTTCTACTGTTTTCATAAGTGTCCCTTTCCCTCTTTTTAACGAGGAGGCAATTTTCTTAGCTTTAGTTCTAAGATTAGGTAATTCGTGTAGTGCGTAAAGAGTTATATTTAGATTGTCAAAATGTGCTTGGTGTAGTACTTATGTTAGTCCTATGGCCGTCCTACTTGTGTAGCATGTTCCTGGACTGCAGGTTTTATACTAATGCTTCTTGTGTTTCTAGGTGTGTGTGGCGCACTCATTCTTGCAAAGAGAACAACTGAACTTTTTGGTATTTAGCATGTATGAGCGGATCTTTTTGTTGTATTCTGCTGGCTTAGGTAGAGATGAAAGGAACTTGGTTAATTGCTAAAAACAACAAATTAATATTTAGGAGAACTCTGCAACGCACTCTAGAAAAAGACTGATTTTTCATTCTTCAACTCGCACTCTAGAAAAAGACTGATTTTTCTTCATAGAGTGCCTCCTAAACTAGCAGACTATCCTTATGGGTTCAATGGAATGCCATATGAACAACCAGGGGAAGCATGTTTCTATGAAGTACATTTACTTATGTGAATTTTCTTTCTTTTTAGACCTTACTTATATAGGACATATGATTCTATTTTTTGTTGACCTGAATTAGCTTAGTACTCGGATGTTAATGTAATTTTGTCATACAGATTGGAAAAGCTATGCATGATTCATAAACATATGGAACCCAACTACACATGAATCTACTCTGATGTTGATAAATGAAAATATATTTTGGGCAGTAACTATTCTTCTAGAAAATATTATAAGTATTACTTCGGAAATACTGACCCACCTGCACTTTGCTACATGAAATTTCTTCATGTCACATTCTAAAAAGTCCCGCCATATATGTCCATTCTGCAAATTTCTATTTTCTAATTTACTATTCTTTATCGAAGATGAACTCAACCATTCGGATCTAAGCTTACAGGTAGCTCTGTTTCAAGGAATCCATTTTCCAAACGATTTCAAATCATTCACAACTGAACCTACAAGGTTGCTCTGGTTAAAGGAATGTGTGCGTATAGAGAACATGGGCATACCTCTGTCAAATAAGGTGATGTATCCTAGACTTTTGACTACTTGATCTTTTTTCCTGCTCTAAGTTGTTCTCTGAAGCAAGAACCAAGGTTTCAACTGATAATTTGTCTCTTGAACCAACATATAAGTAATAAGCATGAGTAAAGAGAGTAACCTAATTTTCCTATTAGTCAAGAATATAAAATTAATCACATATACACTTTATGATTCCTTTGTGTTTTTAACTTTGTTGCTATGAAACATAGTGTTAAAGAATAGATAGTTCAACTCAGTGCGTCTTGAATAGACATCTCTAGGCAGGGTGTCATGTATGGATTAAGCTATTGTTTGGCTAAATTATCATTTTCTCGAAACTAACTCGAACGTAGCTGCAACGTTTAGAACATTTTGATACAGTGACTGCTATTTTTCTTGGGTTTCATTTTGGAGAACATGGTAACATGCAAGATGAGTATTGTGATGCCCATTTATGTTTTGATAGGTTGCTGAAAGATTCACCGAAGTGGAGAATGGAAAGGATACTTGTTGAGGGTACTACTATTTGTCCAAGGTGGTACTACGGTGGAGAATTGGGGAGAAGAGGGTAACTGAAGATCCATTTTGTCATCTTATTGGTACAAAATGATGCTGGTTACGTTTATTTATGCTGTTCAGGTCAAATGTTTCAGTTGTTGTTCCCAATATTAAAAAGCATATTCTCTTCTATTATTGATGTTTCAAGTTCTATATAGAAGTGTTTTTATATCAGGAAGCTAGATTGTTCCCTGTTAAGGAGATAGCCTATAGATCTTTTCACCACATATTCTGTCTAATATTGAAGTTTAAGGCTGATTATGTTAATGTTAAATTGTAGATTGATTTAAGTTTTCAGATCAGTTATGTTTCCCCAATATTGTGTCTGGTTGATCTTAATGCCACTCCCCTCTTACCATCAATAGTAGTACCATTATTCAAAGAAATGCTGCCACTTATTTTTTTTGTAGTTGAAAGCAGATGTTTGTTATAATCTTCTAAGTACTGTCAATATATTCTTGACAGTTGTATGCAATAGTCAATTTATTATCACTTAGTCTATCGTAGACACTTATTTGTAGCTGTCGTTATTATCCACCGCGGAAGGTTGAGTTTTACCATTCTTGACATTGTTGTGCGGATTGTGCAGCGTGCTGGTTGCAGCGGTGGTGGTGTGCCACCCGCGTGCGGGCTATGAAAGCCGTTTCGTCTGCTGGGCTAGAGCCGCACGGCCGCCCCGTGCTCTGTCTCTTGCAGCGCTGGTTGACAACTTGACATTACCGTTCTGTAGTACTATGAACCAGTCAATTTAGTTATTGTTGAATATATTGTACATACTTATTTGCAGTATCGTTATCATCCGCCAAAGGAAGTTAACCTTTACCATTCTTGCCACTCTCCCGTGTATCGTCTACTCACTATCACACCATCACACCACCGTTCATATCGCAGTCCTGATTTAACATAAGCTTCATTCTTTAACTCTTGGCTTGGCGCGGCGTGGCACCGCGCCTTTCCTTGCTAGTAGATATGTTAAACCCTGTTAAGGTGTGAGAATTTTACAGGTTGTTGCAGCTTGCCCTTACTAGTGCATGTAATTGTTGCTGATGTAATTGCCGTGAGCTCTTCCATTCAATGTACTGTCTGATCAAATGCAGTCTCTATGTACTATTTGCAAATGCTCCAAGGGGCAAGAGCTTGTGAGCTGAGTTTGTGCTTGCTGAAAATAGGGCATGAGCCTGTACATAGTTATCCCGCGAATTTGCAACGATTCAGTCTTGTTAAATCCTGTGAAGGTGTGAGAATTCTCAAGTTGTTGCTACCTGACATTACTAGCCCATGTTATGGCCTTCCCTCAACTGTTCCATTATGTTTGATAGTTTCACAATGCTTAGAAACTCTTAGCTGTGCTGCTGCTTAATCTGTTAGGGCAGACTTAAGTTGAACAGTAGATTTTGATTCAAAACCCTCTTGTTTTCTGGCTTGCCGAGGAATGGCAGAGGAAATCTTATTGCTTCCTTATGCTTCTGTGGTGGAATAGTTCTGTAGTTTCTTTCAGTTACATGCGATATGTGAACCTATTACTGTAGTACAAATAGTGTAATGTTCTAATGCATTTTTATGTCGCTTCAAATACTGTGTTTACATAATGATGGGATAAGATTTTCGAGTCTTTGGTTTGCTTGTTTCTTTTACTCAGAAAGCTAAGTAAATAGAATGCATTAATGGAGTAGCATTACAGAATTTGGTGATTTAATGTTTGGCTCATCTTTATGCGTTCTGACTTGGTGCAGCATTGTAATGGTTTAGATATGGCACCGCAAGGAAGAACTCGGAAGCATGTGTGCAAAAAGTGCAATGAGAGCTTCTCTTCAGGGAGAGCTCTTGGGGGGCACATGTCACGCCACTGGCGCGTAGTTGAGCAGCCAGGGAAGACGCCAAGCCCTCCTGCCAATATTGTCGACGTGCATGTCTTAATGGTGAGTCCAAGTGATGTGGAGACTTCGCTGCCGTCCTCGGGAACTGGATGTCCACTGTGCTCAAAGGTGTTTTCTTCCTGCAATTTTCTGAGGGAGCACATGAGTGAGCACAGTCAGAACAAGTTGCTGAGCAAGCCTGTTGAAGAAGCAGCTGGACTGATGGAAGCTCTGGCCATTGTTGATGGTGGCTACAATGTCATGTTATCTCCTTCAGTGAATCGCAAGCGGTCAAAGAGGGGCCACCAGTGCTCAATTTTGGTGAGATAGATGCTGCTGCCACTCTCCTGCTTCTTTCAGAGAGTTCCAAGAAGGTTCCAGCTTATGAAGATTGCTTTGCAGAAGATATGGACAGTTCCCTCCCCAATGTGTCAAAGGATGTGAACCTGAATGCTTTCGATCGTCTACTGATTCGATCAACTGAGTTCAAGAAAACAAAAGGGCACAAGTGTTCAGCTTATGATGATTGCTATGGGCAATGTGAGCAGGATGACAACTTGAACCCCAATGTTCCCAAGGACAACAATCCGATCCCCAATGTTCGCAATAATTCAGCTTACAAGGATTGCTATGGACGATATGACAACGAAAACATTTTGTTCCACAATGTTTCCAAGATGGACAACAATGTGATCCACAATGTTTCGACAAGGACAACACTTTGATCCCCCATATTCTCAAGGAAAACACTTTGATCCGTAATGTTCCCGAGAATTCAGCTTACGAGGATTCCTATGGACAATATGAGAAGGACAACATTTTGTTCCCCAATGATCCCAAGAAGGACCGCAATGTGATCCACGGTCTTCCCGAGAAGGAAAACACTTTCATCCCCGAGTGTTCCCAAGGAGGTAGAGCTGATTTTTGCTTGATCATGTGCTGGCTGAAGATTCCGAGGTAAGGAAGCAAAGTACCGACAATAATTCAGTTGAGGTGAAGTATGGTGATCTTTCAGCTGCGGTGAAGGTCAAGAGGTACCGAGTGCAATACCTGTAGGAAGTCATTTGTGTCAAGGCAGGCGTTGGGGGGGGGGGGGGGGGGCACATGAGGTGTCACCATCCTAATTGCAATCATCGCCGTCTGTTGTGATGGATGAGCAGAAGCAGAAGACCGAATTGGACTCCAAGTTGCTTGATGTCAGACTTCCAGCTCTCAACACTATATTTTCTCGGGCTTGAACTTTTTTTTTCGAGAGTACCCAAAGACTCACCACTCCCTACAAGCAACGAGCGTAACCCCACACAACACCGGCTACAGACCAAACAACCACAACACAAAGCACCTTTCCTAAGCAAAGAATCAAGCCACGTCTCGACCGACGCCAGGCACCTCCGTAGATGAACAACTCCGAAAAGGCCTTCCTTGTCGACGCACCATCCGAAGGAGATCAATGGCGGGACTTGGTCGGACCCAAGAAGCTGTCCTCAAGAACATGCCAGCAATGGCGTGCATAGCGCCCTGGAGAACTTCCGCGGCCCGCTGCGCCACCGGATTAAAGACGCAAGGGACCTCTGCATCGTGTCTTCTCGCACGAAGCTCTCAACAGAGTCATGACGTCGACGCTGCCGCCATCATGCCAATCCGCACCGGATCGAGGCTTTCGCCCGAAGACAACCAAACTCCAACAGGGTAGGGAGATGCCGACACTCCACGGCGACGCCTCCAAGGAGGGGAACGATGCCCACGGGCGCCGTCGCCACCGGCCCGACCCCAGCCGGGCAAGACTTTCGTCCGAGTTGTCGACCATCTCCGAAAACCCAAAGCATGGGCAGAGCGCACTTGAGCCTGATGAGGACATCCCTACCACACTACTACCTCCGTCATTACCAAATGAAGATGAAGATGCTGTGAAGCTCAAGTCCAATGAAGTTCGGATTGGACCTATTACAAGGGCTCGTGCGAAGCTACTTAAACAACGAAGTGAACTTGTTCCTAAACGATACTTTGATTGATGAGAACTTTATACTACCTAAGTCAAGTTACTTATGTATCATCAGGTATGAAGAGGAGACAAGCATCGCAAGAGGAGGAGAGGAGCAGCTGGACGTGAAGATAGACGTGAAGCTGGACATGGAGCTGGACATGAAGATATTCCATGGATGCGCGAGGGAGGAGCGGGAGGCATGCGCGAGAGAGGAAGACGAAGTCCAGGCCGACCCAGCACCCGGTCAGACCGGCCGCCACGCCGGCGCGCCCGGTCCCTGGCCCGGTCCGACCGGGCGGCCCGCCGGATCCACCCCGGCGCCAACCGGGCGCCCTGCTGATGCCAACCGGACGGGCTATCGCGCGACAATTCCAGCCCCCGGTTGCCACCCGGTCCCTGGCCCGGTTTGAACCGGCCAGCCCGGTCCCAAGCCCGGTCGACCGACCCCCAGACCGGCCGTGTCCGAGTCTGTCTCGACCAAATCTATTCCGCGTCGGTTATTTTCGTACTTTTTTGACCTGAGTCGTCCCAGACGCCTATATAAGTGCCCATGATGCACCCCAAAGTTTTTTTAGACCATGTTTAAGATAAACCCTAGTTCTTAGTTGTTTGCTCTGCAAAACTATTGAATTCCCTACACCATATTGCTTGATATTGTGTAGATCTGAAAGTCTTGTGTAATCTGTTGTTCCATTGGGAATTAGAAGGTTGCAACTTACCGCTTCATGGTCGGTGGCTACGTGCGCAAGTGTGTGAAGTTGCGAATATCTTGCAGGGTTGAGAGTTGTTGCATTAGCGACCAATCGAGAGATCTCGTTGCGTCATACAATTTATCATCCACTTCATCAAGTTACCTCCGCTGCAATCACCCCGTGATCATCGTCACCACCGTTGCTTACTGAGAAGATCGGGCTACCCCATATCATCTTGGTATCAGATTCTCGGGTTTCCTCGATAAGCCATCCACAATCCACCCCGTAGTTGAGTTGTGAGTGTTTCCTATCCAGAAAAAGCCATAAAAAATTAGGGTTAGGGTTTGCCATAGCCTTAGATTGCACTAATTTCAAGTTTTAGTTGCTTTTCGTAGTTGTTTTTGCGTATCTTTTTATTCCATCTAGTTGTTAGGGTTTGTGTCTCTACTATCATCTAGTTTCAGTTTTTGTTACTCCGAGTCCACATAGCATACCGTGTGTTTGTCCAAACCATAGCCACAGCCTTTCGATATAAGTGACTAGGAACTTCCCCAGAAGAGACTAGTTTTACCGCTCGACAGGCTGCTCATTAGGGTTTTGGTGCTTTGCATTATCTGTTGGCCGTGTTATCAAGGAGTTGAGTCATAAAAAAAACAAAAAATTGAAAAGAAGTAAAAAGAGCTACATTGCTGCGTGTTATACAAAAAGAAAAATCCAAAAATAAAAGTGAAGTGCTAGAAGAATCAAGTGAAGGCCTAAGTTTACTTTCCTGCACCCGTAGTTGAGCAATCTTGTGCCTGTCTCGTTGAGCTTTGATAGCGTCTCTCTAGTGCATTGCAACCTTTCCTACATATAGTTGCATTGCCACATTTATCGCCTTGTGTGAGTATCATTGGTTGTCTACGTTCAGCGCTTGTTATTGGTGCAAATAGGTAGCCCACCTACAGCCCCACATATACCCTGCTTTGCCGTGTGATTTGTTCTTATACCCTTGATATTCGCTTCGCTATATCCGTGCACTAGTTCTTACTACAAGTGGTAAGCAATACTAATTCACTTTAGAGCGGTAAGATTTCCTTTTCTTATCAGTTTTGAGTGAGTTGTGAGAGTACCACCATATATTTTTGATTTAGTGCACTAATCTACTAACCATGTCTGCTAGTGATGAGAAAATTGTTAACCAGGAGAACAAGAACTCTGCGGATTTGATGACATGGAGGGAGTATGAGGCTCTTCGTAATGAGATGCGACGTGAATTCCGCGCTCAGGATGATGAGCTTCGGGGAACGGTCCAAGGGATCTCCCAAAAGTTGGATGCTACTAATGCAACCGTCACCACAATGCGAGATCAAATGACGGATATCCAACGCAGTCTTCTCGATTTGCGACTAGCTGTTGAGAATTTGACCGAACAACAACAACAAGAAGATGAAGAAGATCCGAAGCTTCAAGATGACGCACCTAATGAAAATCGTGGTGCACCACGTGGTAATTGCCCTCGTGGGTTTGCTGAACAACGACGTCCAGGTCGTGGGTTTGAGGAAGAAGATGGATTAGGTAAGCCTAGGTTCTCCATACCCAAGTTTGAAGGAGGTGCTGATGTTGAAGAATACCTCACTTGGGAGCTGAAAATTGAGAAGTTATGGCACCTACATAATTACACTGAAGATAGGAAGATCAAGCTTGCTTCTTCCGAATTTGATGGCTATGCATTGCGTTGGTGGGATCAATTTGTAAGTGCTCGCGAAGAAGATGGTGAACCGCCTATTATCACATGGCGTGCTATGAAGTCGGCAATGAACGAGCGTTTTGTGCCCACTAATTATTTGTGCAATATATTTGATAAGTTGACCCTACTGAGACAAGGTGTGAAGACTGTTGATGAATACTACATGGAGATGGAGATGCTCATGCAGCGTGGCCGTGTCAAAGAATCCCTTGAGATGACAATGACTCATTTTCTCAATGGTTTGAAGTATGATATAAAAGGCATTGTTCGTCATTACAGTTACACCACTATGAATGAGTTGCTACATCATGCAAGAGAAGCTGAATCACAGTTGGCTGACGAAGCAAAGTTCAAATGTCGTGCTACGGGAGCTGGGCGCTTCACGCCTCGGGTGCCCCCATCTACGGCGCCGGCGCCATCTACGCGCTCCGCACCTTACTCTACTCCGCCTAGCAAACCGGTCTCCAATGTGTCTAACGCAAAGAAGTCCGAATCTGCTGCAAGTACGAGTGGTTCTAGCATGTCTATTGCGCGCAACCGTGATATGAATTGCCATACATGTGGTGGCAAGGGTCACTTTAGGAGGGATTGTCCGAACCGCAAGGTCATGATTATCAATGAGGACAATGAGTATGAGACTGGAGATGATGTTGATCCAAATGCTCCAGAAGATGAGGACTATGTCAACACCCAGATTTTTAAGTCCAGATGCCTATTATGCCATACATCGCAATCCCAGGAAGATTGTTTTTGCGAGACATAATAAGTTCATATCACGGCCCATCATTCATTACAACATCATAATAGTCTTACATCAAAGGATCACACGATCCAGTTTACAACAATTGATCTAAGGATCAAATACATAACACATAGCGGGAGTACGTAGTAGAGTCCATCTATTCCACATGCAACGCTTGACGTCAGGAGATGATCCTAGTTATCGTAGACGTCCTGCTGTCCATCATCCTGATCATGCTGCTCCTCTTCATAGTCTGACCATTTGAATAGCCAGGGACACAGCCATGAGTACTTTTAAAGTACTCGCAAACTAATACTAGTGTAAGTACCAACAGTTTTAATAAGAGGATTCTAAGCTCTAGGTTCATTTGCATAAAGCCAATTTTATTTCATAAGCATTTAATAATCAAAGACTCTTCATTTGCCTAACTTAACTCAAGTGGGAACATTAGTGTCATTCCCACAACTCTGTTGTGATCAAGTCAAAATTCACCTTTCAATTCACCTTT
The DNA here is from genome assembly GCF_022539505.1 of Lolium rigidum. Lineage (NCBI taxonomy): Eukaryota > Viridiplantae > Streptophyta > Magnoliopsida > Poales > Poaceae > Lolium > Lolium rigidum. The sequence goes on along the minus strand of NC_061512.1, from coordinate 49,935,914 downwards.
CATTTTTAGAAATCATCTGACAACGGAACAGTATGGCCATCCAACCGTCCATAACCGCGGACACGGCTATTCGAATAGGTTTACACTCTGCAGAGGTTGCACACTTGTGCCACAACCTTTGATTACACCCGTCAGGGATAGCCCTGAATAATGATACTCATTATGCGGATCATCAACCATTAACCTTTCACTTACATACCCTAGTATAGGCACCTCCCCCATGAGTTTGGCCTCCCAGTGATAGCAATCTGCTATCCTGGGAACTGCACAGGGCTTGGGTAGGACATTCAACTCTTTTCACGTCATTTCACTTTCAACGGAGGCAGCCTCGGCATAACCTCTATGACGCTTGTTCAGAGGGAACCCATACTAAGACACATAAATTTCCAGTTAAAGCCTTACCCATAATCAGGTATTGTGGGGGTACTCTAAAATTGGAATGGTATCATATCCGAACCCAATCATCAGCTTTTATCAAAATCACCATGTCATTCAAGTCACATTCACTTTCAAAATCTTTTAATAGAATGACTCATCATTCCAAAGTTTTCAAAGTCAAAAGATTCACATGTTCCCATCTAGAGTAGTCAATTTTAGTTTTAGCACTAGCAACTAGTCATGAGGGATGCTAACTAACTTGTAGCTCTCTAGGCTAAACTTGATACTCTTTTAGTACTCTATACTTAGACCAAAGTTAACTACAAAAGTAAGCTTTCATAATCAAAGTAAAAGCTTGCAAGAATAAAAACTTGGGATTGGATCATTAAACATAAATTAATAGTGCAATGATGCCTTGCTCTAGTAGAGCTTTGCATTAGGGTAACTTGCAAGAGTATAGCTTGCCTTGAGTGGTACAATGATCAAAGTTTTCTTCTTCTTCCTCGTAGAAGACCTCCTCCTCCTGGTAGTCTTCGATACTAGCGTCTATAAACGGATACGAGGTATACAATCACCAATCAATGCTTAAGTGCTAGACTTAACACTCACGGGATCACACAAGCTATCCTAGCATCACAACATTATTGACAAGGTGGTTGGCTTTGTTTACTTGTAAGAAGAATAATTTCCTCTTATTGAATTATGGTTTAGGGTTTCTATTTACTTTCTTTTGAGAAATAATTTCCTCTCATTGAATCTTATTAAGATTTAATCTCCTCAATTAATAAGTGTGAGTTCATGTTGACCAAGGTCAACACTTCACATTTATCATTTGGGAAAAATGATTTAAATGGGGTATTACACCTCATGCAATTTAAACACTACTATGGAACAATTTAATATCACCAAGTAATTAAATATGAGGTTCTTTATACCAAAGCTATTTCCTCATATTGGATTACTTGAGACAATGATTTACATGAGAGGAAACCTCTCATACTATTTAATAAATAATTTTGAGTAATTTAAATGGACTAGAAATGGCCACATAGCCATTATTTTGCTCTAGCCCATGATCATGTAAAAATATGCTATGTTTTTACATATTCATGTAGAGTATGTGAAATGTGAATTATGAGAGTTGGAATCAACTCAAAATCATTTAGGGTTGATTTTTAATAATTTTTTGAATTTGAAAAAGGTACTGACTTGTTCTTTTTTACTACATGATTTCTACAGAAGATCTAGGGTTGATACCAGTGTAGTTGGTTAGCGATTTTCATAAGCTTTCCAACAACATGAAATTCATAAAATTTGGCTCAGTAGATTTTGTGCTATTAAATTTTGAAGAGGACACCAGTATTGAATTCAAACTAAATTGATTTATTCGAATTTGAATAGCTGGGCTTGCGCGGGAAACGAAATCGGGCCAAGGGGAGAAAAGGAAACGGGCCGGCCCACCGCGTGTCTCGTACGAGCAGGCCGCCCGACGATGGGCTCCACGGGTCAGTGACTCTTTAAACCCGAAGCGGTATGGATCAACAGGAGGCGTTGGATTAGATGGCAATCTAACGGCTCGTGTGCGTCGTTGTCGACGACGAGCACGAGCTCACTGGCGGCGAGCAGCAGGGGGTCGGAGGGCTAACCAGTGGCCGGCGATGAGCGACGTTGATGCACAACAAAGTTGTTGACGACGGCGGTCCTTCTGGTACAAGCAGCAGCTCCTGGGGTGGCGCCAATCCTCTTCTTCTTCCGCGGTGGCTCCGCAGCACTCCGGCGAGCAATTGGTGGTCTACGGTGGAAATTGAGGCGAGGCGAGGCTAGAGGAGGGGTTCTGAGATGGGAGGAGTCGATTGGTGTGAAGAGTTGGAGCTAGGGTGGCCTCCTTTTGTAGCGAGCGATCGAGTCCGAGGCGCACGGGTTAGGTCGAGCATGGCGACGGTGTTTGGAGCTGCGAAGGGGCAAGGCATGGACGCTGTTCGGTACAAGCGGTACCGCTTGCTTGTGACGGTAAGAGGAAGGTATGATGCGTACAACAGCAAGTTTTCCCTCAATAAGAAACCAAGGTTATCGAACCAGTAGGAGATGAAGGCCACGTGAAGGTTGTTGGTGAAGGAGTGTAGTGCGGCGCAAAACCAGGGATTCCGGCGCCAACGTGGAACCTGCACAACACAATCAAAATACTTTGCCCCAACTTAACAGTGAGGTTGTCAATCTCACCGTCTTGCTGAAAACAAAGGATTAAACGTATGGTGTGGAGAATGATGTTTGCTTGCAAAGAACAATAGAGAACAATGATTGCAGTAGGTTGTATTTCAGATGTAAAAGAATGGACCGGGGTCCACAGCTCACTAGTGGTGTCTCTCCAATAAGATAAATAACATGTTGGGTGAACAAATTACAGTTGGGCAATTGACAAATAGAGAGGGCATAACAATGCACATACATATCATGATGACTACTATGAGATTTACTTAGGGCATTACGACAAAGAACATAGACCGCTATCCAAGCATGCATCTATGCCTAAAAAGTCCACCTTCGGGTTAGCATCCGCACCCCTTCCAAGTATTAAGTTGCAAACAACGGACAATTGCATTAAGTACTGTGCGTAATGTAAACAACACAAATATCCTTAGACAAAGCATTGATGTTTTATCCCTAGTGGCAACAGCACATCCACAACCTTAGAACTTTCTGTCACTGTCCCAGATTCAATGGAGGCATGAAGCCACTATCTAGCATAAATACCCCCTCTTGAAGTTACAAGTATCAACTTGGCCAGAGCCTCTACTAGAAACAGATAGCATGCAAGATCATAAATAACATATATGATAGATCAATAATCAACTTTACATACTATTCCATATTCATCGGATCCCAACAAACACAACATGTAGCATTACAAATAGATGATCTTGATCATGGTAGGCAGCTCACAAGATCTAAACATGATGGCACAATAGGAGAAGACAACCATCTAGCTACTGCTATGGACCCATAGTCCAAGGATGAACTACTCACGCATCAATCCGGAGGCGGGCATGGTGATGTAGAGCCCTCCGGTGATGATTGCCCTCTCCGGCAGGGTGCCGGAGGTGATCTTCAGAACCCCCCGAGATGGGGTTGACGGCGGCGGCGTCTCTGGAACTTTTCTCGTATTTTGGCTCTCGGTACTAGGGTTTTCCGATACGAAGGAATATATAGGCGAAGAGGCAGCGTCGGGGGAGCCAGGGGGTGGGCTCCCCACACCTGGGTGCGCAAGGAGGTGGTGTCGCGCCTCCCGATGGGGTGGCCCCCCTGCTGGCCCTCTCTGACTCTTCTTCGATGTTCTGGAACCCTCCATGGAAAATAGGGCCGTGGGATTTTGTTTCGTCCAATTCCGAGAATATTTCCTGTGTAGAATTTCTGAAACCAAAAACAGCAGAAAACAGGAACTGGCGCTTCGGCATCTTGTTAATAGGTTAGTCCCGGAAAATGCATAAAAATGATATAAAGTATGAATAAAACATGTAGGTATTGTCATAAAACTAGCATGGAACATAAGAAATTATAGATACGTTGGAGACGTATCAAGCATCCCCAAGCTTAGTTCCTACTTTCCCTCGAGTAGGTAAACGATAAAAAAGATAATTTCTGGAGTGACATGCTACCAACATAATCTTGATCAATACTATTGTAAAGCATATGAGATGAATGAAGTGACTCAAAGCAATGGTCTATAGTTTACTAATAAATAGATAATGACTAAACAACTGAATCATATAGCAAAAACTTTTCATGAATAGTACTTTCAAGACAAGCATCAAAAAGTCTTGCATAAGAGTTAACTCATAAAGCAATAGATTCTTAATAGAAGGTTTTGAAGCAACACAAAGGAAGATTTAAGTTTCAGCAATTGCTTTCAACTTTCAACATGTATATCTCATGGATAATTGTCAACAAAAAGTAATATGATGAGTGCAATTAGCAAGCATGTAAGAATCAATGCACACAGTTGACACAAGTGTTTGCTTCTAAGATAGAAGGAAGTAGGTAAACTGACTCAACATAAAGTAAAAGAAAGGCCCTTCGCAGAGGGAAGCAGGTGTCAACACCCGGATTTTTCAGTCCAGATGCCTGTTATGCCATACCTCGCAATCCCAGGAATATTGTTGTTGCGAGACGTAACAGTTGAATATCATAAGTCATCATTCATTACATACCATAGTCGTCTTACAAATAGATCACCTGATCCAATATTACACAAATAGTTGATCTACTGATCAACGGACATACATAAGTTCATAGCGGAAGCGTAAATAGAATGGACTCTCTAGTCCACAGGCCAACGTCTGACGTTCGAAGATTCCCTAGTTGTCGTAGACATCTTGGTTGCCGTCATCTTGATAGTTCTGCTCCTCTTCATAGTCTGGCCATTTGAATAGCCAGGGACACAGCCGTGAGTACTTTAAAGTACTCGCAAACTAATACTAATGTAAGTGCTAACAATTCTAGTAAGGGGTGCTAAGCTCTAGTTTATTTGCATAAAGCCAATTTTAGTTCACAAGTATTTGAGAAAAGACTTATTCATGTGCTAACTAACTCAAGTGGGAACATTAGTGTCATTCCCACAACATTGGTGTGATTCAAAAATCAAGTCACAAATTCACCTTTCATTTCACCAACATTTTTCAAGACTCTGACACCGGAAACTGTATGGCCTTTCCAACCGTCCGTAACCGTGGACACGGCTATTCGAATAGGTTTACACTCTGCAGAGGTTGCCCACTTGTGCCACAACATTTGATTTCATCCGTCGGGATAACCCCGAATCATCGTAACACAAGACGCGGATCATCAACCATAACCTTTCACTTACAAACCCTAGTATGAGCACCTCTCCCCATGAGCTTGGCCTCCCAGTGAAGACCAACTGTCAACCTGGGAACTGCACAGGGCTTGGCCCTACAATTCACCTCAATTCACATCATTTCTCAACAACGGAGGCAGCCTCGGCATAACCCCTATGATGTGTGTTCCGAGGGAACCCATACTAAGATGCATAAACTTCCAGTTAAGCCCTACCCATAATCAGGTATTGTGGGGGTACTCAAAATTGGAAAGGTATCGCATTCAAACCAATATCAGTTTTATCAAAAATCACCATATTCTCTTGGTCATATTCACCTTCAAAAATCATTCAATGGAATGACTCATCATTCCAAGGTTTCAAATTCATTTCAAAGTCACATGTTCCCATCTAGAGTAGTCAAGTTTTAGTATTTAGCACTAGCACTAATCATGAGGGGTGCTAATCTTGCTTGGCTAGCTTGAGACTAACTTTACTACTCCAGTAACTTTCTTTCACTTTGACCAAAGTTAACTATAAAAGTAACTCTTTAAATAAACAAGTAAAAACTTGTAAGGTAAAAACTTGGGATAGGCTTGTGGTAAGAAAGGTAAGAATCATGGTGCCTTGTCCCCAAGGGGCTTTGCACTTTGCAAGAATATTATCTTGCAACATTATAACTTGCAATAGTCTAGCTTGCCTTGATGGTTGAGGTGATCAAAGTGCTCTTCTTCTTCTGGGTAGAATCCTTCCTCTTCCTGGTATTCTCAGGTACTAGCGTCTATACACGAATACGAGGATACAATCACCAAGCAATTCATTGGCTATTCTAAACATCACATGTATTCACACAAACTATTCTATTCACCCAATTAATACAAATTGGTGCATTGGTGGTCTTGCTTGAGGAAAAATAATTTCCTCTCATTACATATGTAAATGATATTCCGTATAGTCCTTGAGAAATAATTTCCTCTCATTGAATCTTCTTAAGATTTAACTTCCTCAAACAATTATACATGAAATCATGTTGACCTAAGTCAACCATTCATCATCATCATTTGAGGAATTGATTTAAATGAGGTAGAATACCTCACACCATTTAATAATGCCTATTATGATTTAAAATCACCAAGCATTTCAAGTGAGAGTATTTGACCAGGGGTCATTACTTCATATGAAAGTATTTGGGAGAATATTTAAATGAATTAAAATACCTCATAAGATTTCCATAATAGTTTTGGACAATATCACTTAAGTAAACTAGCCATATTGTCCATTATTTAAACTAGGGCATGATCATTCAAAGTGACCACACCATTTTGTTGCAGAAACAATTAGTGTAATTTAAATGTGAGCTATTGGAGTTGGAATTAACTAAATAGCTATTTTGGTTGATTTTTAAGATTTATTTGAAGTCACAAAAGTCCCTGCCTTGTTATTTTTGTCACATTAATTCTACACAAGAATTCAAAGTCGGACCAGTGGGGTTGGATAGATCTTTTCTCTAGCTTTCCAACAACATAAAATTCATCAAATTTGGTTGGGTAGAATTGAAACTATTTAATTTCTAAGACAGGACCAGTATTTGAATTTCTACCAAATTCTTTAACCAAATTTGAAAAGATGGGCTTAGGCGGGAAATTTAACGAGGCCGAGCAGGATAGAGAGAGATGGGCCGGCCCAGCTAACGCTGCGGGCCAGATGACAACAGGACCCACCCGTCAGCGAGCCACACTCACCGAAACGGTAAGGTTGAATTGGATCCGTCCGATTAGAGGGCGATCCGACGGTGGAGGTTCGTCGTCTCCGTCGGGGAGGAGGAGGTTGCTTCCGCGGCGAAGTAGGGGGTCGGCGGCGCTCTTGGACTCCGGCGAGGGGTGGCGACGATGCGAGGCGACGTTGTCGACGACGGGGAGTCGCCTGGTACCGGTGGCGTTGCCGATGGTGCCCAAATTCGTCGGCGGCGATCTCAGCACCTCTGCGGGCTCCGGTGAAGAAATTGCACAGCTCCGGCGGCTAATCGTGGGAGAGGAGTGGACGAGGAGCTTGGGAGGAGAGAGGGGAGTAAGTTTGCTGTGGAGGTGAAGGCGCGGGGACGTCTCCTTTTATAGGGTTCAAGTTGGCCGTGAGATGGGAGGCAAGGGCGACAGCAGAGCGGCGGCTCCGGCGAAGGAAGGGGGTCGGCGAGGTAGGCGCGAGGTAGACGGCGTCTAGGCGATGCTAGGAAGCTAGAGGGCGAGGTGGGGGACGGCCTGGTATGCGCGCGAGATGGCGAGGTTCTGGCGGCAAATCCACGGAAATCCAGCGAGGTGGTCGTCGGCGACAAGGCTCGCGCGAGCAGGGGAGGCGCAGAGAGAGGGGACGGCGCGTGGCCAGAGTTGGCGGTGGACGCGCCCACGACGTCCACGGCATCGACCAGAGCGCGCGTTCTCCGGCGAGGCTACGGCGTCTACCTTGATGCTGTCGGTGCTAGGTGAGGTAGAGGAGTGCGGTGGCGAGCTAGGGCACCAGGGCCAGAGGTGGAGAGCAAGGGGAGAGGAAGGAGAAGAACATGGCCGGCATGGTGTGTGCATGGCCATGTCTTGGTCTCCCTAGGGTTCTTCTGAGGGGTGCTGTGCTGCATTGAGTGAGAGAGGGAGCCAGGGGACAGGTTAGAGTGAGAGGGGGCAGTAGGATCTGGAGTAGAGCACTATTTCAAATAGTGTTGAATTGTTCCCTATTTGGAATTTGCAATTTTTGCCCAAATGTGAATGAGTTCAAATGGTTGCAAGATTTGGAAAAGTTGTATTTGAGTGAGTTGTAAATGACCAGAGAGAATGAGAGGTGGTGGTGGAATTGTCCAATTCAAATAATTGCAAAAATTGCAAAGTGTGAGATTGTTCCACATAACAAAAAGTTGCAACTTTACATGAGCATAGAATTTTATACAAAGTGAATTTGGCATGGTGGTCTTTACCAAAGTTGTTCACCTTGATGTGATCTTGGATGTGGTGCAAAGAATTGGGAAAGTTTAGTTTGGAAATTTTGAATTGCAAGGGCTCAAAGTAAGGATCAGACTATAAATGGCAGATTTGACCATTATCATATGTGATCCAAATTTGAGTTTGAATTTGATTTGTTTTGTGTTTCTTTGATTCCGAATGTTGTAATAAGTGTTTAGTAACATAATACAACTAATGGTGAAGACCAAAATGGTCTAGGTCAAAGATTTAGAAAAATGGCATAAACCATATGTGAGGGTTTTGTGATTTTCTAACTTTTATTCTTTTCTTTTTCTTTGCTTCACTTAAGCAAGTGTGAGGTTGATTTGGTGTTAGAAAGATTTGGGTGAAGGGTTCAAATCATTTTTAGGCAATGGGGGTGCCTAGGTCAAGATTTGATATTTTGGCTAAGTGCCACATATGCCTCTATGCATATGTTTGATTTTATTTTGGGTCCCACTTGAATTGGTTGGTAAGTACTTGGTTGAGTGTGTTGAGTTATTTCCAAACCATCTACCAAGGTAGAAAATCAAGGTTTTAGCATTTGCAAAAAGTAGCCATAGGCTTGCATATGCCTTTTTCTTAATTAAGATCATTTCTTTTTATTTTGTTTTTCAAAGGTTGGTGACAAGAGGGATGAGGTTTAGGGTTTAGTGGGGTTCACCATGGTTCACCACCATTTAGCAAAATAAGAAAGATAGGGTTCAAAATTTTACACATTAGAGCTACATGCCCACATATGTCTTTTTCTTTATTTTGGGTTTCTCAAAATAGATCCACTTGGATTTGAGGAGGTTAGGGTTTAGGGTTTTGGAAATGTGTTCAAAGTAATAAACAAACAAACATGGAAAAACACAAGGGTTATGGAGGAGTACTATGCATAGCACCCTATGTAAGAAAAGTTTTTGTTGGTTCTCATTTTTGGAAAAAGGAAATTCATTTTCTCTTTGTTTTAAAATTTGGGGTGTTACAAACCCTTCCCCCTTAAACAAATCTCGTCCCGAGATTTTAAGAAAAGTTAGGTTCCTAAGAGAGATTGGGCGATATGATTTAACAGGGACACATACTTGGCATGGCCTGAGGTGCTTCTTGGGCTTCTGTGGCAGTCATGTTGTAGAAGCGGCCGTTGTTGTTCGGTTCTTTCTTGCGGCAAAGCGGCGTTGGTTCTGAGCAGGTGCAGCGGTGTTGGCGGAAATCTTGGCGAGTCTCTTGGGGCACTCATTGGAGTAATGCCCAACCACTCCACACTCATAACAAGTGATGGTGGCCTTGTCCTTGTTGGCGACGGGATGGCGTTGCTTCCAGTCCTAGGGCCAGCGTTGTTGTTGTTGTTGTTGCCTCCGGGCTTCGGGGGTCCTCCGTGGTTGTTGGTGTGGTTTGGGCGGTAATTCTGAGCAGTAGGCTTGTTGTATTTTGGAGTAAATCCTCCAGATGAGTTGTTGCGGTACTTCTGGGTATTGCTGGACCCATGTTGGTTCATCATCCGGCGCTTGCGGCTCTCGTTGGCTTGGTGAAGCTTCCCTTCCATCTGGATGGCGGAGTCCACCAGGGCTTCTAGGTCAGCAAAGGGAATGTTGACCAGTACAGTCTGCATCTCGTCGTGGAGTCCGTTCAGAAATCTTTCCTTCCGCTTCTCATTGGTGTCGGTTTCGCCCGGGGAGTACCTTGACAGAGTAAGGAATCTATCGCGGTATTCTACCACGGACATCCTGCCTTGTTTGAGTTCGCGGAACTCGTCTCTCATCTTCTTAATAAGTCCTTGGGGCACATGGTACTTGCTAAACTTCAGCTTGAAGTCATCCCAGGTCATCATCTGTCCAGCATTCATTGCGCGGGCGCTTCTCCACCAGGCTCGTGCAGGTCCTGACAGGTAGTGGGTGGCGAACATTACTTTCTCTGTGGCTTCAACTCCCGCAACTTCGAGGTTGTTCTCCATTGTCTGGAGCCAGTCATCGGCATCGAGGGGCTCTTCGGTCTTGCTGAAAATAGGTAAGTTGGTGTTCTGAAAGTTCTTCAGTTTTGACCCAGGGTGGTCGTGGTTTCCATGGCCGTTGTTGTTCTGAGCAATCTGCTGCAGTGCAGCGATGTTGGCTTGGCGTTCAGCTCTCTCGGCTTCTCGGTCGGCCATCATCATCTCTAGCATCTGCATCATGGCGTCTTGGTTGGCGCTGCGGGTTGGTGGGGCCATCTGAACATCGGAGTGGATGATAAGATAAGAGGGAAATTTCTACGGTTTGTTTGAATTAAAGTTCACAAGTTCAAAACTTGAAAATTTGAGTAGTGTTGAGGGGGTAAAAACCAGCAACACTTTTTCATTCATACCAAACATCACACCTTACAAATCTAACACTCCGTTGCTTTGAAGAACCATTCATTCACTCTACAATACAAGGGGATCCTGATACAACTCACACCTACTCAAGTGCTTTAGCGATACTACTCTTCGGGGTGGATTCTTTGTCTTTACGGGTAATGTGCTTGGCGAAAGGCGAGGGCATTGTCCAACTCCTTGCGGGTCTTGTACAGCATGAGGTCGAGGTGTGCTACATAGTGGTTAATCTCCGTGTGCGGGGGCATGGTCATCGGTCTTCCCATGGGGTCATGTCTTGGGTAGTAGATGAAGCGAGTGTTCTTAATCTTGTTCTCATTTTGTCCACACAGACGGGAAATTGCTTCTTGCATGGCTCTGACTAGTCCTTCCTTCCAGGTGTTTCCGTTACGAGAAAACCATATGGTTTCCCATACCGGGGCTCCAAGCTTTCTTCGTAGATCTGCAGAAACTTCCCACCGAGGTGGTCCTCCGGAGTGATTGTTGAGAGGTGCTCCGAAGAACTCGCGATACGGGCGTCCTAGATAATTCACTAGTTGCTTCAAGTCTTTCTCGAACATCAGGTTTCCTCCGTGACCAAGCTGATAGAACTCCCATTGGTACTCCATCTGTGAGCAATTAGGATGAGTAAGTTAAAGAGTGGTCACGTGTGTGAAGTTTTATGTAGTTCTCAAAGGAAAAGTAGAGCATGAACCTCCCATTTTGAAAAAGATCTCAAGGATAAGAGTGAGAATAAGTTTTTCACAAATATTTACTTATTTGTTTTTGAAACTAAATTTTCCAGACGTCCATTCTAACTAGGATCTCCTAAGGTCAAACAATGGCTCTGATACCAACTTGTCAACACCCGGATTTTTCAGTCTAGATGCCTGTTATGCCATACCTCGCAATCCCAGGAATATTGTTGTTGCGAGACATAACAGTTGAATATCATAAGTCATCATTCATTACATACCATAGTCGTCTTACAAATAGATCACATGATCCAATATTACACAAATAGTTGATCTACTGATCAACGGACATACACAAGTTCATAGCGGAAGCGTAAATAGAATGGACTCTCTAGTCCACAGGCCAACGTCTGACGTCAGAAGATTCCCTAGTTGTCGTAGACATCTTGGTTGCCGTCATCTTGATAGTTCTGCTCCTCTTCATAGTCTGGCCATTTGAATAGCCAGGGACACAGCCGTGAGTACTTTAAAGTACTCGCAAACTAATACTAATGTAAGTGCTAACAATTCTAGTAAGGGGTGCTAAGCTCTAGTTTATTTGCATAAAGCCAATTTTAGTTCACAAGTATTTGAGAAAAGACTTATTCATGTGCTAGACTAACTCAAGTGGGAACACTAGTGTCATTCCCACAACATTGTTGTGATTCAAAAATCAAGTCACAAATTCACCTTTCATTTCACCAACATTTTCAAGACTTCGACATCGGACACCGTATGGCCTTTCCAACCGTCCGTAACCGTGGACACGGCTATTCGAATAGGTTTACACTCTGCAGAGGTTGCACACTTGTGCCACAACATTTGATTTCATCCGTCGGGATAACCCCGAATCATCGTAACACATTACGCGGATCATCAACCATAACCTTTCACTTACAAACCCTAGTATGAGCACCTCTCCCCATGAGCTTGGCCTCCCAGGTGAAGACCAATCTGTCAACTCCGGGAACCGCACGAGGCTTGGCCGTACAATTCACCTCAATTCACATCATTTCTCAACAACGGAGGCAGCCTCGGCATAACCCCTATGATGTGTGTTCCGAGGGAACCCATACTAAGATGCATAAACTTCCAGTTAAGCCCTACCCATAATCAGGTATTGTGGGGGTACTCAAAATTGGAAAGGTATCGCATTCAAACCAATATCAGTTTATATCAAAAATCACCATCTTCTCTTGGTCATATTCACCTTCAAAAATCATTCAATGGAATGACTCATCATTCCAAGGTTTCAAATTCATTTCAAAGTCACATGTTCCCATCTAGAGTAGTCGAGTTTTAGTATTTAGCACTAGCACTAATCATGAGGGGTGCTAATCTTGCTTGGCTAGCTTGAGACTAACTTTACTACTCTAGTAACTTTCTTTCACTTTGACCAAAGTTAACTATAAAAGTAACTCTTTAAATAAACAAGTAAAAACTTGTAAGGTAAAAACTTGGGATAGGCTGGTGGTAAGAAAGGTAAGAATCATGGTGCCTTGCCCCCAAGGGGCTTTGCACTTTGCAAGAATATTATCTTGCAACATTATAACTTGCAATAGTCTAGCTTGCACTGGTGTTAGCTTGCCTTGGTTGTTGAGGTGATCAAAGTGCTCTTCTTCTTCTCGGGTAGAATCCTTCCTCTTCCCGGTATTCTCCGGCACTAGCGTCTATACACGAATACGAGGATACAATCACCAAGCAATTCATTGAGCTATTCTTAAACATCACATGTATTCACTACAAACTGATTCTAGTATCACCCTAGCATTAATACTTAAAATTGGTGCATTGGTGGTCTTGCTTGTATGGAGAAATAATTTCCTCTCATTACATATGTAAATGATAGTTTCCATATAGTCCTTGAGAAATAATTTCGTCTCATTGAATCTTCTTAAGATTTAACTTCCTCAAACAATTATACATGAAATCATGTTGACCTAAGTCAACCATTCATCATCATCATTTGAGGAATTGATTTAAATGAGGTAGAATACCTCACACCATTTAATAATGCCTATTATGATTTAAAATCACCAAGCATTTCAAGTGAGAGTATTTGACCAGGGGTCATTACTTCATATGAAAGTATTTGGAAGAAGATTTAAATGAAGTAAAATACCTCATATAGATTTCCATAATAGTTTTGGACAATATCACTTAAGTAAACTAGCCATATTGTCCATTATTTAAACGAGGGCATGATCATTCAAAGTGACCACACCATTTTGTTGCATAAACAATTAGTGTAAGTTAAATGTGAGCTATTGGAGTTGGAATTAACTAAATAGCTATTTTGGTTGATTTTTAAGATTTATTTGAATTCACAAAAGTCCCTGCCTTGTTATTTTTGTCACATTAATTCTACACACAGAATCTCGAAGTGGGACCAGTGGCGTATTGATAGATCTTTTCTCTAGCTTTCCAACAACATAAAATTCATCAAATTTGGATAGGGTAGAACTGAAACTATTTAATTTCTGAAGACAGGACCAGTATTTGAATTTGCTACCAAATTCTTTAACCAAATTTCGAAATGATTTGGGCTTAGGCGGGAAATTTAACAGAGCCGGACAGAGAGAGAGAGAAGTGGGCCGGCCCAGCTAACGCCGCGGGCTAGCTGACAGCAGGACCCACCCGTCGGTGAGGCACACTCACCGAAACGGTACAGTTTGAATTGCGATCCGTCCGATTAGAGGGCGATCCGAGCGGAGGAGCGTTCGTCGTCGTCCGTCGGGAGGAGGAGGTTGCCGCCGCGGCGGAGGTAGGGGGTCGGTGGCGCTCCTGGACTCCGGCGAGGGGTGGCGACTATGCGAGGCGACGTTGTAGACGATGGGGAGTCGCTCGGTACCGGTGGCGTCGCCGATGGTGCTCGAATTCGTCGGCGGCGATCTCAGCACTTGGGCGGGCTCCGGTGAAGTAATTGCACGGCTCCGCGAGAGCGTGGTCGAGGAGTGGATCGAGAAGCTTGAGAGGAGAGAGCGAGAGTTGGTGTGCATGGAGGTGAAGGCGCGGGGAGGTCCTCCTTTTATAGGGTGAAGGGTGGCCGTGGCGGAGCTGGCAGATCGACAGCATAGTGGCGGCTCCGGCGAGGGAAGTGGGTCGGCGAAGTCAGCACTAGATAGGCGAGGTCCAGGCGGTTCCAGGAAGATAGGGTACGAGGTGGGGGACGGCCTGATACGCGCGCGAGAGGGCGAGGTTTGTGCAGCAGGGTTGCGGGAATCCGGCGAGGAATGTCGACGGCTGCGGCGCTCAAGCGAGACACGGAGCGTGCCTGGTGGGTTGGCGCGGCGACGGTGGTGCTCGACGTGCAGCTAGGGGGTCCAGGGGAGGCGGCGTTCGTCGGAGCGGCGCGTGGCTCGGAGCTGGCGCCGTGGTGCACGCGCCCACGACGTCCACGGCATCGCACCTGGGCGCTACGCGTTCTCCGGCGGGGCGTACGTCGATCTACCTTGCATGGGGTTGGTGCTAGGATGAGGTAGGGAGTCGAGGTGGCGACGCTAGGGCACTGGTGGCCGATGGTGGAGAGCAAGGGGAGAAGAAGGAGAGGGACATGGCCGGCATGGTGGCGACATGGCCATGTCTTGGTCTCCCTAGGGTTGCTCTTAGGGGTGCTGTGCTGCATTGAGTGTGAGAGGGAGCCAGGGGACCAGGCAGAGTGATTTGGGGCAGGTTAGGGTTGAGTAGGATACTATTTGAAATAGTGTTGAATTTCTCCCTATTTGTAAATTGCAATTTTAGTATAAAATCAATTGAGTTCCAAGGGTTGCAAGATTTGGAAAAGTTGTATTTGGTTGAGTTGTATTTGATCAGGGAGAATGAGGTGTGGTGGTGGAATTTCCGAATTCAAAGAATTGCAAAATTGCTAAGTGTGAGAATGTTCCATTTAATAAAAAGTTCCAACTTTGGATGAGCATAGTATTTGATCTAAAAAGAATTTGGTAAGGTGGTATTTACAAAAGTGGTTCACCTTGATGTGCTCTTGGATGAGGTGCAAAGAGTTGGCAAAGTTTAGTTTGAAAATTTTGAATTGCAAGGGCTCAAAGTAGTGATCAGACTAAAAATGGCAGATTTGACCATTATCATATGTTATCCAAATTTGAGTTTAAAATTCATTTGATTTGTGTTTCTTTGATTCCAAAAGTGCTAATAAGTGTTTAGTATCATATTACAACTAATGGTGAAGACCAAAATGGTCTAGGTCAAAGATTTAGAAAAATGGCATAAACCATATGTGAGGGTTTTGTAATTTTCTAACTTTTCTTCCTTTATTTTTCTTTGCTTCATTTTGACAGGAGTAAGGTTTATGTGGTGTTATATTGAGTTGGGTGAAAGGTTCACACCATTTTGAGGCAATGGAAGTGGCTAGGTCAAGATTTGATAATTTGGCTAAGTGCCACATATGCCTCTATGCGTATGTTTGATTTTATTTTGTTTCTTACTTGAATTGGTGGGTAAGTGCTTTGTTGAGTGTGTTGAGGTATTTCAATTCATCTACTCAAGGTAGATGATGACCCACAAGTATAGGGGGTGTATCGCAGTATCTTCGATAAGTAAGAATGTCGATCCCAACGAGGAGCAGAAGGTGTTGACAAGCAGTTTCGATGAAGGATTCACTGTAAATGCTCACACACAAGTATTCAGGGGGTTTTGATGTAACAGATGAATAAAGTACGAGTAAATAAAGTGCGGGAGTAATAATTGCAGCGAGTGGCCCAATCCTTTTTAGCACAAAGGACAAGCCGGTTTGTTTACTTATAATGACCAAACGTTCTCGAGGACACACGGGATTTTAGTCTAGTGCTTTCGCTACATACGGCTAATTAATCTTCATTGTTTTGATAAGTGTTGTGTGGGTGAACCTATGCTAATGTACCGCCCTTCCTAGGACTAATACATACTTGTGATTATACCCCTTGCAAGCATCCGCAACTACAAGAAAGTAATTAAGATAAATCTAACCACAGCCTTAAACTCCGAGATCCTGCGATCCCTCCTGCATCGATATACCAACGGGGGCTCGAGGTTTCGTCACTCCGGCAACCCCGCAATTGGCAAACGAGTACAAGATGCATTCCCCTAGGCCCATAAAGGTGAAGTGTCGTGTAGTCGACGTTCACACGACACCACTAGAAGAATAACACCACAACTTAAATATCATAACATTGAATATTACTCAACCATACTTCACTACTAACATTTAGACTTCACCCATGTCCTCAAGAACTAAACGAACTACTCACGAGACATCATATGGAACATGATCAGAGGTGATATGATAATGAATAACAATCTGAACATAAACCTTGGTTCAACGGTTTCACTCAATAGCATCAATAACAAGTAGAAATCAACACCGGGAGAGTTTCCCCTATCAAACAATCAAGATCAAACCCAAATTGCTACAGCGGTGACGAGGTGCAGCGGTGGAGACGGCGGTGATGATGATGTAGATGATGGTGATGGTGATGGAGATGATGTCCAGCTCGATGGCGGTGACGATGGCGTCGATTTCCCCCTCCGGGAGGGAATTTCCCCGGCAGATCTCAGCCTTCCGGAGAGCTCTTTTCTCTCTGGTGTTCTCCGCCCCGCGAGGCGGCCGTGGCTCTTCGCGACGTACCTCCGGAGCTTGGGTTTTCGGGACGAAGGCATACGCGAAGAAAAGGAGGCGAGAGGGGCTGTGGGCCCCCCTCCTCACGGGCGGCGCGGCCAGGCCTTGGGCCGCGCCGGCCTATGGGGTGGGCCCACCTCGGGTCCCCTCTTCTCCCCCTTCCGGCTCCTTCGTCATCTGGAAAAATAGGATTTTTCATATAATTTCCGTCAACTCGTTGATCTTCCGAAATATTGCATTCGCCGGTGCTTTTTCCAGCAGAATCCTGGCTCCGGTGCGTGATCCTCCAATAATCATGAAACATGCAAAATAGATGAAATACCATAAGTATCATCTCCAAATATGAAATATATCAATGAATAACGACAAATTATGATATAAAATAGTGATGCAAATTGGACGTACCAACTCCCCCAAGCTTAGACCTCGCTTGTCCCCAAGCGAAACCGAACTCGATAAACAGGACCACATGTTTATGGAGTGAAGAGTCGATAAATCAAATACGGACAAGAAGCATCATATTCATTCACACAAGACATTCTAGTAAACAACTTCCTCATATAATTCAACTTGAAGCAAGTATAAGGTAATCACAAATAAAGGTGCATAAGAAATCATAGTTGGTGATGGCAAACTTTGTTCTTGGTCGGAGAACGAGTTAACGGATTATACTTATCTATTGAGCAGCGCTACGATGTTAAAGTTTATATGGCTCATCTCGCATACTCAATCATAATGATCATTGATAACTTGCAAAGCTATATTCATTCAGGTAAAACTTGTACTAAACAAGGAAGAGTAAAAGACATGATGAAGCAAATCACAATATAATAGTTTGATCACAACAACTCAAATGCTTTCTTGAGATGTGTAACATCCCAAGTTTTCAACAATAATAAAATCAAGAGAGAGTTTCAATTACTCAAAATTTGCAACAAACAAAAACTTTTTATATACACATAGTGCCACATATAGTTTCATGCATTTGAGTGAATTTCTTTTGTGCAATTGCCATGATGAGTGTTAGTATGATGATCAATTGCTATTAAACCCTAAACCAAGATCATCAAACCCTAATTTGAGAAGAAAAGAAGAAAATGAGAAAAATCTATTTCTCCGTTACATACACATTATGCCAAATTGCAAATCTTCACCCTAGGCCATAATTGCTTGCTCTCTTGCTTGTAGAATACTTAAATATGATAAACTAACACAATTGCATCTTTGAAACAAGAATCAAACCAAAGGAAACCTCAAAATCTTCACACATATGATAATGGTCATATGTCACCAAAATATTTTCTTCACTACTTTACCCCTCTGGTTTTCTTTATTCCTAAACTAAACTTGGTCAACCAAAGCCATGTTATCAAAGACCATGTCAAGGTGTGTAACTTTCATGTTGACCACCATTGCCAGAGTTGACTAGGTTGACCAGTATGAATGTGACAAGTAGTGATGTTGAAACAAAGAGAAGATCATCTCACTTTTGCCATTTTGTAAATCAACTCCAAAATGAACCCAACCACCACCTTTCCAACACATTAATTATATAAATGAGATTCACCAAAAAGAAAACCAAAATTCAAACAAAAGTTTCATGCGGCCATTTGACCGAACACTTGGCAGGCATAGTTTCCATTTTGTGTTACATGCTATTGTCCACTGGTTCTAAGCCTAAACCAACTTTCTCTGGTGATCATTAGCTACCTCTATGATCCCTGCATCGAGCTTGGTACTTGCTAGGGTTGGAGAAAGTGGAAAAGAGAGAGAAATGCTCCATGCCAAAGCACACCCGGCCACCTTTGGCATCCCTCTCTCCAGCCTCCATCTCAACTTTTCTTCTTGTCTTGGAGCATCTCTGAAGCACAAGGATCACGCCAGTACCTCTCACTCGAACGCCAACGCACGGCATTGGCCAGAACGCCCGCGTCCAAAACCATGCCAGAGCATGCCAGCCAACGCGGTGAGCGCGCTCCAGACGCGCCAGTACGTCGCGCACTTGAACACGATCGTCCTCCCCCTGCATCCCTATGCCTGGAACGAGCACCGCCTCCACGCCCTCTACCACCTAGACCCACTCACTAGTAGGAAAAGCCTCATCAGTGGCGCACGAAAATTTGATTCTGTGGCGCACGGGTGGTGCGCCACAGAAACGTCGCCACAAAAATAAGCTTTCTGTGGCGCACCCGGTCGTGCGCCACGAAATAAGGTTCCGTGGCGCACTTGTTCTTAGGTGCGCCACGGAAAAGCGTGCGCCACGGAATTGCTTCTTAGTGCGCCACGGAATTTGCTTGTATTATACACGATTTTGTGCTGCTTGCTACACATATGCGGTTTATACACAGCAATACGGATACACAATACGGATACACGGGTTATATACGAGCAACATTCAGATATAATATAAATATCATGTACATTGCACGGATATAACATAGACATCATCATCACATTACTTAGAGCCCGATCGAGATACATATATAGTGGCAAGTGTCAAATGTTTTGCATACAACTCTTAATTCATACAAAATTCACAATTTCGAGATACAAAGTAGTCTTCATCCGGTTCCTCCTTTGCTCCGTCATCTCTACCCACCAGCCTCGCTTGCATCGGGGTCCTTCCATCCAGTTCCTACTATGATGAAAATGGAAGAAAGTGAGACCAACAAGTATCCGATGCACAAGAGAAATGGAATAAATGCCTCATACATTGTTGGTCAACACAAATATTAACATTCAGGGACGGTGTAAGTGAGACCAAGTCCGATGCACAAGAGATTGATATTTGTGCTATCTTACCAGGCTCACTTACGCCGCCCCCGAGTGTACGGTGACCAAACATTTTAATCATCGGCATTTTGAAAATGTCAAAGCAAATGGAATGACAAAATGGAATAAGTGCCTCATACATTGTTGGTCAACACAAATATTAACATTTAGAGATGGCGTCGGTGAGACCAAGTCCGATGCACAAGAGATTGATATTTGTGCTATCTTACCGAGGCTCACTTACGCCACCCCCAAGTGTACGGTGACCAACATTTTAATCATCGGCATTTTGAAAATACCAAAGCAAATGGAATGACAAGGGCCTCATACTTTGTTGGTCGAAACAAATATTAACATTCCGGGACGGAGTTAGCGAGCTAGGTAGGATGCACAAGAGATTGATATTTGTGCAATCACACGAGGCTCACTAACACCGCCCCTGAGTGTACGGTGACCAAGCATTTTAATCATCGGCATTTTGAAAATCTCAAAGCAAATGGAATGAAAAATGGAATAAGTGCCTCATACATTGTTGGTCAACACAAATATTAACATTTAGGGATGGTGTAAGCGAGGCCAGGTAGGATGCACAAGAGATTGATATTTGTGCTATCTTACCAGGCTCACTTACGCCACCCCCGAGTGTACGGTGACCAAACATTTTAATCATCGGCATTTTGAAAATCTCAAAGCAAATGGAATGACAAAATAGAATATGTGCCTCATACATTGTTGGTCAACACAAATACTTTGCGAAGGGCCCCCTTTCCCCGGTCGGCGTTCGTCAACGGGTGCTTGACGACACAACAACGCCGATCTGCATCTCCGGCGCAGAACCACGCCGGTCCCTCGTCTGTCCGGTGAACGAGTCCTTGATGCAAAGACCGTGCCGGCCTGCTCCAGCATTATGCCGGGCCGTGTTGCCGCGCTTCAAGCCGTGTGTCCCGCGCCTCGCATCGGTCGCCTTCTTGCCCGGTGAACCAATAGGCCGATCGTTGGAATAAGGAAACCGATGACAGCCGGTCGCAAGATTAAATTGCGATCGGCCGTCATCGGCTTCCTTATTCCAACGATTAGTCTATTCGTTCACCGGGCAAGAAGGCGAAGAGTGCAGGGCGCATGATCGACACGGCCTGAAGCGCGACAACAGAGGTCGGCATGATGCTAGGGAGGCTGGCACCGTCTTGGCATTAAGGACTCGTTCACGTACCTGGACGGCGAGAGAAGAAAAGTGGTGCTGCGCCGGAGAGGCATGTCGGCGTTGTTGTCTCATCAAGGACTCGTTCACGGAACGGCGGCCGGGAAAGGGGGCTCGTCTACAAAGTATATTGCGGCGTATAGGTGACCAAACATTCTAATCATCGGCACTAAAATGGAAGAAAGGCCAATGCAATTAAGAAGTAGCTAGTATGAACTAAATGGAATGCCTCATACTTTGTTGGTCGAAACAAATATGAACATCCCGGGATGGCGTTAGTGAGGCCAGGTAGGATGCACAAGAGATTGATATTTGTGCCATCACACCGGGCTCACTAGCGACACCCCGGAGTGTACAGTTGACCGAACATTCTAATCATCGGCACTAAAATGGAAGAAAGAGCCAAGTGGTATCAACTAAATGGAATGCCTCATACTTTGTTGGTCGAAACAAATATTAACATCCAGGGATGGAGTAAGTGAGGCCAGGTAGGATGCACAAGATATTGATATTTGTGCCATCACACCAAGCCTCACTTGCTCCACCCTCGAGTGTACGAGTGATCGACCAACCATCTAATCATCGACAAGTAAATCACTTGGGGTAATGTTAAAATGTTTGTCTCCATATTTGGGAGACATTTTTAATATTGGAGTCTAGCTAATGGAAATCAAGAACTAGTCTTGAGCTCCAAATGGTGATTAGAGGGAATTTATTCATCTTAAGCAACATTAGGGACAAATGGGATCATGCAAGGGACTTGGGTCATTTGGATCATAAGGCATCAATTAAGGAGGCAACCAGGGACAAAGGGAAACATTTGATGATCCATTATCATAGGCAACAAAGCAGCAACTTTTTCCCCTCTAATCTAGCTAGAGTCCTTAAAAGAAATCCATCATAAGCATGGTCAAATACACATATATAGCATTTGGAGAGCAAACAAGCAAGTAGCCATATCACTCAATCCAATAATATAGTAATTTGGATCATAAGGCATCAATTAAGGAGGCAACCAGGGACAAATTAAGGGAAACATTTGATGATCCAGTAAGTGCATGACACTTTGAGCTACCCAAGAATAAAGGCCAACAAGTGGATAAACATCTGCTCAACCATTTCTTGCACTAGAGGAAAAGTAACCAACATTGAAACTTGAATAGTCAAGTGACACTACAAGCAACTCACACACACATGCAAACACATGTGTTGACAAGTAACTAATGGATATCAAGAACTAGTCTTGATCTCCAAATGGTGATTAGAGGGAATTTATTCATCTTAATTAAGCAACATTAGGGACAAATGGGATCATGCAAGGGACTTGGATCATTTGGATCATAAGGCATCAATTAAGGAGGCAACCAGGGACAAAGGGAAACATTTGATGATCCATTATCATAGGGACATAAGTCAAGATGCTCAAACACACATAGCATGCATGGAGCGAGATGCTCCAAAGGGATTATTCATCACTTGGTATATAGACCAAGTGATGCTGCAAAAGAGAGGCCAATCAAGAACCAAGAAATCCAGTAAGTGATAGATATGCCTAAACAAGCAACAACACATAGCATATCCCAGCTAAACAGATGAGACAAGTCTTGGTAGCCAACCTGAATCACCTAGCACCACCTAGCCTTTTAAAACCATCGAAACAGATCCTTTTCTTCAAAGGATACCACAGTGGCATTCATTTACATGATCCCCTACTGTGGATATCTCTATTTTCTACAAAGCCAACACAAGAAATAGAAATTTATCATTACTCAGTTGAGTTCAAAACAAAGCTGGGGTACCATAAGGGATTATTCATCACTTGGTAGTAACCATCATAAGCATTCCATTTAAATCACACATTTTAGTATATGTTCTTATCCAAGTTTTTGCCTCAGCCTTTGCATCATTGGCCGACCTAAGACATCAAGCTTCGGCCAGGGAGCATTCTTTATTTTTAGGGAACTATATGAACTATATGCACATGATCCAAGTAAGCATCCCCACTAATCGGAGCATTATAAGCATACCATAAGCTCACAAAAATCCATCAAGTAAATCATCAGGGGTCCAAAAAACTTGGGGTCCAGAAAACTAATCCCAACGAGAGAATTACTTGGGGTCCGGAAAACTAATCCCGGGCCAACCAAGAGCAACTATAAATATGTATGTATACAAGCCCACCGAGTAGCATTTCATGCATTTAAATTCCTATGAACCAGCTTAACCTCACCGAGCACAACAAGCATTTAAATGAACAAGTAGCATCAAATTCCTATGAACCCATCAAGAAAATTGTTAACGGTTAACCTCACCGAGCACAACAAATGAACCGGTAGTAATAAGCCATCAAGATTAACGAGTTAACCTCACCGAGCACAACAAATGAACCGAGTAGCATCAAATGAACCAACCGAGTAGCAATGCATCACTAGCAGCAATGCATCCAGAGCCAACAAATGAACCAAGTAGCATCAAGATTAACAACTAAGCATCACTAGCAGCAATGCATCCGCAGCCAACCGAGCGAGCATTTCGTCGAGCACGTTGTGCTCGCGCGGGGGAGGAAGAGGGAGGGGAGGGGAGGGAGCTTACCGACGATTTGGAGAGTTGTGGAGGAGCTCACCGACGACGACGGCAGGGGTGGAGGTCGCGGCGGCTCTTCCACCTTGACGCGGCGGCGGCTCCTCCACCTTGACGCCGCGCCGGCCCCTCCTCCACGCCGCAGCGGCTTGTGCTGCTGGTGGCGGGGATGGGTGGAGCGTGGCGGCATCCGGCCCTCGCGGAGGAAGGCGGCGGCGGCGGCGACGAGCGACAGGCCGACGGCATCGCTCGCCATGGAAGGCGGCGGCGCGGGAGAGAGGGGAGAGAGGGGAGAGGAACTTCCTCGTGGCGAGGGAGGGGTACGGCCTTGATATAGGACACGTTACTTCTGTGGCGCACCGAGACAAGTGCGCCACGTAAAAACATTATTTTTGTGGCGCACCTGCCGCCGTGCGCCACGTAAGAAGTACTTTCGTGGCGCACCGAGGTTTGTGCGCCGTAGAAATTGTAAAACCAATGGTTGGGGGTGACAGGGTGTGGGGCCCACCAAGTTTTTGTGGCGCACGGTTTAGTAGTGCGCCACAAAATTAAGCTATTTCTGTGGCGCACCGAGCTTCGTGCGCCACAAAATAAGTTTCTGTGGCGCACTCAAAACGGTGCGCCACAGAACTAAGCTTCGCCTATAAGGGTTTTCCTACTAGTGACTCGAGCGACTGCGGCTGCCTCGTCACCATCGTCCTCGCCGGCGAAGTACTGCGGGTACCGCAATGATCACCGCACGCGCCCAAGCGATCCCGTCGTCCTCTCGCTGCGCCCGCTGCACCTAGAGCATCGCCAGGACAACGCCTACACGATGCCGTCCTTCACTTGCCCCTTCGAGCACCCCAAGCACCGC
>NC_061512.1:49812923-49911562 GCF_022539505.1 Lolium rigidum | reverse complement strand
CATGGACGAAAGCATGTAACACGACGAAACAATGCTAACCCTAACACATCTATGATAACTACGTTGCTCGCCATCAACAAGGCTTCAAAGCACGAGCAACGCATGAACAACGAATAAACGTGTACTCGCCTAAGATCGCAAGATGCGATCTAGGCAGCATGATGCTTACCCGGAAGGAAACCCTCGAAACAAGGGGCTGGCGATGCGCCTAGATTGGTTTGTGATGAACGTGATTGTTGTTTATTTCAGAAACCCTAGATACATATTTATAGTCCGTAGACTTTCTAACGTGGGAGTAATCCCAACCGTGCACGAGCCAAATTCTATCTAACCGACACGTATCCTACTATATTTACGTATACACGGGCCAATTAGCCCAAACTTTGTATACAAGGCCGATTCAATGTATTCCTTCCGGTATATTCTTCAAGCCCATCTTAATCGCGGCCCACCTCTGATCCGGTCAAATTCTCGGTGATAACACATGCCCCCCGGTTTTGGAAATGACAATTCCAAAATCACTCTGTTTTTCCCTTCCTTCGTCGTGTCAAATCGGGGCAGAACAGAACCGCCACGGTATCCCTTCATCATGATACCTTGCCTTCTCAACTTCCCCGCATGATTTGATGGTTTCGGCACCACATCCTCGGGAACCGCTGCAGCATTGAATCATCTCCACTATATCGCCTCTATTCTAACCGCATCCTGCAGTTCACTTCTTCATCCCCTTCGCACTAGCACTCCAAAAGCCCTCCTCTGCCACCATGTCTTCTTCCTCCTCTGCCTCGTCGGGTCTTTCCTCCCAGTCCCTCCCCCTCCCGCGAGCCGACGCCGGAGTGGGACCCGGAGGAGGCCCACGAGGCCCACATTCGCCGCGCCATAGAAGACGGGGACGAGTCCGAGTCACGACTTCTCCGTCTGGTCTGAGGACGACAAGTCCTCGACCGACGGGGAAAGTGACCTCCGCTTCCTTGCCGACGGGGAAACGGAGGAGGAGAGCGATGACGATCGCTTCTCTTGGGACGACTTCACCTCCTTCGAGGAGGAGGAGGAGGAGGAGGAGGACGACACCTCCTCCGATGAGCCGCCGGCCAAGCGCCTCGCCCCCGGCCGGGGAACCTCGAGCGACTCGACAGCCGACGACGACGCCGACGAGGAGGACGAGGACAACGAGGGCCCCGCCGGCGGCCGCGGCAGCAGCCGACGACGAGCCAGCCGGGAGTAGCGCCGACAGCCGGCGACGACCGGCGACGACGAGGGCAGTGACGGCCCATAGATAGGTCCCTTAGCATAGGATCGCAGTAGCGAGATGGGGCAATGTATCCCCTGGTACTTCCTTTTGAAAGCAATTAGCTCTTTATGTAAGGAATCCCGTTATCAATGAAGAATTTCCTTTAATTTGATTTTGCCGATTTCCTTTATGCTAATTTAGCCGATTTCCCCTCATACTGACTTTGCCGATTGTCAACTTGGTCAATGCTCAATGAGCCGATGGCAACGCATCGGTCCCTCACAACCTATCCTTCATCTCTTCGACTGATGACTTTGAGATCTGGTGGACAATGTGGAAGACCCATGCCTTCAGGAGAGCCCTAGGACCATTGCTGAAACAACTTGACGCTGAAGCTGATACTTCTGCAGAACAGGTGCCACTTGCTCGCAAATCTCCTCGCGATAGTTTCCAGTGATGCTTTATAACCCTGCTCTGTTTCTTTGCAACAACAAGATGGCCCAGAGCCTGTCAATGATGATGGATCCCCCTTCAAATTCCTCCCCCAGCTCCAGTGGTCCTCTTCTGCAAGAACTCACTCCCTTTTAAAAAGGTTGTGATGCAGAGCCAGCCGATTCCAATAAAATCGGCTCCCAAGAGTAAAGACTCTTCAGGGTCAGCTGCCCCCCGAGCCTCAGTCAGGGCGAGAACAGCAGTGAGAAAAGTAGCTGCCAGGAAAACTTTGAAGGGCAAAAACCCTGCGCCAGCTCCAGAAAGCTCATATGTAAGCTGTTCTATACCCCATCTTGTTCCATTCGTCCTTCTAGGCTTTTATAGCATGTCAGTGTCCATTGATCCTGCTCTTGCAGACCTCTACTGAAGACAATACCAGCGAGGAGACGCAGTCCAGCCGACGAGGCTTCAAGCTCGGGCACCTCTGAGGACACCACCACGCAAAAACAATCAGATGTGCTACCGTCGGCTTCCAAGAAAAGGTCAGTCCCTGAACCTGCTGCCCTTCAAGCTCCCATCAAAACAGGGCAAGGAGGCTTATGCACCAAGAGTCAATGCACCAAGAGGGCTCGGAAGGATCAGCAAACCCCTTCCTCGAACCAAGAAGCTTTACATGTAACGGCTCTCCAACTCCTCCTAGCTTAGTTCTTGTGCTTTGCTGCCCAAATCGGCTCACCATCTTTTTTGCAGACTGATGAAACTCCCAGTTGGGATGTCGAGGAAGTTCTGATGCCCTCCACAACTCTGGAGGTAACAACCTCTAAAGGTGACATCGACCAAGTTGCCACCTTGGCCAAACCGACAGCAGAAACGCTAGAGCCGATCATCTCTTCTTCCGTTGAAAGCCGATATCGCAGACCAACGCTAACGGCTTAATGAGCAACAGGCTGCCTTGGACGCCACAACTGACACATCGGACAGCACTGCTGAACTGGCGACCCTGCGCAAAGGGTTGGAGGTCCTTGAAGAGAAGGTCCGGGCAACAAAAACAGCTCATTGGAGCTGAGGAAGCTCTCATCGTTCACTCCCCGAGGAAGCGGAAAGCCTCGAAGCTCGGACTGAAGGCCGACTTGGCCGAAACCCGCGCCTTGAACACGCAGCTGGTAGATCCTGTGTAATTTGTACTAGAGTCGATGGCTGTGCATCGGCTGTACATTTATGAATTTTTTTTTACTGGCCGATTTTTCTATCGGCCCCCAATGTTTCACTGCACATGTCTCGCACATGTTCATCTGATTAGGTGCCCCCCGAGCCGAATCTGTCAGGTAACTGCAGATATCGGCTCTGTAGTTAACCAGAGCACTGTATTTGAACATCGGCTCTGTCAGGACCAATGTTGACCTCTTCCAGCTCATCAGCCGACGTAAACCCGTATCCCCGCTTTCCGCCGCCCGTTAGATCGACGTTGAACACGGGCAGAACGTATGGTGAGGATAATTTTGGCCGATTGCTGGAATCGGCCTCCATGTTGTTTGAACTGCTCAATGAAGGTTTACATCTTGGTCTTGCTTCAGTATAACTACGTGACATGCTTGAGACGAGATTATCCCTTTTTATTTCTTGGGGCCAATCACAAGGATCGGTCTTGCCATGTTCGTCCACAGGTTTTGCTCTTGTTACACGGACAGGCCGGTGGATAAGACCAGCCTCACCCCGTTTTTCGTCACGTCGATGCGCTCGCAGTCGTCCAACGTGATGCCTGAGAGTGGCTCTTGGCCTGCCGTCTCCCAAACGTTCATGCCAGCCGTTGAAATCTCGGCTGAGTTATCTGCGTGGACGACCTCTACTTCATCTCCATCCCACTGTATTAAACATTGGTGCATAGTGGATGGAATGCAACAGTTGGCGTGGATCCAATCTCTCCCTAGCAGGACAGCATAGGTGCTCTTGCTGTCGACAATAAAGAACGTCGTAGGGATGGTTTTTCTCCCTACGGTTAGATCCACGTTCCGAACACCTTGCGCTTCAGATGCTTGGCCGTTGAAATCGCTCAGTGTAACGTTGGTCTTGATCAGATCCGAGCTAGAGCGTCCCAACCGTCGTAGCATGGAGTATGGCATAATGTTGACTGCCGCTCCGGTGTCCACCAGCATCTTGTTGACAGGCTGCCCATTGATATAACCCCGTAGGTACAGGGCCTTCAGGTGTCTGTAGCTTCTTTCTCGTGGCTTCTCAAAGACAACTGGCCGTGGGTCGCAGTCAAGTTGTGCCACGGGTGCTTCGTCTAATCCTGGAGCACTAAACTCCGCTGGAAGGATGAACACCATGTTTGTGCCAGCCGATGTCTCATCATCGGCTTTCCTTTGTTTGGGACGCCACTCTTTCTTTTGTGGTCGACCTTCTTCGTCCAGAGTTCGCTGAATTTTCGCGGCCAGATCAGGCCGCGCCTTCCGTAACGTGTGCAGGTATAACCTTTCGGCTTCCTCCAAACCACGTAGCCGCTGAACCCTGCGCTTTTGGGAACGGCTGAGTCCATCAGGGCACCACCTTGGCCGGTGGTACTTATCTTCTTCTTCTGCATCGTCGTCTTCTAACTCCTCGAGATCTTCCACCCGAGAGGACTCAGCGTGCTTGTTCCGAGGTGGGAGAGGTCCTAGACGTTCGAACACGGACACGTCACCTGCACCCTTCTTCTTCTGTATACATTCTGGGCAGTTTCCGATCGTAGGCAATCGGCTCATTCCTGAATCCCAGCAGTGTCTGAAGAAGGGACAGTCCCAGTGCCTATCCACGTCGTCTTGCTCTCTAGACTTTTCCTTGCCGTGGCGCTCATATCTCTCCTCGTCGCGATCATGCCGGCGGTCTCTCCTGGCGTCTCTGCTAGCCAGACGATCTCTTTCGTCATCGTCGTCATATCGCCGGCGTTGGTCGTATTGACTCACGTATTTGTTGAGGAGGTGATCAGAGAGAGGTCGCTGATATCGCACATTCTTCACTTCTCCCTCTGTGATGTAGCGCTTGCCATCTTGCCAGAGCCGATCGCGTGGAACGGCTTCCTCTTTGTCCTTGTTATGAGAGCAGCTGCCCTCGTCTCTGTCCTTACCAGGGTGGTCCCCAGGTCCTACCATGTTGATGCTGAACGAGGAACCTGGCTGGCACCTCCCAGGGTAAGTGCACTCCACCATGTTAACGGCGGGGAAGGGGTGCGTGTCGACTTTCATGGCGTATTGGCTAAAAATTAGCCGCCCTTGTTCTATCGCCATTTGGATCTGCTGACGCCACACCCTGCAGTCGTTGGTGGTATGGGTGAACGTGTTATGCCACTTGCAGTATGGCTTCGCGTTCAGCTCCTGCGCCGTGGGGATTTTGTGGCCTTCGGGTAACTTTAGTTGCTTCTCCTTCGAGCAAGAGGTCGAAAATTTGCTCAGCCTTTGGTCACGTCGAATTCAAACCCGCTTGGAGGACCTTGTGGCTTAACCCACTTGCGGGACACGGGGCTTGCCCCCGAGTCCATTCAGCCACTGCTACCTCTTGGTCTCCCGCGAGCCTTCATCTTCATCCGCCTCAACCAGGACCACCGCACGCTTGAATTTATCCCGGTACACCTTCGGGTGGCGCTGTTCATATAATGACAGCCTTCGCACCATATGCACCGGTGAAGGGTAGTCCGCTTGGGAGGCCACATCCTTGATCGGTGATGCGAGACCCACCACCGCCAACTTGATTGCTTCTTTTTCGCTCACACGAGCCGAATAGCATCGGTTCCTAACGGTCCCGAAGCGTTGGATGTATTCCGACACTCGTTTCTCCGCGCTCTGTCGTACTTGTGCTAGATCGGCAATGCCAGCCTCGGAAGCCTCTCGAATGATACCGCATGTGGAACTGTTCTTCCAACCGCTTCCAAGTCCGGATTGAGTCTGGTGGCAGCGATTTGTACCACCCGAAAGCCGATCCTGTGAGGGACTGTGCGAAGAACCTCGCACGTAGTTCATCTGATGCTGAGATCGTGCCCAGCTGCGCCAAATATCGGCTCACATGCTCGATTGAGTTGGAGCCATCTGACCCACTAAACTTGGAGAATTTGGGGAGCCGCCGATATTTGGGTGGTAGTGGGATCAAATCGTACTCGTTGGGGTACGGCTTGGAATAGCCGATTGCCCTCCTTTTCGGCACCATGCCGAACTGGTCTCTCAAGATTGTACTCGATCCGATCCGCGGTGCTCGGCTGCAGGAGTCGAACTCGAAGATTCGCCGGAGTGGCATACTTAGCCAGCCACGCTTGCTTCTCAAGCTCTGAGCCAACTGCAGGAGTTGAGCTCTGGAGGTTCGTCGGAGTGGCATACTTAGCTAGCCACGTCTGCTTCTCAAGATCTGTTCCAGAAGTTCCTCCTGCTGTTCTAGAAGTCCCTGATGTTGCAGTCTGGTTCGAGAGTACCAAGTTGCTGCAGTCTGGCACGTATGTGCACGTGTATCCGTGAGGGATCTCCTTAGGCGCCTCATAAAAGAACTGGTAATCACTAGGGTCACCACCGATCTTGTAGACGACGTATGCCGGTGAACTCGGCACTTCTGGTGCTGCCAACGCAAACGGCAACGGTGGTCGGGACTGGAGTGGTATCTCTCCTTGGTGAGTCCCTAGAGCTGGTCCTGACGGAGAATACTGATGGCTCGTGATTTCCTGGATCACCCGAAGGGCGACACGCTCCAAAGTGTTCACCGAGGCTCTCGGAATGGCGGTACGGCCGAATGAGCTACCATGAAATTAATCTCCCGACGCGAGACCGGGTGCGTTCCTCCGAAGGGGTAGACAGGGTCCACTCCATCGAGCGCGCTTCGGTGAGAACCCTTTCCACCTGATGCCGTGCGAGCGGGTTCTCTGGAAAGAGCCGATGAGGTCGGCTTCGAGGATAGCTTTGACCTCGTCATACTTCTTCTTGAGCTCCTCAGTCAGATCTTCGTACGTGACCGGAGTACCTTCCGCCATCTCAGATGTAGATGGCGATGCAGTTGATGTCGAAGATGGTCCCACCGGGCGTGCCAGATGTGTTGCGGTCGAAACCCACCGGCGGGCAGCGACGGGCAACACGAGAGAGCCGGGAGGCTCCCGGGACCGCGGCTGGCCCTGGTCCCTCGAGCGACGGCCCGCAAAGCCTCGGCACGCACGTCCGATGCTCGGTGCAGGGCGTGCCACCCGACCTATACCTGGTCAGGAAGGTGATGGATTTGCTTCGCTTAGTTTCCTGCATGGCATACACGTAAACATTAAATACGAGCCTCGATCGGCTCTCAGGTTGTCTCCGCGAATCGGCTCAAGGAGCCGATTCACCCATGATCCGTATGAGGTATACGATCACATGGTGGTCCTGCTTGATCAATATAAAGCTAAAACAACCTACGACGATTTAGGGTTTTCACCACATAATCGGAACATCCTACACGTGATTGAGCCTGGCAGCCACGCACGGTGGTAATAAACCGACCCTAGATAAGGCCTAAAAACCAACATGGAGTTGATCCCGGAACATCTCATCTAGGGCTAGCAAACTACACCCTACGTGCTACTGGATCCTTCAACCCGTTTGCAAGGCCTAACTATGCGAGATATTAAACTAATCCTTGAATAACAAGGAGCAATCATAACGGATCGGATCTACTAAATAATGATCAAGCGAGGCGCCGCCCTTACACCTAAGATAGGCGTAAGGGCGGCTAGACGTCTAAGGGTTGCATGGACGAAAGCATGTAACACGACGAAACAATGCTAACCCTAACACATCTATGATAACTACGTTCCTGTTGCGGTCAGAAACCCACCGGCGGGCAGCGACTGGCAACACAGTAGAGCCGGGAACAACTAGGGCTGCGGCTGGCCCCAGTCCCTCAGAGCGACGGCCCGCAAAGCCTCCTGGTCACACGTCCGATGCTATCGCAAGGGCGTGCCACCTGACCTATACCTGGTCGGGAAGGTGTTGGATGATGCCTCGCTTATTTCTCGCATGGCATACACGTAAACGTTAAATACGAGCCTCGATCGGCTCACGAGTTATCCCGTGAATCGGCTCAAAGAGCCGATCCACCCATGATTCGTACAAGGTGTTCGAATATATGGTGGTCCTGCTTGATCAAGATAAAGTTAATGCGATCTACGACGATTTAGGGTTTTCACCGCATAATCGGATCATCCTACTCACGATTGGGCCTCGCGCTCGCGCACGGTGACCGTAAGCCGATCCTAGACAGGGCCTAAAAACCAACACGAGGTTGATCCCCGGAACATCCTGTCTAGGGCTAGCAAACTCCACCCTACACGCCGCTGGATCCTCCAACCCTTTGTAAGGCCTAACTATTGTGGATGTTGAACTAATCCTTGCAGAACAAGGAGCAACCGTAACGGATCGGATCTACTAAACTATGATCAAGCGGGGTGCCGCCCCTACACCTAAGATAGGTGTAAGGGCGGCTAGATGTATAAGGGTTGCACTACGACAGACATATGATACGAAGAACAATGCTAACCCTAACACATCTAAGATAACTACGTTGCTCGCCATCAAAAAGGCTTCAGCGACGAGCAACGCATGAACAACGTGGGCAGGCTTAGGCTTGCCTAGATCGCAAGATGCGATCTATGCAGCATGGTGCTTACCGGAGAAACCCTCGAGACGAAGGAGTTGGCGATGCGCCGAGATTTGTTTGTGTTGAACGTTGGTTGTTGTTTATTCCATAAACCCTAGATACATATTTATAGTCCAAGGGACTTTCTAATTCGGGCGTGCACCTAACCGTGCACGGGTAAAACTCGACTCCTAACCGACACGTAATCTAATATGTTACGGATACAAGGGCAAACTAGCCCAAACTTTGCATGTAAGGCCGATTCACGTATTTCTTCTATATATATATCTTCAAGTCCATCTTGATCGCGGCCCACCTCTCGACTCGGTCAAACTCTGGTGATAACACATGCCCCCCTGGTTTTGGAAATGTCATTTCCAAAATCATTACGCTTTTCTTTCGTCGGGTCATGTCGTGGCAGAGCAGAACTACCGCAGAATCTTCCATCATTACGCCTCGCCCCCTGGGCTTCTCTGTATGAATTGACAATTTCGGCATCACGTCCTCGAGAACCGTCATGGCATTAAATCTCCACTACACTCCCTTTATTTATCTGTGCCAAACGGTTCACCACCCCATCCCCTTGCTCGCTTCCGTCCACCAGCGCCAAAAAAACCCTCTTCCCCTGCAGCCATGTCTTCCTCTTCCTCCTCTGCCTCAGGCCTCCCCCTCCAATCGCCGCCGAAGAACAAGAAAGAGGACGACCTCCACTCCGGGGCGAACCCCATCCCCTCTGACAAGGAGAAGAAAGAAGGAGAAGCAGAGAAGACCAAGGCCTCCCCCTCCGCCAGGCTCCCGTCGAAGAAGCGCTCCCGCATGTGGGCGGACAGCGAGGACGACGATGACGACGAGGAAGGAGAAGAGGAGGAGGAGGAAGATGATTCCTCCTCCTCCGCTGGGTATCCGCCGACGAAGCGCTTCCGCAGTTGGGCGGATAGCGAGGATGATGATGATGACGAGGAGGAGGAGGAAGCTCCAGCCGACGGCTGGGGCAGCAGCGGCGAGGACTTCTCCGGCAGTAGGGCCGATGGCGACGCCGACGACGATGGTAGCGAGGAGTAGTTATGTAGGATCAGTAGTCCCTTGAGCAATCGGCTCTTCTTTTGTTCTTCTTTGAGCAGTCGGCTCTTTATTGTAAGAAATCCCAATGTTAATGAAGAATTTCCCTTAACTTGATCTAGCCGATTTCTTATCGTACTGATTTGGCCGATTGTTTAACTTGATCACCGCTCAATAAGCCGATGGCAACGCACCGGTAACCTCAGGTTTTCAGACATTTTCCTGCCAGGCCCTTCTCTTCCAAATCCCCTTTGCTTTCAGGGGTTCTCTGAGATCATTGCTGACTCAACCCAGAGGCTGGAGATGATACTTCTGCGGGACAGGCTCCTGCTCCGTTTTCCCCACAGCAACTATTCCTCAAAAGCTGAGACATAGAGTCAGCCGATTTCAACAGAAATTGGCTCCTTATAGCAAAGGATCCTTCAGGACAATCTGCCCCCCGAGCCTCAGTTAAGGCGGGAAAGGTAGTGAGTCAGCCCAATGTGCCGCCATTGGCCTCAAATCATAACGCAGAGCCAGCCGACTTCAACAAAAATCGGCTTCCCAGAGCAGCAAGCCTTCAGGGTGAGCTGCCCCCCGAGCTTCCTCAGTCCACTTCTTCGTCTTTACAGGTCAGATCGGCTCCTTTCCTTCCTGCTCCATTGACCCTCTGATTATAACAGTTATACCTCTTGAGTCGATGGCCATGCATCGGCTTTATATCCTTAAGTCGATGTCTGCTGCATCGACTGTGCTTAAAAATTTTCGAATTTTTTACGGCCGATTCATGTATCGGCCCCCATCTTCAATACCCATCATCAAAGAATATCTTGGGCTGCTGGGCGTTTGAAAACTGCTCTTTCTTCATATCCTCGTGTTTTATCCACCTGGGTGCCCCCCCGAGCCGATTCTTTCAAGGGATTTGATGGTATCGGCTCTGTTGGACCAAATGTTGAACCCAGGCAGAATGGACGGTGAGGATAATTTTGGCCGATTGCTGGAATCGGCCTCCACGTTGCTTGTTCGATGAAGGTTTTGTAATGTTCCTCCATAAATTTATTTTGGGGCCGATCACAAGGATCAGCCTCGCCACGTCTGCTCATCGGTTTGTTCTTGCTACTCGGTCAGGCCGGTGGATAAAACCAGCCCAATCTCTGACTTTATCATGTTGGTGCGCTTGCTGTCGTCCACCTCGAGTGCATCGTGTAATCGTGGAGCACTAAGCTTCGTCGGAAGGACGAGCACCATGTTTGTGCCAGCCGATGTTTCATCATCGGCTTTCCTTTGCTTGGGGCGCCACTCCATTTTCCGTGGACGACCCTCTTCATCCAGGGTTCGCTGAACTTTCGCAGCCAGATCAGGTCGTGCCTTCCTCAGTGTATGCAAGTATAACCTTTCGGCTTCCTCCAGGCCGCGCAATCGCTGAACCTTGCGCTTTTGGGAACGGCTGAGTCCATCAGGGCACCACCTTGGCCGGTGGTACCTGTCTTCTTCTTCTCCCTCGTCTTCTGAATCCTCGAGATGTTCCAACCGAGGGGACTCAGCGCGTTTGCTTTGTGGCGGGAGAGGCCCTAGGCGCTTGAACACGGACACGTTGGCTGCCTCCTTCTTCTTCTGGTTGCATTCTGGGCAATTGCCGATTGTGGGCAATCGGCTCATTCCTGAATCCCAGCAGTGTCTGAAGAAGGGACAGTCCCAGTGCCTATCCACGTCGTCTTGCTCCCTCGACTTTTCCTTGGCGTGGCGCTCGTATCGCTCCTCGTCGTGATCATGCCGACGACGTCTCCTGTCGTCCCTAGCCAGACGATCTTTTCATCA
Source organism: Lolium rigidum (assembly GCF_022539505.1). Classification (NCBI taxonomy): domain Eukaryota; kingdom Viridiplantae; phylum Streptophyta; class Magnoliopsida; order Poales; family Poaceae; genus Lolium; species Lolium rigidum. The sequence goes on along the minus strand of NC_061512.1, from coordinate 49,900,428 downwards.
TCGTCGTTGTATCGTCGGCGTTGGTCATACTGACTCACATACTTGTTGAGGAGGTGATCAGAGAGAGGTCGCTGATATCTTATGTCTTCACTTCTCCCTCTGTGACGTAGCGCTTGCCGTCTTGGCGGAGCCGATCGCGTGGAGCGGCTTCCTCTGTGTCTTTGCTATGAGAGCAGCTGCCCTCATCTCCAACCTTACCAGAGTGGTGCCCAAGCCCTGCCATGTTGATATTGCACGAGAGATCTGGCTGGCACCCTCCATGGTAAGTATACTCCACCATGTTCACGGCGGGGAAGGGGTGTGTGTCGACCTTCATGGCGTACTGGTTGAAAATTAACCGTCCATTTTCTATCGCCATTTGGATCTCGCTGCCGCCACACCTGCGAGTCGTTAGTGGTGTGGGTGAACGTGTTATGCCACTTGCAGTATGGCTTTCCGTTCAGCTCCTGCACCGTGGGGATCTTGTGTCCTTCGGGTACCTTTATATGCTTCTCCGTGAGTAAGAGATCGAAAATCTGCTCCGTTTTGGTCACGTCGAAGTCGAACCCTTTTGGAGGGCCTTGTGGCTTCACCCATTTGCAGGACACAGGGCCGGCCGCTCGAGTCCATTCAGCCACTGCTACCTCTCGATCTCCCGCAGCACCTTCATCCTCGTCTGCCTCAACCAGGGCCACCGCACGCTTGAATTTGTCCTGGTAAACATCTGGGTGGCGCTGTTCATATGCTGACAGCCTTCGCACCATGTGCGCCAATGAAGGGTAGTCTGCTTGGGAGGCCACGTCCTTGATCGATGATGAGAGACCCACCACCGCCAACTCGACTGCTTCTTTTTCACTTACGTGAACCGAATAGCATCGGTTCCTAATAGTCCTGAAGCGCTGGATGTATTCTGACACTGTCTCCCCGCGCTTCTATCGTACTTGTGCTAGATCGGCAATGCTAGCCTCGGAAGCCTCTGAGTGATACTGCTCATGGAACTGCTCTTCCAATTGCTTCCAAGTCCGGATGGAGTTCGGTGGCAGCGAAGTGTACCACCCGAAAGCCGATCCTGTGAGGGACTGTGCGAAGAACCTCACACGCAGCTCGTCTGATGCTGAGATCGTGCCCAGCTGTGCCAAATATCGGCTCACATGCTCGATGGAGCTGGAACCATCCGATCCACTAAACTTTGTGAAGTCCGGGAGCCGATATTTGGGTGGTAGCGGGATCGAGTTCGTAGTCGTTGGGGTACGGCTTGGTATAGCCGAACGTCTTCCTTTTCGGCATCATGCCGAGCCGATCTTTCAGAATTGTACAAATCTGATCCGCGGTGATGGCTGAAGGTGTCGAACCCTGAAGATTCGCCGGGGTGGCATACTTGACTAGCCATGCTTGCTTTTCCGGTTCTAAGCCAACTGCAGGAGCTGGGCTCTGGAGGTTTGTCGAAGTGGCGTACTTAGCTAACCACGTTTGCTTCTCAAGATCGGCTCCCGACGTTCCTCCTGCTGTTCCAGAGGCCCTCGCTTGTTGCAACCTGGTTCGAGAGTGCCCAGGTATTGAGGTCTGGTACGTATGCGCACGCGTATCCGTGCGGGATCTCCTTGGGCGCCTCAGGTAGGAATTGGTAGTCACTAGGATCACCACCAATCTTGTAGACGACGTATGCCGATGAGTTCGGCACTTACGGTGCTGCCCATGCGAACGGCAGCGGAGGATGGGACTGGAGTGGCATCTCTCCTTTGTAAGTCCCTAGAGCTGGTCCCGACGGAGAATACCGATGGCTCATGATTTCCTGGACCACGCGCAGAGCGACACGCTCCAAAGTGTTTACCAGGCTCTCAGAGTGGTGGTGCAGCGAATGAGCCACCATGTAGTTGATCTCCTGACGCAGCGACCTGGTGCGTTCTTTTGACGGGGCGGACAGGTCCACTCCATCGAGTGCGCCTTCAGGTGAGAACCCCTTCCACCTGACGCCATGGGAGCGGGTTCGTGGAAAGAGCCGATGAGTTCGGCTTCGAGGACCGCCTTGATCTCGTCATGCTTCTTCTTGAGCTCGTCGGTCGGATCCTCGTACTTGACCGGAGTGCTTTCCGCCATCTCGGATGTAGATGGCGATGCGGTGGATGTCGAAGATTGTCCCACCGGGCGTGCCGCGAATGTGTTGCGGTCAGAAACCCACCGGCGGGCAGCGGCCGGCAACACGAGTAGAGCCGGGAACAACTAGGGCTACGGCTGGCCCCGGTCCCTCGGAGCGACGGCCCGTAAAGCCTCCCGGTCACACGTCCGATGCTATCGCAAGGGCGTGCCACCTGACCTATACCTGGTCGGGAAGGTGTTGGATGATGCCTCGCTTATTTCTGCATGGCATACACGTAAACATTAAATACGAGCCTCGATCGGCTCTCGAGTTATCCTGTGAATCGGCTCAAAGAGCCGATCCACCCATGATTCGTACAAGGTGTCCGAATATATGGTGGTCCTGCTTGATCAAGATAAAGTTAAAACGATCTACGATGATTTAGGGTTTTCACCGCATAATCGGATCATCCTACTCACGATTGGCACTAGTAGGAAAAGCCTCATCAGTGGCGCACGAAAAATGGATTCTGTGGCGCATGGGAGGTGCGCCACAGAAACGTCGCCACAAAAATAAGGTTTCTGTGGCGCACCTGTTCATGCGCCACAGAATTAAGGCTTCGTGGCGCACGTGTTCTTAGGTGCGCCACGTAAAAGCGTGCGCCACTGAATTGGTTTTTAGTGCGCCACAGAATTTGCTTGTATTATACACGATTTTGTGCTGCCTGCTATACATAGACAGACAATACGGATACACGGATACACAGGGTTATATACAGCAACATTCAGATATAATATAAAAATCATGTACATTGCACAGATATAACATAGACATCATCATCACATTACTTAGAGCCCGATCGAGATACATATATAGTGACAAGTGTCAAATGTTTTGCATACAACTCTTAATTCATACAAAATTCACAATTTCGAGATACAAAGTAGTCTTCATCCGGTTCCTCCTTTGCTCCATCATCTCTACCCACCAGGCTCGCTTGCATCGGGGTCCTTCATCCAGTTCCTACTATGATGAAAATGGAAGAAAGTGAGACCAACAAGTCCGATGCACAAGAGAAATGGAATAAATGCCTCATACATTGTTGGTCAACACAAATATTAACATTCGGGGACGGTGTAAGTGAGACCAAGTCCGATGCACAAGAGATTGATATTTGTGCTATCTTACCAGGCTCACTTACGCCGCCCCCGAGTGTACGGTGACCAAACATTTTAATCATCGGCATTTTGAAAATGTCAAAGCAAATGGAATGACAAAATGGAATAAGTGCCTCATACATTGTTGGTCAACACAAATATTAACATTTAGGGATGGCGTAAGTGAGACCAAGTCCGATGCACAAGAGATTGATATTTGTGCTATCTTACCAGGCTCACTTACGCCACCCCCAAGTGTACGGTGACCAACATTTTAATCATCGGCATTTTGAAAATACCAAAGCAAATGGAATGACAAGGGCCTCATACTTTGTTGGTCGAAACAAATATTAACATTCCGGGACGGAGTTAGCGAGCCGGGTAGGATGCACAAGAGATTGATATTTGTGCAATCACACGAGGCTCACTAACACCGCCCACGAGTGTACGGTGACCAAGCATTTTAATCATCGGCATTTTGAAAATCTCAAAGAAAATGGAATGACAAAATGGAATAAGTGCCTCATACATTGTTGGTCAACACAAATATGAACATTTAGGGATGGTGTAAGCGAGGCCAGGTAGGATGCACAAGAGATTGATATTTGTGCTATCTTACCAGGCTCACTTACGCCACCCCCGAGTGTACGGTGACCAAACATTTTAATCATCGGCATTTTGAAAATCTCAAAGCAAATGGAATGACAAAATAGAATATGTGCCTCATACATTGTTGGTCAACACAAATACTTTGCAGAAGGGCCCCCTTTCCCCGGTCGGCGTTCCGTCAACGGGTGCTTGACGACACAACAACGCCGATCTGCATCTCCGGTGCAGAACCACGCCAGTCCCTCGCTGTCCAGTGAACGAGTCCTTGATGCAAAGACCGTGCCGGCCTGCCCAGCATTATGCCGGGCCGTGTTGCCACGCTTCAAGCCGTGTGTCCCGCGCCCGCGCAGTCGCCTTCTTGCCCGGTGAACCAATAGGCTGATCGTTGGAATAAGGAAACCGATGACAGCCGGTCGCAAGATTAAATTGCGATCGGCCGTCATCGGCTTCCTTATTCCAACGATTAGTCTATTCGTTCACCGGGCAAGAAGGCGAAGAGTGCAAGGCGCATGATCGACACGGCCCGAAGCGCGACAACGAGGGTCGGCATGATGCTAGGGAGGCTGGCACCATCTTGGCATTAAGGACTCGTTCACGTACTCGGACGGCGAGAGAAGAAAAGTGGTGCTGCGCCGGAGAGGCATGTCGGCGTTGTTGTCTCATCAAGGACTCGTTCACGGAACGGCGGCCAGGGAAAGGGGGCTCGTCTACAAAGTATATTGCGGCGTATAGGTGACCAAACATTCTAATCATCGGCACTAAAATGGAAGAAAGGCCAATGCAATTAAGAAGTAGCTAGTATGAACTAAATGGAATGCCTCATACTTTGTTGGTCGAAACAAATATGAACATCCCGGGATGGCGTTAGTGAGGCCAGGTAGGATGCACAAGAGATTGATATTTGTGCCATCACACCGAGGCTCACTAGCGACACCCCGGAGTGTACAGATTGACCGAACATTCTAATCATCGGCACTAAAATGGAAGAAAGAGCCAAGTGGTATCAACTAAATGGAATGCCTCATACTTTGTTGGTCGAAACAAATATTAACATCCAGGGATGGAGTAAGTGAGGCCGGGTAGGATGCACAAGATATTGATATTTGTGCCATCACACCAAGCCTCACTTGCTCCACCCCCGAGTGTACGAGTGATCGACCAACCATCTAATCATCGACAAGTAAATCACTTGGGGTAATGTTAAAATGTTTGTCTCCATATTTGGGAGACATTTTTAATATTGGAGTCTAGCTAATGAAAATCAAGAACTAGTCTTGATCTCCAAATGGTGATTAGAGGGAATTTATTCATCTTAAGCAACATTAGGGACAAATGGGATCATGCAAGGGACTTGGGTCATTTGGATCATAAGGCATCAATTAAGGAGGCAACCAGGGACAAAGGGAAACATTTGATGATCCATTATCATAGGCAACAAAGCAGCAACTTTTTCCCCTCTAATCTAGCTAGAGTCCTTAAAAGAAATCCATCATAAGCATGGTCAAATACACATATATAGCATGGGGCAGATGCTCCAAAGGGATTATATATTCATCACTTGGTAATTTGGAGAGCAAACAAGCGAGTAGCCATATCACTCAATCCAATAATATAGTAATTTGGATCATAAGGCATCAATTAAGGAGGCAACCAGGGACAAAGGGAAACATTTGATGATCCAAGTAAGTGCATGACACTTTGAGCTACCCAAGAATAAAGGCCAACAGTGGATAAACATCCGCTCAACCATTTCTTGCACTAGAGGAAAAGTAACCAACATTGAAACTTGAATAGTCAAGTGACACTACAAGCAGCTCACACACACATGCAAACACATGTGTTGACAAGTAACTAAACAAGCGAGAAGAACACCACCGAGATATTCATGGGTACTTAGGATCAGTAGGGAATTGATAAAGTACGAGTGAGGAGCAAGCATACCATCGAAACTGTCAATTTGAGAGAAATAACATTGGGGTAATGTTAAAATGTTTGTCTCCATATTTGGGAGACATTTTTAATATTGGAGTCTAGCTAATGGATATCAAGAACTAGTCTTGATCTCCAAATGGTGATTAGAGGGAATTTATTCATCTTAATTAAGCAACATTAGGGACAAATGGGATCATGCAAGGGACTTGGATCATTTGGATCATAAGGCATCAATTAAGGAGGCAACCAGGGACAAAGGGAAACATTTGATGATCCATTATCATAGGCAACAAATCAGCAATCTTTTTCCCCTCTAATCTAGCTAGAGTCCTTAAAAGAAATTCTACTTAAAATGAAGTAGCTCTCTGTTGGTATTGGTTACCAACAGGAACTCAAGCCACTACTCGATCTTACTAATTCAAAGCAGGACCAATGCAAGACCAGTGCTGATGTTGCCATCATCTCTGCCCCCAAGAACTCTCTCATGCTCTCTCTCACATGCCATGCCAGCTGCTTGCTCCAAAACACAAGCATCACACAGGCAGAGCATAGAAAAAATATATAGCTAACAGACACGAGTAAAACAAAAAGAATGTTTGATCTGTTTTTATTCATGATGACCACAACAACGAAGCACAACAAGCATCCGGATCGAGCACAACATCATCCTCTCCGTAATTTTGTCCAGAGCAGCATCAACATCCGGAGAACAACAACGAGCACAAGAGCATCCAGATCAAGCACAACATCAACACATCCAGAGCGAGGGTAGAGGAAGAGGGAGGGGAGGGAGAGGTGGAGCTCACCGACGCTAGGGGTGGATCGAGGAGGAGGTTGACGACGACGGCAGGGGTGGAGGAGGAGGGAGGGGAGGGGAGAGGTGGAGCTCACCGATGATAGGGGTGGAGGAGGAGGTTGACGACGACGGCAGGGGTGGAGGAGGAGGAAGACGCGGCGGCTCCTCCTCCTTGACGCGGCGGCCCCTCCTCCTCCATGCGGCGGCCCCTCCTCCTCCATGCCGCAGCGGCTTGTGCTGCAGGTGGCGGGGATGGGTGGAGCGTGGCGGCATGCGGCCCTCGCGGAGGAAGGAGGCGGCGGCGGCGACGGCCAGTGCGACGACCATGGCGGCGGCGGCGGGGGAGAGGGGAGGGGAGGTGAACGTACGGGCGTGGGGAGGGGAGGGGAGGGGAGGGGTACGGGGATGATATAACTTACCCTAATTCTGTGGCGCACCAGCACAAGTGCGCCACAGAAATAACTACTTCTGTGGCGCACCAGAGCCAGTGCGCCACAGAAATAACTACTTCTGTGGCGCACCGAGTCGGTGCGCCACGTAAATAGTTATTTCGTGGCGCGAAGCATTGTGCGCCACGTAAATACCTACCCTAATAATTCGTGGTGGCAGAATGTGGGCCCCACATAATTTCCGTGGCGCACGGTTCAGCCATGCGCCACAAAAATAAGCTATTTTTGTGGCGCACACTTCCTGGTGCGCCACAAAATAAGTTTCTGTGGCGCATTCAAAACGGTGCGCCACAGAACTAAGCTTTGCCTATAAGGGTTTTCCTACTAGTGTGGGCCTCACGCTCGCGCACGGTGACCGTAAGCCGATCCTAGACAGGGCCTAAAAACCAACACGAGGTTGATCCCCGGAACATCCTGTCTAGGGCTAGCAAACTCCACCCTACACGCCGCTGGATCCTCCAACCCTTTGTAAGGCCTAACTATTGCGGATGTTGAACTAATCCTTGCAGAACAAGGAGCAACCGTAACGGATCGGATCTACTAAACTATGATCAAGCGGGTGCCGCCCCTACACCTAAGATAGGTGTAAGGGCGGCTAGATGTATAAGGGTTGCACTACGACAAGCATATGATACGAAGAACAATGCTAACCCTAACACATCTAAGATAACTACGTTGCTCGCCATCAAAAAGGCTTCAGCACGAGCAACGCATGAACAACGTGGGCAGGCTTGTGCTGCCTAGATCGCAAGATGCGATCTAGGCAGCATGGTGCTTACCGGAGAAACCCTCAAGACGAAGGAGTTGGCGATGCGCCGAGATTTGTTTGTGTTGAACGTTGGTTGTTGTTTATTCCATAAACCCTAGATACATATTTATAGTCCAAGGGACTTTCTAATTCGGGCGTGCACCTAACCGTGCACGAGTAAAACTCTGACTCCTAACCGACACGTAATCTAATATGTTACAGATACAAGGGCAAACTAGCCCAAACTTTGCATGTAAGGCCGATTCACGTATTTCTTCTATATATATATATATATATCTTCAAGTCCATCTTGATCGCGGCCCACCTCTGACTCGGTCAAACTCTGGTGATAACAGTTGCTCGCCATCAACAAGGCTTCAGCACGAGCAACGCATGAACAACGAATAAACGTGTACTGCCTAGATCGCAAGATGCGATCTAGGCAGCATGATGCTTACCCGGAAGGAAACCCTCGAAACAAGGGGCTGGCGATGCGCCTAGATTGGTTTGTGATGAACGTGATTGTTGTTTATTTAGAAACCCTAGATACATATTTATAGTCCGTAGACTTTCTAACGTGGGAGTAATCCCAACCGTGCACGAGCCAAATTCTATCTAACCGACACGTATCCTACTATATTTACAGATACACGGGCCAATTAGCCCAAAGTTTGTATACAAGGCCGATTCAATGTATTCCTTCCAGGTATATTCTTCAAGCCCATCTTAATCGCGGCCCACCTTTGATCCGGTCAAATTCTGGTGATAACAGCAGGATCTCAGAGTGTAAGGCTGTGGTTAGATTTATCTTAATTACTTTCTTGTAGTTCCGGATGCTTGCAAGGGGTATAATCACAAGTATGTATTAGTCCTAGGAAGGGCGGTACATTAGCATAGGTTCACCCACACAACACTTATCAAAACAATGAAGATTAATTAGCCGTATGTAGCGAAAACACTAGACTAAAATCCCGTGTGTCCTCAAGAACGTTTGGTCATTATAAGTAAACAAACCGGCTTGTCCTTTGTGCTAAAAAGGATTGGGTCACTCGCTGCAATTGTTACTCTCGCACTTTACTTACTCGTACTTTATTCATCTGTTACATCAAAACCCCCTGAATACTTGTCTGTGAGCATTTACAGTGAATCCTTCATCAAAACTGCTTATCAACACCTTCTGCTCCTCGTTGGGATCGACATTCTTACTTATCGAAGATACTACGATACACCCCCTATACTTGTGGGTCATCAAGATTATTTTCTGGCGCCGTTGCCGGGGAGTGAAGCGCTATTGGTAAGTGGAATTGGTAAGGGAAATTTCTACTGTTTGTGCTGATTTTATTTCTGACTACTGCTATAACTCATTATGGAGAGATCTTCTCTTGAGTGTTTATTTGGGAAATCTACTACTACTGCAAAGGTAGTGGATGAGGCGCCAGGTAAGGAAGAAATACCATACAAAATACCTATGAAAATTGTTGAACGTGTAGTGGGTAACCGTTATACAGGTGATGGAACTGTCCACCCTGGAGATCATTTATTGTTCTTACATGAATTATGCGGTTTATTCAAGTGTGCAGGTATTGCTATGGATGAAGTGAGGAAGAAACTATTCTCCGTATCGCTGTCTGGTAAAGCGGCGCATTGGTATAAATTACTGGATAATGGGGATTCTCTTGAATGGAATGATATTGTGCCCCGGTTTTATTCTAAGTTCTATCCTCCAAGTGAGATTCACAGATCGGAATCGCATATATAATTTTTGGCCTCATGAAGGAGAGAGTATTGCCCAAGCGTGGGGGAGATTGAAGTCTTTAATGCTCAAATGCCCCATTCATGAGCTTCCTGGTAATATTATTATTGATAATTTCTATGCAAGACTTTCTTTTCAAGACAAGACCTTGCTGGATACTTCTTGTTCTGGATCATTTACACGCAACAAGGAAGAGTTTAAAAGGGACCTTCTTAATTGGATCCAAGAAGATACTGAAGGATGGGAGAACGACAAGGATAGAGAATCAGGTATAAATTATGATTATAAATGCACTAGTCATCAACCCGTGCATCGCACGGGCTAGCTATTTAAATGAGTTGTATTATTTTTGTTTTTAGAGTATATTGATTTGAAAAATATGTGTAATTGAATACTATAATTGATGTAGTTCTCATCCATTTAATTGTTATTAGTGTCATTTAAGTTGGGTTGCAGGGTTTATTAAGAAATTTTTATTTTTTTATAAGAACAATAGGTGATATTATTTATAGATTTTTAAAATGAAATTTATAAAAATAATCTGCGTTTAAGTAGCCACCATTTGTTGAGTTGGAAATTTTTATTTTTACGTTTGTGAAATAGTGAGCCATTTTTGACAACTATAATACTATGATAATCCGGCTCCGTATTACTGATGTAGTTCTCATACATTTAAATGTTATTAGTGTCAATTAATTTGGGTTGCAGGGTTTATTAAGATTTTTTAATTTTTTTGTTGTATGAGAATAGTAGGTGATATTATTTTTAGATTTTTAAATGAAAATTTATAAATATAATCTACGTTTAAGTAGCCACCATTCGTTGAGTTGGGATTTTTTATTTTTACGTTTTTGAAATAGTGAGCCATCCTTTGACAACCGTAATTCTTTGTGAGTGTGGGTCTGGGTGTACATTTTAGCCTTCACTTGTCGTCTTCTACCTCTGCCTAACTTTTATACAGAATATACTCACACTCTTTGTCTCTTGGTCTTCAAATCCCCTTTGTTCTCTCTATTTATTAAATTGAAGCAGCACTTTCTCCTCGAAATAGGCTTGCGCCCCGCTATATTAATATAGCAAACGACCCGATACAACGAACGCGCTGGGGCCGCAGCACAACCAAGCCCAAAAGAAAAGAAAAAGAAACGAAAGAAGAAAAAATGCCGACACCGGAAGATCGACGAAAACGATGATGACCCGCAACCGCTGCACCCTCCGGAGAAGTACCACCACGCTCCTAGCACGCCGAGGCACCGCATACCAAGCAACACCTTCACCAAGGGGACGACGATGACGCCGCTGCTGCCCGGACTAGTCCTAGGGTTTCCCCCGGTATGCGGAGGGGATTGGGGAGGAGGTACACCCGACGCCCTTCAGGAAGGAAAGGTGACACCCGTAGGCGTCACCGCGTCGGTGTCGAGCATGCCGACAGGGATTTCTCCCGACCACCAAACCGACCACCCCAGACGCTCCGACGTGCTCCACCTACCATGCCGCCCACCCGCACACGCCACCACGGTCTTGTAGCCATCCTCGCCGCCTAACTGTGGTCACCGGAGCAGGGCCTAGAGGAAGAGAAGGGATGCAGCAGGGACGGGGTAGTAGCACCGCAGCCACGCGGGAGGGAACTGCCTCCACCGCCTTCGCGGTAGCCGACCGGATGAGGCTACGAGGCAAACCAGGCCCGAACTGGCCCGGCCGGACCCAAAAGGGCCCGCAAAGCCCCGCTGCTACGCTGCAGCTGGCCGGCCGAGCGCCGCCGCCGCCCACCCACCGCCGCCCTGCCTTCTCTTCCTCCGTGGAGCGCCGCCGGCGTGCCAAGAGCAGAGCCACCGCCGTGCCCCTCCGGGCCCCGCCCGGGCCCGGATCCGGGCCGAGCGGGCCCTGCCATGGCGCCGCCTGTGCAGCCTCCGCCGCCAACGGCCGCGCCGCCACCCCTCCTCCCACCCGACGTGGGGATCTCACCCCGCCACGCCGGACCGCCGCCGGCCGAGGAGCACCTCCCGGCCGCACCTACCCCGCGCGGCGCGCAGCGCCGAGAGGGGAAAGTCGAGGGCCGCCGGCGCCGGCGCCGCCCGGGCCTTGCCCGGCGACGCACGCCGACGACGGCGGAGGAGAAGAGGAGGAGGGGGGAGCTGGACGAGGGTGGGTGGCGGCGCGGCCCCGTCGCCCGCGGGGGACGACGCGGTCGCGAGAGCGTTTTTTTCCTACCCTAGCTAGCTACCAAGCTAGATCTTCTTGAAGCAGCACTTTCGGCCCTTAGCACCAGATACGCACCATTTGAGATTTATTATGCTCTGATTTTGCATCTTATTGCTCCAGTTTTTGGATCGAGATGCTGGTATGCTACTTCGTGTACGCCGTAGGTAGGGCTTTTGATCCTGGCAGCGATAGTGATGATGTTAGGGATCCAGGCGGGCATGGTGGAGTAGCATAGCTCTGATTCTGGTTTGCGTGGAGGTCGGGTGGCAGGATTATAGAGGAGTCGGACCTCTGGCACGGAGCAGCGGTCTTGGAGGAGCAGCTGGCTATTCAGAATCTGGTCCGCTTGAGATTGGATTGTGGAGGCGATGTAGCAGTTTGTTCAGCTCCTTGTGTGGCGTTGGGCCCTCTTCTATCCTGCAAGGTATTTTTGCATGTATTGTTGGTTTAAGCTGAAGGTACTTGTTGTTAGGGTGTTCATACTGTTTTGTTCTAGCAGAAATGTGAACATATAGTTCATGGAAGCATGGTAAGCAGTGAAATTCCAATTTTGAAACAAATTTAGCATTGTTTTCCAATTACATACTGATGTTAATAATAGTACTGAAGGATTTATATAATTCAGTAGCTGGGGAAGGGGCAGTATACAAATCAACTGGTCAGTTGTAGACATCATCGCTCCTTGCTTCATGTATCTTCCCTTAAATTGTGGGGCATTGTCTAATTCTTATATCATAAGTAGAATAAGACTTTTTAGGCTATTTAAACAAAGAACTATTCTATGCATATAATAAAATATCTGATAGAACCATATTTATATGTAGCCATCTATGAGAACCTTAGAAGGAGTAAAATAAGAAATCTAAGGATTCTTGCACTAAAGGATCTCCTTGTACACAATATTTTTTGCTAAATTATTTTCTTGAGATTCTTCATCTGATATTAGAACTTTGAGTCCATCTCTGCTTGTGACGCGTGATACTGTTACATAGAGTTGGCCATGTGTGTGAAGACTTGCTTTGGTAAATAGAGTCCAACATTTTTTTAGTGACTGTCCCTGACTCTTGTTTATCGTCATTGCAAAACAAACTGATATTGGGTACTGCCTCCTCTTCAACACAAACGGCGATTTTGATTCATTGTCACATGTGTCTTCTTAATACTATAACATGCTACCTTGTACAAATGCAAGGTAGTACTATTCAGTTTGTATAGAGGTGTCTTTGGTTAATTTGTTGGTACTAAATCTTTGCGACTCCCTTAATCAGTAGTTGTGAAAATAACTCATTTACATCCTTTGTTTATTCAAGTTTAGAAAACTCAGTTACATCCGAGGAGGAGCAGCTTGCAGATGCAGAACGGTCGTGGATGCTTATCGGTTGCCATTTTCTACCTCCATGTCACGCAGGCTTGCGCGTTGGCGCCCCTCGCAGGAACTCTACCTCCAGCGGCGGCGCTCACTGGGATTCGTTAGCTCGCCCAGCTTTCCACCTCTCTCGCCGGTGCCGGTGCCGGTGCCGATGCCCCTGCTCCACCCGTGGGATGCAGACGGAGTATCACCCACCTCCTGCGGATGCAGCTCACGTCAACCTCGCACTGGGTGGCAAACCCGCTTTGCATGCTGCCCGGTTCGATGTTGATGCTACGGATTTGACTCCCCATTTGACTTTGCCACGGACGAAGTCCACGTTGTGCCCGCCGCTTATGTTGCGGACGCCCTTGACGATCATGGCGACGACACGGACGAAGATGGCGCACCGGACTATGCTCAGGTTCTTGCTAACTGCCTTGCAACTTGGATGGCAACAGCAGGTTCACTTTCACTGATGAAATCTGAAACAAAATAGCCTTCAATGGTCAGTACTACTTTAATATGTGGCATGGTGTTTCAGAGAATTTCAAGCTATTCATTATGTTCGTATGCGTATAACTAATCTCCATCTCTGTATTTGGCATTGCTAATTTCCACACTGTTTCAGAGCTTCGGAAAGTTACATCTTCTCCATGTATTCTACTCATGAATCATGATGTAAGAATTTATCTCAGGTACCATCTCGTTTCTCTGTATTTTGTGTAGTTTGTCCATAAGTTAGGATAGGTGTGTTGTTGATTATTTGCAATCGGTCTCCTTCTTTCCGCTGAAGTAAATCTTCAGGTATATTTACCCAGGCCTCATCTTCTTCATTCCTATTAACCCATCGCCAATCTTCAGAATCCACTCCGCAAATTCTGCGGTCTTCTTTTGGTCCTCTAGAGTATCTGTTAGTGGATTAACACACGTTCTGAGTGAGCTTAAATTCCTTGAAGTGCTTACATTCAATAACGACTAATTCTTAACATGTACAGACATGCCATGAACCAAAAAACTATGGTGATATAATTGAAAATCTTTCATTTAACTACTCATTCGGTTATTCCCAGAATGCCTATTCTATGAATTTACGTTTTATAAAAATAGCAGCGAATGACAAAAATTATGAACATGAATGATGGTATATTCATTACCTGATTCCTGGCGAACTGCATCTAGGAATCATTGTTTACACAAAACTCCATTGAATCTATAGTATTCTGCTGAGCTCTTCAAATATGCGCGTGAAGTAATAACTTTTGCTCATTCACACTAACTTCATTAATCGTCAGAGTGCAGTTTGCAGCTGTCTTAGCTTCTTCACCGGCCCATGCATGCTTCTCTCAATTTTAGTAAACTGCAGTATTCCAGTGCAATACCTGCTTCTCTCGATTTCAGTAAATCTGCAATATTCAAATGCAATGCTACGTCAGCTCTTCAAATCTGCACATGAGGGAAATTTTTTTTTCTCACTGAAACTAACTTTATTAACCCCAATTCTGCTGTTGTTGATGATGTGTTCTTGTAATTTTGTCTGATGCAGAACGGCTACACGGCAGTCGGAGACGTACAGCTTTGCAACCGAAGACATACCTGGTTCCACGGAGCGGCAGGTCTCGATATACCTGGTTCCACGGAGCGGCAGGACTCGATGTGCACCTGCCCAGACCGCCGACCACCCGAGTGCCATCTAGGGTTAGAGATCAGTGGACATACGTAAAGATCAGAGACTGCACATGCACTGTGTTATAAGCTGATACAAAGGAAACAGACAGAGACAGATGTCGGCCGTCCGGTGAAGGCATGCAGTGGAATCGGGAAATCGAGGAGATGATGGGGAGCAGCCATTGCCGGTCTCTTGATGACAGCGTTTGTGCCTTGGTAGGGCAGAAACGGTGGAGAGTTTGCGAGGAAGACGTTTTGTTTGCATCCCTTGTGTGGTAGAGGTCCTTAATTAAGGAGGCCTGCACGTGGGATAGAACGCTAGGACTCTTTTCTTTTTCATCCTATGGCTATAGATTAGTGAAGGGAAGATCGGATGGTTAAGTTTCTTAGTTGCGGAGGATTAACGTGATGGCTCCGTGGGAGTCTCCAATTAGTAAATATAAGATTGAAGCTTTTATGGATACTGATAAATTTCGTAATATGAGTGCTACTTATGGTCTTGATTCTCAAGTTGCTGCAAATCTTTATAAAGCTTTTGCCTCTTATTATGAATTGCCTAAAAAGAACTTTGATAAGTATCATGAACCGTATAAAGATAAAATTGATTCATCTATATATAAATGTGTTGTAGTTGAAACTGTTGATCATGTTATTCCTGAAGCTTATATTGAAAAAACTCCTTTCCCTGCTAAAATGAAGGAGTACTCGTTATAAATAGTGCGGTTCATAAAAGTGAAAATAAACCTATAGAACCCGAAGAACAAATAAAAGTTGAACCTCGTTGTTGCAATTGTTAAAGATCTAGTGACTCGAAAATGTGGAGGATGGTCATATTATTTTCTGTGAAGATGCCTCTAATATTGTTTCGCATCCTAATAAGTCTAGGAAAGCTAGTGTTCCTATGCTATCTCGTTAGAATTGGTGATCATTGTTATTATGGTTTATGTGATATTGGTGCAAGTATTAGTGCTATTCCTTATGAGCTTTACACGGAGATTATGCACGAAATTGGTTCTTGTGAACTTGAAGATATTGATGTGGTTATTCGGCTGGCTAATAGAGAAACTATCTCTCCAATTGGTATTATTCGAGATGTGGAAGTTTTATGTGGTAAGATTAAATATCCTGCTGACTTTTTGGTACTTGGTTCTCGCTGCTAGTAAATATTGTCCTATCATTTTTGGTAGACCTTTTCTAAATACTTGTGGAGCTATTATAGATTGCAAGAAAGAGAAAATTTTGACTAAATTTGTTGGAGAATCTTATGAGTTTAACTTCTCTAAATTTACCAAAACTCCTTATAAAATTGATTCGCCTAATAGTGATTTTAAAGTTGAACAAGTGTGCATCTATTGCTCTTGCTCCTAGTAATCCTTTGCAGCAACATTTGGAGAATAGTGAGAGTGAAGTTTTTAGGGAAGAAAGAGATGAGCTTGATGAAATTTTCCTTCGTCAACCTATTCTTAAGCATGATTTACCGGTGGAAGATATGGGTACAACACCACCACCAAAGGAAGATCCTGTCTTTGATTTAAAACCATTGCCTGATAATCTTAAATATACTCATATTGATGATAAGAAAATATATTATGTTATTATTAGTTCTAAGCTTTCAGAGTTTGAAGAAGAAAGGTTATTGGAAATACTGAAGAAACACCGAGGTGCTATTGGCTACACTCTTGATGACTTGAAGGGGATTTCTCCCTCTATCTGCCAACACGCCATTAATATGGAAGATGATGCGAAGCCCGTTGTTGAACCTCGGCGTCGTCTAATTCCTAAGATGAAGGATGTGGTAAGAAATGAGGTATTAAGACTCCTTGAAGCTGGTATTATATATCCTGTTGCCGATAGTAGATGGGTTAGTCATGTGCATTGTGTTCCTAAGAAAGGAGGAATGACTCGTTGTGCCTAATGATAATGATGAGCTCATACCTCAAAGAGTAGTTGTAGGTTATAGAATGTGCATTGATTATCGAAAAGTTAATAAGGTTACTAAGAAAGATCATTACCCTTTGCCTTTTATTGATCAAATGTTAGAAAGGTTATCTAAAAATACTCATTTTTGCTTTCTTGATGGTTATTACGGATTTTCACAAATTGTCTGTTAAAACTAAAGATCAAGAGAAAACCACTTTCACTTGTCCCTATGGAACTTATGCTTATAGGCGTATGCCTTTTGGTTTATGTAATGCTCCTGCTACTTTTCAAAGATGCATGTCCTGCTATTTTTCATGGCTTTTGTGAGAGTATTGTAGAGGTATTCATGGATGATTTTTCTGTCTATGGGAATTCTTTTGATAGTTGCTTGCGAAACCTTGATAAAGTTTTGCGAGATGTGAAGAAACTAACCTTGTTCTTAATTGGGAGAAATGGCACTTTATGGTTAATGAAGGAATTGTATTGGGACATAAAATTTCCGAGAGAGGTATTGAAGTTGATAGAGCTAAAGTTGAAGCCATTGAGAAGATGCCCTATCCTAGGGATGTTAAAGGTATTCGTAGTGTTCTTGGTCATGTTGGGTTTTATAGGAGATTTATTAAAGATTTCTCCAAGATTTCAAAGCCTCTTACTAATCTTCTTCAAAAAGATGTACCTTTTGTTTTTGATGATGATTGTAAGGAAGCTTTTGAAACTCTAAAGAAAGCTTTAACAACTGCCCCTATAGTTGAACCTCCTGATTGGAACTTACCATTTGAAATTATGTGTGATGCTAGTGATTTTGCTGTAGGCGTTGTTCTTGGACAGCGGGTAGATAAGAAATTGAATGTTATTCATTATGCTAGTAAAACTCTTGATGCCGCTCAAAGAAATTATGCTACTACTGAAAAAGAATTGTTAGCTGTAGTCTTTGCTTGTGATAAATTTAGATCTTATATTGTTGATTCAAAAGTTACGATTCATACTGATCATGCTGCAATTAGATACCTTATGACAAAGAAAGATGCTAAGCCGAGGCTTATTAGATGGGTACTTCTTTTGCAAGAATTTGATTTACATATTGTAGATAGGAAAGGTGCTGATAATCATGTTGCTGATAATTTGTCTAGATTGGAAAATATTGCTTATGATCATGTTCCTGTTAATGATAGTTTTCCAAATGAACAATTGGCTGTAATAAAGGTGAGCTCGCGAGACAGTCCTTGGTATGCTGATTATGCTAACTTTATTGTTTCCAAGTACTTGCCTCCAACCTTTTCAGCTCAGCAAAGGAGGAAATTCTTTTATGACTTGAGGCATTATTTTTGGGATGACCCACACTTGTATAAAGAAGGAGTGGATGGTATTCTGCGAAGATGTGTTCCCGAATATGAACAACAAGAGATATTGAGTAAATGTCATGGTAGTGCTTACGGAGGACATCACGCCGGAGATAGAACCGCGCAAAAGGTTCTACAATCAGGTTTTTATTGGCCAACTCTCTTCAAAGATGCAAGGAAGTTTATTTTATCTTGTGATGAATGTCAAAGGGTTGGTAATATCTCCAGACGCAATGAAATGCCTATGAATTATACTCTTGTTATTGAACCGTTTGATTGTTGGGGATTTGACTTCATGGGACCTTTTCCCTCTTCGAAGGTAACACTCATATACTTGTTGCTGTTGATTATGTTACTAAATGGGTGGAAGCCATACCTACAAAAAGTGCTGATGGTGAGACCTCTTTAAGAATGCTTTTAGACATTATTTTTCCTAGATTTGGAGTACCTAGATATATTATGACAGATGTAGGTTCTCATTTTATTCATGGTGGATTTAGAAAAACTCTTGCTAAATATGGTATTAATCATAGAATTGCTTCCGCTTATCATCCTCAAACTAGTGGGCAAGTAGAACTATCGAATAGAGAAATTAAATCTATCTTGCAAAAGACTGTTAATAAAACTAGAAAGAATTGGGCTAGTAAATTGAAGGAAGCACTATGGGCTTATAGAACTGCTTATAAAAACCCCATGGGAATGTCACCTTATAAAATGATTTATGGAAAAGCTTGTTATTTACCTTTAGAACTTGAGCACAAAGCTTATTGGGCAGTTAGAGAATTAAATAAAGATCCTAAACTAGCCGGTAATAAGAGGTTGCTGCAATTAAGTTCTTTAGATGAATGGAGAAGTGAAGCTTATGAAAATGCTAAAGTCTTTAAAGAGAAGGTTAAGAAATGGCATGATAGAAGGATTATCAAAAGAGAGTTTAATATTGGGGATAAAGTCCTGTTGTATCGGTCTCATCTCAGATTCTTTGCAGGGAAATTACTCTCGAAATGGGAAGGACCATATGTTGTTGAGGAGGTGTATCGTTCAGGAGCAATTAAAATTAGTTCTCTCCAAGGCAACGCCACGCAAGTGGTGAATGGACAAAGACTCAAGCATTATATCTCGGGTGATTCTTATAATGTAGATGTTGATGTTATTCGAGTGGAAACACTCGAGGATTTCATCAAAGGTCAAATTGACGATCCGCCAGAACTCGACTTTGAATAGGTAACAGTACAGGTAATAAAAAGTTCGCGATTTACTTTCCGAACAATGTTTTTGCTGTTTTTGGAAAATATGAAAAATTACGAGATCGAAACGGAGTGGAGGAGGCGCACGAGGAGGTGCCCCCACAGGCCGGCGCGGGCCCCGGCCTCGGCCGCGCCGCCCTATGAGGACACCGCCTCGTTGCCCCTCTCCGACTCTGGTTCGACTTGGTACTTTCCGTTTGTTGTGAAATTTTTTGCTATATAATCCCCCGGACCCCTGGAGGTCCGTATATCGTTTTCTCGACGTGTTTTGCTTCGAGCTGTTTCTGCTAGGATCTATTTTCAATCTAGGAGCACCATGGTCTCGAACAACAAGGACAAGGAGCCTTCGGAGGAAGGTATCCAAGACCCCGAGTTGAAGAAAGAAGTCAAGGAGGATGATGAGGAAGTCGAAGAAGTTCCGCGAGTACGCCCGCGTACCACCATTGCAAGCATCGGAGTGGTGTCAAACCCGTTCAACGCCAAGAAGAGTGCACGGATTAGCACCGGAGGAGGAGTTCCACGTCATTACCTAGCTCCAAAGACATCTTCTTCAGGCACTTACCATCCCTTCCGCAATCTAATCTACAATAATCAAATTGAAAGGACTCCCAAGGCAGCATTGCCTAGCAATTGGGATATAGATCGTTCTAACACCTGCAGGAAGGACGAAGCCTCGAAGCTGAAGGGTGGGGAAATAACTCCAAGAACTGGGACTCGCCGTCGGACATACTTCTTAATCGCGTCGAGCACAATTCGGAGATGATCCGCAACCTCATGTACAAGATTGATGAGCTTCAGGAGCTTGTGGAGAAGCTTGTTGGGAATTCATCACCACCATCGCCCAAGGAGTAATTCATCATCGGTATTGGCATCCCCTTGGTTTGTTCCAAGCTTGGGGGAGCGCCGCGGTATCACATCATCACTACCTTTTACTTTTTACTATCAAGTAGTGTCATATCATGAGTAGGGAAGTTATCATATAAGATGGGTTGCAGTGTGGAAGTATCTCTCCTTTAGTTTGTCTATGTATCCCTTGGTGTGAGTTATCGATATGAAATATTAATGAGAAGTATTATCATTTACATATTGCACACCTTATTTTAGTTTGCAATTTCTGTTATATGATTGATCTTGATTTTAGTATTGGTACCACTTTGGGAGCATTGAGTAAATCTATTTGGTTTTGGCAAACTTAGCATTGGTCAATAGCAACAACATCTTGAGGTTTAAGTAGAAAAGAGAAATACATATAGTTGTTTCATTGTCTTCCTTTCTTGTTAGCTCATAGCTTATTATTCCGAAGTTAAAATTGTTTGTGCTTACACGAAAGATACATGATTATGTCTATCACATGTATATTTGCTTGTTTCCCTCAACTCTTATGCTTGCTAATTAACCTTGCTAGCCAAAGACCTGTACTGAGAGGGAATGCTTCTAGTGCATCCAAACCCGAACCCAAACATGTGCCATTTGTGTCCACCATATCTACCCACTGCATGGTATTTCCTGCCATTCTAAGTAAATACTTCATGTGCTACCTTTAAACAATTCAAAATTTATTACTTCTTATTTGTGTCAATGTTTTATAGCTCATGAGGAAGTATGTGGTGTTTTATCTTTCAGTCTTGTTAGGCAGCTTCAACTAATGGACTAGTGGCTTCATCCACTTATCCTATAATTTTGCAATAAGAGTCGGCAACGGGGTTCCCGGCCCCAATTAATCAACTCTCATTAATAATTCTCTTCACATGTTTTGCTCGATTCATCGGTAAGCAACTTAATTTTGCAATAGACACTCCTCCATGGTATGAGATTGTTGGAAGGCACCCGAGGATTCGGTTAGCCATGGCTTGTGTAAGCAAAGGTTGGGGGAGTGTCATCCTTAAATAAACTAAAGTACATGTGTAAACAAAAGAGAAGGGGGATGATCTACCTTCTCGGTAGAGATAACGTCCTTCATGGGAGCCGCTCTTTGGAGGTCTGTTTGGCAAGGGGGTTAGAGTACCCGCTACCGATCGTTGACAACAACAAACACCACTCAAAACTTTACTTTTATTCTCTTTATATGATTTCAAAATTGAAAAAGCTCTAGCACATGATTTAATCCTCTGCTTCCTCTGCGAAGGGCCTGTCTTTTACTTTATGTTGAGTCAGTAAACCTATTTCCCTCCATCTCAAGCAAGCATTTGAGTTGTTGTGATCAAACTATTATATTGTGATTTATTTCATCATGTCTTTTATTCTTCCTTGTTTAGTACAAGTTTTATCTGAATGAATAAAGCTTTGAAAGTTATCAATGATAATTATGATTGAGTATGCAAGATGAGCCACATAAGCTTTATTATGAGAGCGCTGCTCAATAGATAAGTATAATCTGTTATTTGTTCTCTGACCAAGAACGAAGTTTGCCATCACCAACTATGATTTCTTATGCACCTTTATTTGTGATTACCTTATACTTGTTTCGAGTTGAATTATATGAGGAAGTTGTTCACTAAAATGTCTTGTGTGAATGAATATGATGCTTCTTGTCCATATTTTATTTATCGAATCTTCACTCCATAAACATGTGGTCCTGTTTACCGAGTTCAGTTTCGCTTGGGGACAAGCGAAGTATAAGCTTGGGGGGAGTTGATACGTCCAATTTGCATCACTATTTTATATCATAATTTGCTGTTATTCATTGATATATTTCATATTTGGAGATGATACTTATGTTATTTCATCTATTTTGCATGTTTCATGATTATTTGGGGATCGCGCACCGGAGCCAGGATTCCAGCTGGAAAAAGCACCGTCGAACGCAATATTTCGGAAGATCAATAGTTGACGAAATTACATGAAAATTCCTATTTTTCCGGATGACAAAGGGAGCCGGAAGGGGGAGCCGAGGAGGGCCGCCATGGGCCCCCTCACGAGCCGGCGCGGGCCCTGCCCTGGCCGCGCCGCCCTGTGAGGAGGGGGCCCACAGCCCCCTCTCGCCTCCTTTTCTTCGCGTACTCCTTCGTCCCGAAAACCTAAGCTCGAGGGGTACGTCGCGAAGAGCCACAGCCGCCTCTGCGGGGCGGAGAACACCAGAGAGAAAAGAGCTCTCCGGCAGGCTGAGATCTGCCGGGGAAATTCCCTCCCGGAGGGGAAATCGACGCCATCGTCACCGCCATCGAGCTGGACATCATCTCCATCACCATCACCATCATCTTCACCATCATCACCGCCGTCTCCACCGCTGCACCTCGTCACCGCTATAACAATTTGGGTTTGATCTTGATTGTTTGATAGGGGAAACTCTCCCGGTGTTGATTCCTACTTGTTATTGATGCTATTGAGTGAAACCGTTGAACCGAGGTTTATGTTCAGATTGTTATTCATCATCATATCACCTCTGATCATGTTCCATATGATGTCTCGTGAGTAGTTCGTTTAGTTCTTGAGGACATGGGTGAAGTCTAAATGTTAGTAGTGAAGTATGGTTGAGTAATATTCAATGTTATGATATTTAAGTTGTGGTGTTAGTCTTCTAGTGGTGTCGTGTGAACGTCGACTACACGACACTTCACCTTTATGGGCCTAGGGGAATGCATCTTGTACTCGTTTGCCAATTGCGGGGTTGCCGGAGTGACGAAACCCGAGCCCCCGTTGGTATATCGATGCGGGAGGGATAGCGAGGATCTCGAGTTTAAGGTCTGTGGTTAGATTTATCTTAATTACTTTCTTGTAGTTGCGGATGCTTGCAAGGGGTATAATCACAAGTATGTATTAGTCCTAGGAAGGGCGGTACATTAGCATAGGTTCACCCACACAACACTTATCAAAACAATGAAGATTAATTAGCCGTATGTAGCGAAAGCACTAGACTAAAATCCCGTGTGTCCTCAAGAACGTTTGGTCATTATAAGTAAACAAACCGGCTTGTCCTTTGTGCTAAAAAGGATTGGGCCACTCGCTGCAATTGTTACTCTCGCACTTTACTTACTCGTACTTTATTCATCCGTTACATCAAAACCCCCGAATACTTGTCTGTGAGCATTTACAGTGAATCCTTCATCGAAACTGCTTGTCAACACCTTCTGCTCCTCGTTGGGATCGACATTCTTACTTATCGAAGATACTACGATACACCCCCTATACTTGTGGGTCATCACTCATCATAGGTGCATTAAGAAACACTCCACTATTATCCTCCTTAGGAACTTTTATGTTGGTATCTCTAGCTGGAATAGGTATGTTCTTGATACTCTTGCGGGGGGTAATTTCCTAGGCACTCCTGCTTTAGAAGCTAGTTGCATTATTGAGAGTCTAGTTGGAATACCACCTATTAATGAAGCTAAAATTAAAACCTCTCTTGAGGATGTCATGAAAAAGTTGGAGGCCATAGAGAAAAATCTTCCAAGTGTTGAGACTAAATTGGGAATATTACTTGATAACACTGATAAACTTGATAAATCTCTAGGAGTAATTAATGAAAGAATTGCTGTCTTAGAAACTTATGCTATCCATGATAATCAAACCCATAGGATTGGTGAACTTGAAGAAGCTATGGGAACCTTGGGTTCAACTTTTTTTCACTTAAATTTAAGGAGAAAGCTTATGTGGGTAAGGAGCAAAAGTTCATGTATGTCTCTAAGGTGCCTAAGCCAAAGAATTATTATAAGCCTAAAATTGATAAACCCTTAGTACCACTATGGGAAATTTAGATAATGGAGCATCTAAGGTACCTATTGTGACAAGTTGTGTTTTTAAGGAACATCATGATGTTGATGCTTCTTCTCTTGATAATACTTGATTTACACTTTCTGCGCCTAGCTGAAAGGCGTTGAAGAAAAGTGCTTATGGGAGACAACCCATTATTTTATTTCTGCAATTTTTGTTTTATATTTGAGTCAAGGTGTTTTTTACTACTGTAGAAATACCTTTGTATCTTTACTTTATTGCATTGTTGTGCCAAGTAAAGTCTTTGATAGTAAAGTTGATACTAGATTTGGATTCCTGCGCAGAAACAGATTTTCAGCTGTCACAAATTTGAGTAGATCTCTCTGTAGGAGACTCTAAAAATTCTGCCAAACTTCATGCGTGTTCCTCAGATATGTACACAACTTTCATTCAATTTGAGCTTCTTCATCTGAGCATGTTAAGTGCCTCAAAAAATCCGTCTTTACGGATCGTTCTGCTTTTGACGGATTCCGCCTTTTATTTCGCATTGCCTCTTTTACTCGTGTTGAGTGGATTTCTTTGCTCCACTAACTTTCAGTAGCCTTGGGTAATGTCCGAAGTGTTGGGAATGATTGTGTCCTCTCTGAACATGTGAATTTTTGATTATGCACTAACCCTCTAATGAGATTGTTTTGAGTCCGGTGTGAAGGAAGTTTTCAAGGGTCAAGAGAGGAG
Source organism: Lolium rigidum (assembly GCF_022539505.1). Lineage (NCBI taxonomy): Eukaryota > Viridiplantae > Streptophyta > Magnoliopsida > Poales > Poaceae > Lolium > Lolium rigidum. The sequence goes on along the minus strand of NC_061512.1, from coordinate 49,875,821 downwards.
GATGATATAATATGATCAAGAAGAGTGAAAAGTCTAAGCTTGGGGATGCCCCCGTGGTTCATCCCTGCATATTTCAAGAAGACTCAAGCATCTAAGCTTGGGGATGCCCAAGGCATCCCCTTCTTCATCAACAACTTATCAGGTCACTTCTAGTGAAACTATATTTTTATTCTGTCACATCTTATGTGATTTACTTGGAGCGTCTGTGTGTTTTTATTGTTGTTTCTGTTTGAATAAAATCGTATCCTAGCATTCCTTGTGTGGGACAAACACACGTTCCGCTTTTTCATATTGAACACTGGTGTTCTTAGCTTTACTTTTAATGTTCATGGCGAAGTTGAAAACCGCTTCATTTATTGTTATTTTTTTGGAAACAGAAAATGCTTCATGTGGTAATTGGTATATTTTCTTGAATAATGTGTTACTTGGCAATTGTTTTGAGTTCTCAAGTAGATCATGTTTAAGCTCTTGCATCATGTAGTTTAAACCTATTAATGAAGAACTACCATAGAGCTTGTTGAAATTTGGTTTGCATGATTGGTCTCTCTAAAGTCTAGATATTTTCTGGTAAAAGTGTTTGAACAACAAGGAAGACAGTGTAGAGTCTTATAATGCTTGCAATATATTCTTATGTAAGTTTTGCTGTACCGGTTCATACTTGTGTTTGCTTCAAACAACCTTGCTAGCCAAAGCCTTGTACTGAGAGGGAATGCCTCTCGTGCATCCAAAACCTTGAGCCAAAACTTTTGCCATTTGTGTCCACCATATCTACCTACTATGTGGTATTTTTCTGCCATTCCAAAGTAAATTGCTTGCGTGCTACCTTTAAAATTTCATTCCTTGTCTTTGCAATACATAGCTCATGGGAAAGTAGCCTAAAAAACTATTGTGGTGATGAATATGTCGCTTATGTATCTTATTTCTTATAAGTTGCTTGTTGAGCGGTAACCATGTTATCTGGGGACGTCATCAACCTGTTACACCTTTGTTGAATATCATGTGAGTTGCTATGCATGTTCGTCTTGTCTGAAGTAAGGGTGATTTATCATAATTAAATGGTTTGAGTATGCATATTGTTAGAGAAGAACATTGGGCCGCCAACCAAAGCCATGCATCATGGTGGAAGTTTCAGCTTGGACATTAATCCTCAATCTCTTATGAGTATATTATCTGTTGTTGAATGCTTAAGCATTAAAGAGGAGTCCATTATCTGTTTTCTATGTTGTCCCGGTATGGATGTCCTCAAGTTGAGATCTATCAAAATTGAGAAATCAAATGCGATCTATCTCCTTGGACCTTTGTACATGTGGCATAGAGGTACCCCTTTGTGACACTTGGTTGAAACATATGTAATGCAATGATAATCCATGGAAATCCAAGATAACTAGGACAAGGTGCGAGCACTATTGGTATTCGATGCATGAGGCTTGCAACTTATAGGAGGTTTTATGCATAACACATATGAATTATTACTACCGTTGACAAAATTGTTTCCATGTTTTCAAAATAAAAAGCTCTAGCACATGAGTAATCCCTGCTTCCCTCTGCAAAGGGCATTTCTTTTACTTTATGTTGAGTCAGTTTACCTACTTCTTTCTATCTTAGAAGCAAACACTTGTGTCAACTGTGTGCTTTGATTCTTACATACTTGCTTATTTGCACTCATCATATTACTTTGTGTTGACAACTATCCATGAGATATACATGTTGAAAGTTGAAAGCAACTGCTGAAACTTAAATCTTCCTTCGTGTTGCTTCAAAACCTTCTATTAAGAATCTATTGCTTTATGAGTTAACTCTTATGCAAGACTTATTGATGCTTGTCTTGAAAGTAATATTCATGAAAAGTCTTTGCTATATGATGCAGTTGTTTAGTCATTATCTTTACCATTGCTTTGAATCACTTCATTCATCTCATATGCTTTACAATAGTATTGATCAAGATTATGATAGTAGCATGTCACTTCAGAAATTATCCTTGTTATCGTTTACCTACTCGAGGGCGAGTAGGAACTAAGCTTGGGGATGCTTGATACGTCTCAAACGTATCTATAACTTCTTATGTTCCATGCTAGTTATATGACAATACTCACATGTTTTATATACACTTTACATGATTTTGATGCATTTTCCGACACTAACCTATTAACAAGATGACGAAGCGCCAGTTCCTGTTTTTTGCTGTTTTTGGTTTCAGAAATCCTACACAGGAAATATTCTCGGAATTGGACGAAACAAAAGCCCACGGTCTTATTTTCCATGGAGCCTTCCAGAAGTCCGAAGAGGAGATGAAGAGGGGCGACGAGGCGGCCACACCCTAGGGGGCGCGGCCCCACCCCTGGCCGCGCCGCCCTATGGGGTGGGCCCTGATGGCGTGTAACTCACACGTTCATTGGGAACCCCAAGAGGAAGGTATGATGCGCACAGCAGCAAGTTTTCCCTCAGAAAGAAACCAAGGTTTATCGAACCAGGAGGAGCCAAGAAGCACGTTGAAGGTTGATGGCGGCGGGATGTAGTGCGGCGCAACACCGAGGATTCCGGCGCCAACGTGGAACCTGCACAACACAACCAAAGTACTTTGCCCCAACGAAACAGTGAGGTTGTCAATCTCACCGGCTTGCTGTAACAAAGGATTAACCGTATTGTGTGGATGATGATTGTTTGCAAGAAAACAGTAAAGGAAAAGTATTGCAGCAGATTTGTATTTCAGTACAAAAGAATGGACCGGGGTCCACAGTTCACTAGAGGTGTCTCTCCCATAAGATAAAAGTATGTTGGGTGAACAAATTACAGTCGGGCAATTGACAAATAGAGAGGGCATAACAATGCACATACATGTCATGATAAATATAGTGAGATTTAATTGGGCATTACGACAAAGTACATAGACCGCCATCCAAGCTGCATCTATGCCTAAAAAGTCCACCTTCGAGGTTATCATCCGGACCCCCTCCGGTATTAAGTTGCTAACAACGGACAATTGCATTAAGTATTGCGCGTAATGTAATCAATAACTACATCCTCGGACATAGCATCAATGTTTTATCCCTAGTGGCAACGGCACATCCATAACCTTAGGGGTTTACGTCACTCCCCGAGTTCACGGAGACATGAACCCACTATCGAGCATAAATACTCCCTCTTGGAGTTACTAGCATCAACTTGGCCGAGCCTCTACTAATAACGGAGAGCATGCAAGATCATAAACAACACATAGGTAATAACTTGATAATTAACATAACATGGTATTCTCTATCCATCGGATCCCGACAAACACAACATATAGCATTACGGATAGATGATCTTGATCATGTTAGGCAGCTCACAAGATCCAACAATGAAGCACAATGAGGAGAAGACAACCATCTAGCTACTGCTATGGACCCATAGTCCAGGGGTGAACTACTCACTCATCGCTCCGGAGGCGACCATGGCGGTGAAGAGTCCTCCGGGAGATGAATCCCCTCTCCGGCGAGGGTGCCGGAGGAGATCTCCAGAATCCCCGAGATGGGATTGGCGGCGGCGGCGTCTGCGGAAGGTTTTCCGTATCGTGGCTCTCGGTACTCGGGGGTTTCGCGACGGAGGCTTTAAGTAGGCGGAAGGGCAACGTGGGGGCCACACGAGGGCCCCACACCACAGGTCGGCGCGGCCAAGGCCGGGCCGCGCCGCCCTATGGTGGCGGCGCCTCGTGGCCCCACTTCGACTCCTCTTCGGTCTTCGGAAGCTTCGTGGCAAAATAGGACCACGGGCGTTGATTTCGTCCAATTCAGAGAATATTTCGTTACTAGGATTTACGAGACCAAAAACAACGAGAAAACGACAGCTGGCTCTTCGGCATCTTGTTAATAGGTTAGTTCCGGAAAATGCACGAATATGACATAAAGTGTGCATAAAACATGTAGATATCATCAATAATGTGGCATGGAACATAAGAAATTATCGATACGTCGGAGACGTATCGAGCATCCCAAGCTTAGTTCGCTCGTCCCGAGCGAGTAAAACGATAACAAAGATAATTTACTGAAGTGACATGCCATCATAACCTTGATCATACTATTTGTAAACATATGTAATGAATGCAGCGATCAAAACAATGGTAATGACATGAGTAAACAAGTGAATCATAAAGCAAAGACTTTTCATGAATAGTACTTCAAGACAAGCATCAATAAGTCTTGCATAAGAGTTAACTCATAAAGCAATAAATCAAAGTAAAGGTATTGAAGCAACACAAAGGAAGATTAAGTTTCAGCGGTTGCTTTCAACTTGTAACATGTATATCTCATGGATAATTGTCAACATAGAGTAATATAACAAGTGCAATATGCAAGTATGTAGGACTCAATGCATAGTTCACACAAGTGTTTGCTTCTTGAGGTGGAGAGAGATAGGTGAACTGACTCAACATAAAAGTAAAAAGAATGGTCCTTCAAAGAGGAAAGCATCGATTGCTATATTTTTGCTAGAGCTTTTATTTTGAAAACATGAAACAATTTTGTCAACGGTAGTAATAAAGCATATGAGTTATGAAAATTATATCTTACAAGTTGCAAGCCTCATGAATAGTATACTAATAGTGCCCGCACCTTGTCCTAATTAGCTTGGACTACCGGATCATTGCAATACACATGTTTTAACCAAGTGTCACAATGGGGTACCTCCATGCCGCCTGTACAAAGGTCTAAGGAGAAAGCTCGCATTTTGGATTTCTCGCTTTTGATTATTCTCAACTTAGACATCCATACCGGGACAACATGGACAACAGATAATGGACTCCTCTTTAATGCATAAGCATGTGGCAACAATTATTATTCTCATATGAGATTGAGGATATATGTCCAAAACTGAAACTTCCACCATGAATCATGGCTTTAGTTAGCGCCCAATGTTCTTCTCTAACAATATGCATGCTCCAATCATTAAGGTGGTAGATCTCTCTTACTTCAGACAAGACGGACATGCATAGCAACTCACATGATATTCAACAAAGAATAGTTGATGGCGTCCCCGAAACATGGTTATCGCACAACAAGCAACTTAATAAGAGATAAAGTGCATAAGTACATATTCAATACCACAATAGTTTTTAAGCTATTTGTCCCATGAGCTATATATTGCAAAGGTGAATGATGGAATTTTAAAGGTAGCACTCAAGCAATTTACTTTGGAATGGCGGAGAAATACCATGTAGTAGGTAGGTATGGTGGACACAAATGGCATAGTGGTTGGCTCAAGGATTTTGGATGCATGAGAAGTATTCCCTCTCGATACAAGGTTTAGGCTAGCAAGGTTGTTTGAAACAAACACAAGGATGAACGGTGCAGAAAAACTCACATAAAAGACATATTGTAAACATTATAAGGCTCTACACCGTCTTCCTTGTTGTTCAAAACTCAATACTAGATATTATCTAGACTCTAGAGAAACCAAATATGCAAACCAAATTAGCAAGCTCTAAGTGTTTCTTCATTAATGGGTGCAAAGTATATGATGCAAGAGCCTAAACATGAGCACAACAATTGCCAAGTATCAAATTATCCAAGACATTTTAGAATTACTACATGTAGCATTTTCCAATTCCAACCATATAACAATTTAACGAAGAAGAAACTTCGCCATTAATACTATGAGTAGAGCCTAAGGACATACTTGTCCATATGCTACAGCGGAGCGTGTCTCTCTCCCATAAAGTGAATGCTAGGATCCATTTTATTCAAACAAAACAAAAACAAAAACAAACCGACGCTCCAAGCAAAGTACATAAGATGTGACGGAATAAAAATATAGTTTCGGGGGAGGAACCTGATAATGTTGTCGATAAAGAAGGGGATGCCTTGGGCATCCCCAATCTTAGACGCTTGAGTCTTCTTAAAATATGCAGGGGTGAACCACGGGGCATCCCCAAGCTTAGAGCTTTCACTCTCCTTGATCATATTGCATCATACTCCTCTCTTGATCCTTGAAAACTTCCTCCACACCAAACTCGAAACAACTCATTAGAGGGTTAGTGCACAATAAAAATTAACATGTTCAGAGGTGACACAATCATTCTTAACACTTCTGGACATTTCATAAAAGCTACTTGGACATTAATGGATCAAAGAAATTCATCCAACATAGCAAAAGAGGCAATGCGAAATAAAAGGCAGAATCTGTCAAAAGCAGAACAGTCCGTAAAGATGGATTTTATTAGGGCACCAGACTTGCTCAAATGAAAATGCCCAAATTTAATGAAAGTTGCGTACATATCCGAGGATCACTCACGTAAATTGGCTTAATTTTCTGAGTTACCTACAGAGAATTAGACCCAGATTCGTGACAGCAAAGAAATCTGTTTCTGCGCAGTAATCCAAATCTAGTATTTACTTTACTCTCAAAGACTTTACTTGGCACAACAAAACTCAAAACTAAGATAAGGAGAGGTTGCTACAGTAGTAAACAACTTCCAAGACTCAAATATAAAACAAAAATACTGTAGTAAAAACATGGGTTGTCTCCCATAAGCGCTTTTCTTTAACGCCTTTCAGCTAGGCGCAGAAAGTGTATATCAAGTGTTATCTAGAGATGAAGCATTGACATCATAGGCTCCCCCATCCGTAGTGGTACTAAGGGCTTTGTCAATTTTAGGCCTATAATAATATTTCTTTGGTTTAGGCACTTTAGAGACATACATAAACTTTTGCTCTTTTCCCACATAAGCTTTCTCTCTAAACTGTAAAGATGAAAAGGTTGAACCCAAGGTTCCCATAGCTTTTTCAAGTTCGCAAATCCTATTAATTTGATTATCATGGTCAACACAAGTTCCTAGGACACTAATTCTTTCATCAATTCCTTCTAAGGATTTATCAAGTTCATCAGTTTTATCAAGTAACATCTCCAACTTAGTTTCAACACTCGGAAATTTTTTCTCTATGGTTTCCAATTTTTTCATAACATCCTCAAGGGAGGTTTCAATTTTAGTTTCATTAACAGGTGGTGTTCCAAATAAACTCTCAATAATGCAACTAGCTTCCAAAGCGGGAGCGCCTAGGAAGTTACCTCCCGCGAGACAATCAAGAACATATCTATTCCAGCTAGAGATACCAACGTAAAAATTCCTGAGTAGGATAGTGGTGGAGTGTTTCTTAGTGCACCTATTATGGGCATCACTAATTCTATACCAAGCATCTTTTAAACATTCTCCCCCTTGTTGCTTAAATGAACGAACTTCAACTTCAGGATTACTCATTTTAGCAGTAGTAAATAAAACAAACTAGATAAAATAAATGCAAGTAACTAATTTTTTTGTATTTTTGATATAGCAAACAAGACAGTAAATAAAGTAAAGCTAGCAACTAATTTTTTTTGTGTTTTGATATAATGCAGCAAACAAAGTAGTAAATAAAATAAAGCAAGACAAAAACAAAGTAAAGAGATTGGGAAGTGGAGACTCCCCTTGCAGCGTGTCTTGATCTCCCCGACAACGGCGCAAGAAAAAAGAGCTTGATGGCGTGTAACTCACACGTTCGTTGGGAACCCCAAGAGGAAGGTATGATGCGCACAGCAGCAAGTTTTCCCTCAGAAAGAAACCAAGGTTTATCGAACCGAGGAGGAGCCAAGAAGCACGTTGAAGGTTGATGGCGGCGGGATGTAGTGCGGCGCAACACCGGGGATTCCGGCGCCAACGTGGAACCTGCACAACACAACCAAAGTACTTTGCCCCAACGAAACGGTGAGGTTGTCAATCTCACCGGCTTGCTTGTAACAAAGGATTAACCGTATTGTGTGGATGATGATTGTTTGCAAGAAAACGAGTAAGGAACAAGTATTGCGGCAGATTTGTATTTCGAGTATAAAAGAATGGACCGGGGTCCACGAGTTCACTAGAGGTGTCTCTCCCATAAGATAAAAGTATGTTGGGTGAACAAATTACGGTCGGGCAATTGACAAATAGAGAGGGCATAACAATGCACATACATGTCATGATAAATATAGTGAGATTTAATTGGGCATTACGACAAAGTACATAGACCGCCATCCAAGCTGCATCTATGACTAAAAAGTCCACCTTCGGGTTATCATCCGAACCCCCTCCGGTATTAAGTTGCTAACAACGAGACAATTGCATTAAGTATTGCGCGTAATGTAATCAATAACTACATCCTCGGACATAGCATCAATGTTTTATCCCTAGTGGCAACAGCACATCCATAACCTTAGGGGTTTCTGTCACTCCCCCAGATTCACGGAGACATGAACCCACTATCGAGCATAAATACTCCCTCTTGGAGTTACTAGCATCAACTTGGCCCGAGCCTCTACTAATAACGGAGAGCATGCAAGATCATAAACAACACATAGGTAATAACTTGATAATTAACATAACATGGTATTCTCTATCCATCGGATCCAGACAAACACAACATATAGCATTACTAGATAGATGATCTTGATCATGTTAGGCAGCTCACAAGATTCAACAATGAAGCACAATGAGGAGAAGACAACCATCTAGCTACTTGCTATGGACCCATAGTCCAGGGGTGAACTACTCACTCATCACTCCGGAGGCGACCATGGCGGTGAAGAGTCCTCCGGGAGATGAATCCCCTCTCCGGCGGGGTGCCGGAGGAGATCTCCGAAACCCCCGAGATGGGATTGGCGGCGGCGGCGTCTCTGGAAGGTTTTCCGTATCGTGGCTCTCGGTACTTGGGGTTTCGCGGCGGAGGCTTTAAGTAGGCGGAAGGGCAACGTGGGGGGCCACACGAGGGCCCCCCACCACAGGTCGGCGCGGCCAAGGCCTGGGCCGCGCCACCCTATGGTGGCAGCGCCTCGTGGCCCCACTTCGACTCCTCTTCGGTCTTCTGGAAGCTTCGTGGCAAAATAGGACCCTGGGCGTTGATTTCGTCCAATTCCGAGAATATTTCGTTACTAGGATTTCTGAAACCAAAAACAGCGAAAAACGACAAGCGGCTCTTCGGCATCTTGTTAATAGGTTAGTTCCAGAAAATGCACGAATATGACATAAAGTGTGCATAAAACATGCATCAATAATGTGGCATGGAACATAAGAAATTATCGATACGTCGGAGACGTATCAGGCCCCTCGAGCGTCCCCCGACTCTGCCCGTTCGCCTATATAATCTCTCCGTCGCGAAAAGCCTATTACCGAGAGCCACGATACGAGAAAAGTTCCAGAGACGCCGCCGCCAATCCCATCTCGTGGGATTCTGGAGATCGCCTCCGGCACCCTGCTGGATAGGGGAATCATAACCGGAGGACTCTACATCATCATGCCCGCCTCCGGATTGATGCGCGAGTAGTTCATCCTTGGACTATGGGTCCATAGCAGTAGCTAGATGGTTGTCTTCTCCTTTTGTGCTATCATGTTTAGATCTTGTGAGATGCCTATCATGATCAAGATCATCTATTTGTAATGCTACATGTTGTGTTTGTTGGGATCCGATGAATATGGAATACTATGTCAAGTTGATTAATTGATCTATCATATATGTGTTGTTTATGATCTTGCATGCTCTCCGTTGCTAGTAAAGGCTCTGGCCAAGTTGATAATTGTGACTCCAAGAGGGAGTATTTATGCTCGATAGTGGGTTCATGTCTCCATTGAATCTGGGGAGTGACAAGCAACCCCTAAGGTTGTGGATGTCTTTGTTGCCACTAGGGATAAAACATCAATGCTTTGTCTAAGGATATTTGTATTGATTACATTACGCACGGTACTTAATGCAATTGTCTGTTGTTTGCAACTTAATACTGGAAGGGGTGCGGATGCTAACCCGAAGGTGGACTTTTTAGGCATAGATGCATGCTGGATAGCGGTCTATGTTATTTGTCATAATGCCCTAAGTAAAACTCATAGTAGTCATCATGATATGGATGTGCATTGTTATGCCCTCTCTATTTGTCAATTGCCCAACTGTAATTTGTTCACCCAACATGCTATTTATCTTATTGGAGAGACACCACTAGTGAACTGTGGACCCCGGTCCATTCTTTTACATCTGAAATACAATCTACTGCAATCTCCGTTCTCTGTTGTTCTTTGCAAACAAACATCATTCTCCACACCATACGTTTAATCCTTTGTTTATAGCAAGCCGGTGAGATTGACAACCTCACTGTTAAGTTGGGGCAAAGTATTGTGATTGTGTTGTGCAGGTTCCACGTTGGCGCCGGAATCCCTGGTGTTGCGCCGCACTACACTCCTTCATCAACAACCTTCACGTGGCCTTCATCTCCTACTGGTTCGATAACCTCGGTTTCTTACTGAGGGAAACTTGATGTTGTACGCATCACACCTTCCTCTTGGGGTTCCCAACGGACGTGTGCTTCACGCGTCATCAGTGACGAATCTTTGATGTAAAACCACTTCAGCCTCCATCCTTGAACGGATTCTTTCATTGGAAAGTTAAAGTAGTTAACCTCTTTACGGACGACAAACCCAACTCCGCCGATGACAAAAGATCTGCCACTGCAATTGTACCATTTCACGAAGAAAATTTTCTTCCACAAACCGAAGTGGGGCTCAATGCCCAGGAACGCTTCACAGAGGGTGATAAAGATGGCAAGATGAAGGATTGAATTGGGAGTCAACTGCCACAGTTGGATCTCATACACGCGAAGGAGGTGATGGAGAAATTTGTGAGCAGGAAGCGAAAGACCTCGATACAAGAAGGATAAGAACATCACAGTAAAACCGGCAGGGGGATTGGGCCGTGAAGTCACACCTGGAAGGATAACATTCCCCTCGTCGGAAGAAATTATTCCAAGGCTGCGGGCCCTCTTCTCATCGCCCTTTGTAATGGTAGAAACTGGCCAATCGCCGGGCATAGGCCCGGCCGTGGAGTGTTCTGGCGCAGGCGGCACCGGAGCTAGGGAGGAGCATCTAATGCGCTTCTCCTCGACGAGGTTGGAGGAGTCTTAGTGGCGGCGCCACTGCTCACAGCACTGGTGGCGAGAGTAAGATTCTTCTTTTTCACCATTATGAGATCTGAAGAAGATCTAGAAAACGGCGGCGGCGGCGCAGTGTTTGTGAACAAGAAGGATGAATGAGGAAGAAAGGGTGCGAGAATGAAGTGTGGGAAGAGGAGAGTTTACCCTTTGAGATTATAAAGTAAAAGGAAGTCTGAGGATTGAGTGAGCACGTGTCGTTGCTTCCAATTTATTTAAGAGATCTATTCTCATTATCGAGCGCAGACATCGAGGAGACGCCTTGGTAACTGAGCGGAAGTAGTGGTCATTTCCTAAACACAACTGCGCGGAAGTAAGGGTTTTACCTCATCGAGGGCCCCGAACCTGGGTAAATCGCTTCCCCCGCTTGTTTGATAACCGATGTCTCATGTCAGCCTATAGGATTCCATCTACCCTATGCCCCAAACGGAGGGCATTGCCGAGGAGTACCCTCGATAGCCGGGGAGAGCCTCGGCGAGCAGAGGTCCGCCGCCTCGAGTGTGGCGCGGTCTACGTCGCCCGGCGGCGGAGAGCGGAGGCTGGAGTGCGGGCCCGATCTGGGCTTTCCTGGGCCTGATCTGGGCCTGCTGGGCTGGGGCGAGCTGGACGTGGGTGGGTGCCTGGAGTGGGCGAGGTCCACCGCGGGTAGTGTTGCTCCGGCTGGAGGGGAGTGTGGAGGTTGCGGTGCCTGGCCGGGCTGGAGGTGGAGATGGAGTTGACCAGATCTTCGGCTTTGCGGGGTGTGTCGGAGTGGTTTGCAGTTTTTTGTGACTTCATCGTTGAGGCGCTGTGGCGGCAGCGGTGAGAGGCTCTGATATGGGGTAGCCCGATCTTCTTAGTAAGCAATGGTGGTGACAATGATCACGGGGTGATTGCAGCGGAGGTAACTTGATGAAGTGGATGATAACTTGTATGACACAACGAGATCTCTCGATTGGTCCCTGTCGCCAATGCAACAACTCTCAACCCTGCAAGATATTCGCAACTCCACACACTTGCGCACGTAGCCGCCGACCACAAAGCAGTAAGTTGTAACCTTCTAATTCCCAATAGAACAGCAGATTACACAAGACTTTCATATCTACACAATATCAAGCAATATGGTGTAGGGAATTCAATAGTTTTGCAGAGCAAACAATTGAGAACTAGGGTTTATCTTAAACGTGGTCTAAAAAAACTTTGGGGGCGTCCTGGGCACTTATATATGCGTCCGGGACGACCTCAGGTCGAAAAAGTACGAAAATAACCGACCCAGAATAGATCTGGTCGAGACAGACTCGGACACGGCCGGTCTGGGGGCCGGTCGACCGGGCCTGGGACCGGGTGGCAACCGGGGGCTGGAATTGTCGCACAGTAGCCCGTCCGGTTGGCATCAGCAGGGCGCCCGGTTGGCGCCGGGGTGGATCCGGCGGACCGCCCGGTCGGACCGGGCCAGGGACCGGGCACGCCGGCGTGGCGGCCGGTCTGACCGGGTGTTGGGCCGGTCTGGACTTCGTCTTCCTCTCTCGCGCATGCCTCCCGCTCCTCCCTCGTGCGTCCATGGAATATCTTCATGTTCAGCTCCATGTCCAGCTTCACGTCCTTCTTCACGTCCAGCTGCTCCTCTCCTCCTCGTGCGATGGTTGTCTCCTCTTCATACCTAATGATACCTAAGTAACAGGACTTAGGCAGTATAAAGTTCTCATCAATCAAAGTATCGTTTATGAACAAGTTCACCTGTTGTTTAAGTAGCTTCGCACGAGCCCTTGTAATAGGTCCAATCCGAACTTCATTGGACTTGAGCTTCACAGCAGCTTCATCTTCATTTGATAATGACGGAGGTAGTAGTGTGGTAGGGATGTCCTCATGATATCCCCCCCCCTTTAAAAGGCGTCGACCTCGACGCCCCAAGGTCTTCTCCGTCATATGGTGTCAAATCAGCAACATTGAAAGAATTACTGAGACCAAACTCATCAAGTGGAAGATCTATCGAGTATGCATTATCGTTGATCTTGGCAAGCACTTTGTAAGGACCAACACCACGAGGAAGCAACTTGGACTTCCGCAGCTTCGGGGACCTATCCTTACGAAAATGTACCCAGACCATATCACCAGGCTTGAACAACATCTCCTTGCGCTTCTTGTTCCTTCTTGCAACATTGCTCTTGCCTTTCTTCTCTATCAACTCTTTAGTCTTCACATGAATCTTTCGCACAAAATCTGCCCTCTTGGATGCCTCCATATTAACTCTCTCATGTATGGGCAAAGGCAACAAATCAAGTGGAGTAATGGGTTTGAAACCATACACCACCTCAAAAGGACACAGCTCCGTGGTAGAATGTACCGCCCTGTTGTAAACAAACTTCACATGCGGCAAACACTCTTCCCACTCCTCTAGGTTCTTCTTGATCATGGATCTCAATACTTGTGACAAAGTTCGATTCACCACCTCAGTTTGACCATCAGTTTGGGGATGACAAGTAGTACTGAAAAGTAGCTTCATCCCCAGCTTTCTCCACAGCGTCTTCCAGAAGTAGCTCATAAACTTCACGTCACGATCAGAAACAATAGTCTTCGGGACTCCATGTAGACGTACAACCTCCCTGAAAAACAAGTTAGCAACATGCGAGGCATCGTCGCTTTTTTGGCAGGCAATAAAATGTGACATTTTAGAAAATCTGTCCACTACAACAAAATATAGAATCATGGCCTCTTTTAGTACGCGGCAAACCCAACACAAAATCCATACTAATATCCTCCCAAGATGTAGTAGGTGCCGGTAAAGGAGTATGCAAACCGTGAGGCTTCAGCTTGGACTTGGACTTGTTGCAAGTATTGCACCTCTTCACATACCTGTCCACATCCCGCCTCATCTTTGGCCAATAAAAGTGGTCAGCTAGCATGAGTAGCGTCTTCTCACACCCAAAGTGACCCATCAAACCTCCAGCATGTGATTCCTGCAATAAGAGCAAACGCACAGACGATTCTGGAACACATAGCTTGTTAGCTCTAAACAAGAACCCATCATGTATGTGATATTTTGCCCATGCTCTACCAATAGCACACAAGCGATATGGTTCAGCAAAATCATGATCAATAGCATACAAATCACATAGTACTTCTAATCCAGGAATTTTAACATCAAGTTGAGTTAATAGCATATTCTTCCTAGATAGAGCATCAACAACAATATTATATTTTCCCTTCTTATGCTTAATAATGTATGGAAAAGACTCAATGAACTCAACCCACTTAGCACGACGCTTATGCAAAGTAGACTGAGCTTTCAGGTATTTTAAAGCTTCATGATCAGAATGTATGATAAATTCTTTTGGCCACAAGTAATGTTGCCAAACCTCAAGAACTCTAATTAAAGCATACAATTCTTTATCATATATAGGATAGTTCAACTTAACACCAGGCAGTTTCTCAGAAAAATATGCAATTGGGCGACCCTCTTGCATCAACACTCCACCAATTCCAATACCACTAGCATCACATTCAATCTCAAATTGCTTATTGAAATCAGGAAGTGCAAGCAACGGTGCAGAAGTTAACAATCTCTTAAGTTCATCAAAAGAATGATCTTGGGCTGCGCCCCACTCAAAAACAACACCCTTTTTAGTCAAGTCATTCAAAGGTGCAGCAATAGTACTAAAGTTGGGCACAAATCTTCTATAAAACCCAGCTAGACCATGAAAACTTCTTACTTGACTCACATTCATCACATTCATGGGAGTAGGCCAATTTTGAATAGCTTCAATTTTAGAAACATCTACTTCTACTCCATGCTGAGAAACAAAATAACCCAGAAATATGACCTTATCTTTGCAAAATATGCACTTCTCAAGATTACCATAGAGTTTATTATCACGCAACACTTGCAAAACATGTCAAATATGTATAGTATGATCAGATTCATTGCGGTTGTAGATTAATATGTCATCAAAGTACACAACCACAAACTTGCCAATAAATTCACGCAAAACATGGTTCATCAGTCTCATGAAAGTGCTAGGTGCATTAGTTAACCCAAAAGGCATTACTAACCACTCATATAAACCAAATTTTGTTTTAAAGGTTGTTTTCCATTCATCCCCTTCTTTCATCCTAATTTGATGATAACCACTACGCAAATCAATTTTAGATAAAACAGCAGCACCATTCAATTCATCTAGCATATCCTCTAAATGGGGAATAGGATGACGATATCGAATAGTAATGTTGTTTATCGCTCTACAATCTACGCACATACGCCATGTACCATCTTTCTTAGGAACTAGAATAACAGGAACATCACAAGGACTAAGGCTTATGCGGATATAACCTTTGTCGAGTAGCGCTTGTACTTTCTTCTGTATCTCTTCGTTTCTTCGGGGTTCGTTCTATATGGTGCCCGATTGGATAGAGAAGCTCCGGGGATCAAGTCGATTTGATGCTCAATACCTCGCAATGGTGGTAGTCCTGCGGGTACCTCATCCGGAAACACGTCGCCAAATTCCTGCAAAACATTAGAAACACCAAGAGGAAGAGGGATCATGTCGTTAGAAACCAAAACCGTACCCCTGTACAAGAGCACAAGAGGCATGGCTGTAGGATCCTCACTAAATTCTCTCATGTATTCTTTGGTGGCTAATGAGTCTAAGGAATTCACTCTCTCACTTTTCGTTATATCACTCACGACATTAATATTCTCTCGCCTATCTAAAGAAGCATCCTCCAAGTGTACTTCAACTTTCTGACGAGATTCATTGACAATTTGCTGTGATGACATAGGCTGTAAGTTGATTTTCTTGCCCTTGAACTCCAAGTGATATGTATTGGCACGACCATTGTGTTGCACAGAACGGTCATAGAGCCAAGGCCGACCCAATAATAGGTGACACACCGTCATAGGAACCACATCAAAATCAATGGAATCCTTATACGGTCCAATCGCAAATTCCACACACACCATGTGGTTTACCTTAATCTCACCATTGTCGCTCAACCACAGAATATAGTATGGATGCGGGTGCGGTAAATACTTCAACTTCAGCTTGGTACACAACTCCTTGCTTGCTAAATTGCGGCAACTCCCGCCATCAATAATGACTTTGCAAGCCTTGTCAGGACCAACTAAAGCCTTTGTTTGGAACAAATTGCAGCGTTGAGTAAATGCACTAGGCAACACATGAAGAGCACGCTGAGACACAACAATAGTGTGAGCATCAGACGGATATGCATCTACACCATCAGTGTCATAGTCTGTAACATCCCAAAAATTTCAAATCAATAAAGAGACAAGTTCTATTATTCAAATTTTGGAGCTAACAAAAACTTTAAGTGTGTTGCATAGTATTTATGCATGTTTGTGTGACATTGCCATGAGGTGGGTTTGAAGTGCTTGCTAATGTTGCTAAACCCTAAACCTTGATCTTTGGATCAAAGAGAGAGAAAGAAAACGAAAAGAAAAATAAAAATAACACCACATATGGGCCTATGGCCATTTTTGCAAATCTTTAACCTAGGCCATATTAACTTGTGCCAATGGTTTGTAAACATAACTAAACTCAAAAAAATACCTTTTGAATCAAAGAAACCAAAATCAAATCAAAATAAAATACAAAACCTTGCAACATGTGATAATGGTCTAAATTGACATTTACATCAGGGTACCCACTTTGAGCCCCTGTATTAAGAGATTTCTAAACCAAACTCTCCCAACTCTTTGCACCTTATCCAAGACCTCATCAAGTTGAACACTTTTGATTTTGACCACTTTGACTGGTTCCTTTTCTATTGATTAATATAAGGATGCCAAGTGGCAACATTGAAACAGAATTAAGATCTTACCCATTTGGATTTTCTCAAACCAGCTTCATTTTGCACACCACCACCAGCAGCAGGTGCCAGATAATACTTGAATCACATCCACCACAAAGATTGGAAAAATTCAAAAACTTGGTTCATGCGGCCATTGTGTCGAGCACCTGGTGTGCACCAAATGGCCAACTCAACCCACTCTATTATCCAATGGTTTCTTGACTAAACCTTCTGTGATTAGGTCACCACTCACTCCCTCTGGCATTCCCTGGACCAAACCATCCACTTGCACCTTTGGTCAAAGCAAAGAAATGACCAGAACTAGCCATGCCGTGAGCTCATGCACACACCATGCCATCTCCCTCTCCATCCCTCTCCAGCCTGCAGCACCATGTCCAGGAGACTCCCCTCACTCTCCTGCACCTGCTCATCCACGCTATTGACCGAGAAGAAGCCAGCACGAGCTAGCACAGGACCCGCCCATGACTGCCAGTGATTCCATGGCGCGCATGGTCGCGACGCACGGGCGTGCCAGAGCGCGATGTCGCCCCGTCAGCTCCGACCACGCCTCGCCATCAACGTCCACTGACGTGGGCATTACCCTTCGGGTAACCGACATTGCCCTATCCCATACAATCTAACTGGAGGCCCATGAAGGTACTCGATAACAAGGTGGGCCGCTTGGATGGCGCAGCAGAAGATTCCTTGGCGGGCAAGACAAGGAAGGAGCCGAACAAGGGAAGTTTAGAGATAGGACTGCTGTAAACCTAGTCGTACTTGGTTTGACCTCTTGAGACCTGGCCTCCTATATAAAGGCCAGAAGAGGGGCTGCCGAGGGACACGATCAATCTTAGCAATCTTAGCCACCAGAAGTCTAGAGCTAGGTCGCCGCAGCACTTAGCCTCTCGACGAGATCTCAGCCGAACCCTTCGGCACCCCATTGTAACCCATTATTCTCATAATCAAGATCAGACAGACATGACGTAAGGGTTTTACCTCATCGAGGGCCCCGAACCTGGGTAAATCGCTCTCCCCGCTTGTCTGTGAACCGATGTCTCGTGTCAGCCTACAGGATTCCATCAACCCTAAGCCCCAATCGGAGGGCATTGCCGAGGAGTACCCTCGACAATTGGCGCCGTCTTTGGGATACCTGTCGGCACAAGATCGGTCATCGGCAGATTCAGTCATGTCATCAGCAGCTTCATCGACACCGTCATCGCCAAGTCTGGGAAGCCCGATTCGATTCGTATCCTATGAATTCACCCCGCACAGCGACTCGTCTCGCTCGACCTTTTCTGATCTACAAGGAAACATGGAGATGACCTTCGGCAGCATCCACTACAACGTCAACTCGGAAGGAGTCCTTCGGCTGCAGGAACCTCTCGCCTCCAGATCGACAGGTCCAAACACGTCGTCATCAATCGACCTTTCGGTTGGTCTAACGGACTCAACGAACTCGCCCGCGCCATCGACTCCTTGTTCGACGTCTCCCATGTCGGTTGGATCTGACAATTCCGCATCTTCGGAGATGACCTCGTACTACTGCTTGAACTGCAATACCAGGCACGGGCTAGGATCAAGCGATACACCGTACATCTGCAATGCCCAGTACTCCTCGGGAGAGGACAGTGTCGACAACATCGTCCAAGGTACCACCCGAAGAACGGCACACCACCAGGTTTATGTCGCCAATAACACGGGAAACACAAGGAATAGGGGAGACGGAGATCACACCCCCCGCTCCAGCAGACGAGCGAGTTTTGCAAACAGTGCCAATAACAACAACATCGATTACACCATCGCAGAGGAGGAGTGGGCAGCAGCCAAGGCAGTCGTGCTTAACAACACACCGCTCCCCGCAGGAACCTCAGTTGGAACCCTCAACGCTTGTCGCTCTATATTGGAGAAAAACCGGGAGCGCCTAGCGAAAGAGCAAGCCACCCTCGAGAGACGCCTATCTGCTGCAGACCAATCTAGTGAACGACAGAGAGGCTCGCGAGGAAGCGCCTCTCGAAGCACTCAAGGGGCAGGCAAGCACCGATCAAGGTTATCCAGACTCTCGGAGGATGACGCCAAAGAAATAACGTCGAATCTGACCAAGTCTTTTATGACCACGGATACCGCGGGCATGCCACCGCCAAAAACCATCGCAGGAGCGACCGCCAACCTCACAGCATACCTCATCAATCAGCGCCCTGAAGGTTCTATGGCCCAAGCTCACCGAGGTGCCCTAGAAAGTCTCGCAATATTGGGAGACAACCTGGTCCCGCGGAAGGAAAAGACCACGTTACAGGCCAGCGGCTCAAAGCATCATGCGAGAGATGCTCGAGATGAAATCACCCAGAGCAGAATCGACAAAGCAAGGCGACGATGCGCCGCTAGGGAGGAATATGACAGTGATTCTTCGGATGAGATCCAGGAGAACGACGGCGAGCTAAGGGGGGCCGATTGTTTAAGCTACAAAATCCGCGAGGCGATGCCACCCAGAAAGTTCAAACCTAACCCTACTGACGTCACCAAATACGACGGACAGCAGGAGCCGAGGTCCTGGATAGACGACTACCTGCAGACTGTGATTCTGCACAAAGGAAATCAGATAGCAGCAATGCAATGCTTGCAGCTTTACCTAAAGGATTCAGCACGAGCTTGGTTAAGAGGCCTGCCGAATGGTTCCATCAAATCATGGGACGACCTAGTAGACGCTTTCGTTGCCAATTTCCAAGCAACGTACAAAAGGCCCGTCGGGATTGGGGAATTACGGCATTGCCAGCAAAAGCAGAAGGAATCGATGCGCGCATACATTGGGAAATTCACCAAGCTCTTAAACGCCGCCGAAGATGTTTCTGTCGACAGAGCAATCGACGCCTTCAGCGATGGTATCCGACGTGAAAGCTACATAGAGGAACTCGGGCGCAAAAAACCAAAAACCATAACCAAGTTAATGGAAATCGCCAACAGCTGGGCTGATGGAGAGGACAATGTACGGAAGCCGTGACAGCGCAGTGACGACGAAGACGATGACCAGCCGAAGCACGACTCGAGTGGACGAAGGGATCGCCATAAGAAAAGGAAAAACCGCAGTTACGACGATAGTAACCTGGTAGCCGCAGGATACTCTGATCGGCAGGATGATCGGTATGACGACAAACGAGACGATCGACATGACGGCAATCGGAACAACTCTGGAAACCGTGGTAACTACAAACCACGACCACAGAGGACTCCCAAGCTACCCTACGCCGAACAGATAAACGCTCCTTGCTACCTGCACTCGTACATCGACTCTAAGGACAACAAAACAAAGTCAAGCCACCTGCTCAGAGATTGTAGGCAGTTCATTGAAATGCAGGAACTCATGCAGCAGCAGCCGCAGCCACCACCACCACCACCCCCACCGCAGCATCAGGTCCAGCAGGCGCAGCCTCATCAACCCAATGAGGCATTTCCACCACCGTGTGGGCAGATGAGCATGATCCACAGAATGGGTGTCTCAAGAAGAGAAATGAAGAAGCTCACCCGAGAAATCAATCTGGCAGAAAGTATCATGGCAAACATCCCTGAGTATGTCGAGTGGTCGTCTCAGAACATTATGTTCAGCCGAGCAGATCACCCGATGACCATACCAAAACCAGGACACACTGCCTTAGTAGTCGAGGCGCAGATAGGGGGGTTCAAAATGAGTAAAGTCTTCATGGATGGTGGAAGCGGACTAAACCTGATATTCGTCGACACAATCAAAAGTATGGGGATCACCATGAAAATGCTAGAGGATTCTAACACCTGTTTCCATGGGATTCTCCCTACTTCGCCGGCGTACTCTCTTAGCAAAGTTTACATGAACGTCGTCTTCGGCAAACCCGACAACTTCAGGAAGGAAAAGATCGAGTTTGAAGTCGTGAACTGGGAATCATAGTACCACGCTATACTCGGAAGACCAGCTTATGCCAAGTTCATGGTTGTACCGCACTACGCATACCTCAAGCTGAAAATGCCTGGGAGCAACGGGACAAACATCACAGTCTATGGAAGTTTTTCACGTTCAGACAATTGTGATCGAGATTTTCAGAGGATTGCTGCAAATTTCGGGTTCAAACAGGAAGCCACCGGTCTCCGTTCCAAGCCATCGCCACGCGATAACAAGGAAGAAAAGTGCGTCAGGGAAACGAAGCAGAAGCTAGCCGACCTTGCCCTAGAAACGTCGGCAGTAAAAGCTTCGGCAGTTGATGGCACAGCAGTCATAGGAGAAAGCAAGACACTGGCAATCGCCATCGAGACCCCTAGTGAAATCAACGACGCTTCAAAACCGCTAACGTGGTGGACAAGCCGGAAGATAAGAAGAACCCTTTCCTTGCTTAAAAGTAGATGAACAGCGTTTAGTTTTTCCTTTGTTTTCAACAGGGCTCTCCTTTTTTCGCCCTTTAGTCCCGTGCTTACATTATTAATGAGAACTTCAGTTTTGATCCCTTGATAAGCATTGCAATAATTCAGAGCATCTAATCCGCATCATCGTGAACCTTGCTTACGCCCCTTGGCGAACGACGGTGCAACATAGTACGCGGCAAAAGATCATGCTCCAAAAAAGCCTCTACGAGTGCTAAAGGATGCAAAATAAACAAGGGTACTAACCTTTCCCTCTGTATACATGCCTCTACGAGCGCCGTAAATAGCAAGAGTTTGGAAATACATATAATACAACCCACGTTCGATATTTTACTTATGGAAATATCAAAGAACAACGGGCTCATCGGCAGAGTTAATGCTCCCGATATATTCGGGAGCTGCTGTCAGAACATACATCGGTTGAAAGCAAAGTTGCACATACAACGGGTTTAGCAAGACCTGCAACACGAGCTGATCACTCAAACAATTTGCTGACCAACGAATACACATACGTATAAAACGGCCAATTAATATTTGCTCCTCCAAAATTTGCCAACGGCATTGACACGGTAAAAGTACATATACATGTATCTACCAAACAGAAAGTTTCAACTATGCAATCCAAACGATTGGATGAAGTAGCCAAATTACTTATTTACAATAAGAACTTAACCCTGAATTACTCTTGCGGAGTTTCTCTTTCTTCAGGTACCTTCGAATCCTTTTCAAGCTTGTCGACAATTATATTGGCGGGCAACACCACCTTCGAGTACAGACGTCTCCAAATCACCAACCGCGTTGGCAATACTCAGCAGATTTGCCGAAGGATAACGTGCAAGGACGAGGGCAAGTGTAAATCGGCCCCCGCAAAACTCCGAGCTCGCACCAAGTCTCGAATTTTCTTGGTATTCCCAAATTCAGACATCAGAGTCAACAGCGTAGGAGGGACCGCGTTCAAGGGAAACATCGTCCTCCAAATTACCCTTAGGGCTTTGTAGCACTTGTCGAAGAAATGGTGGACCTGCTGGACCCGATCTTGAAATTGTGCGACAGCCGAAGCTTTCGAATGCTCCCGCCAGAAAATTTCCTCAGCTGATGACAGCTGAGTCAATGCGCTCACACGCTCATGAATCCGCTTGTTCTCTTCAGCACGGTTCAGGGCTATGACTGGTAAAGGAATCAATGGAAGATCAGGCAATACGTTTTTGACCAAAAATAATGAGCACAAGGACCAGGGAACTTACAGTTCAAGCTTTCAGTGGCCTTATGCAGTTCAGTAAGAGCATAGCGCTCCACGTCGGCTGCAATCTCGCCCTTCTTCTTGATAATGGCGGCCAAGGCATAGGTATTGCGCAGATCCTTTTCCATCTGCGCGATCCGAGCCTTCATACGCTGGATTCGATCACCTTCAGAAAGAGCACCCGAAGTATCATCGACAAACGCAGGAACTGGGAAAACCTGCAAACAACAGCATCAAAGGCATGACGGATCGCATCGCTTCAGCAGCAGAAGTAACTCCCATCGGGAGAATGCA
This sequence comes from Lolium rigidum, assembly GCF_022539505.1. NCBI lineage: Eukaryota > Viridiplantae > Streptophyta > Magnoliopsida > Poales > Poaceae > Lolium > Lolium rigidum. The sequence continues at coordinate 49,853,173 of NC_061512.1, read as the reverse complement.
AGTATAAATGTCATAACAAGGGTGTACTAGCAACATTGCTAGCACGGAATGTATTACAATCACAAGTTTTGTGACAGAACACTGTTTCACGTCAATCCAAAAGGAAGTTCGTTACAAAAATCAAGGGGCTTGAGTCTGGGTCAATAAGCTTGGGCCAGCCGATGTTCTCTTTGATGAAACCAGCTCAAGGAGCTGACGAGCACATGTAAGAGCTGACATTTTGAAGGTGCTTAAATCAATGAACTGCCCATCTTGATCTTTCGGCAGCTCCCTAGACATCTCCTCAATATCGGCCTTAAAGCCATGACCCATCATAAGTTGGAAGGCTAGGAGGGCACCATAGGTACGCGAAGTATGTTTGAATACCTCGATAACCTCCTTGGTGTTGACTGCGAAGGCATCGATCAGCTGCCCCAGAGTCTTGTCCTGACTGATCTTGGGGAAGATCATCGAGTGCATTCGCGCCATGGCACCTTTGCTCTTATCAAGGAGCTCCCGTGTAAGCTGGTGTGCGACAAGAGTCATTGACACAGTGTTTGCCGGAGAGTTATTTGGAATTTTATCTAAGGCATCGGCAGGGATGCCAGCGGCCTCTGCAAGGGAATGAAATGGGAAAGGTTACTATCAAAGGATTGAGTTTGCAAAGTGATAATCAACAGGGAAGCATAAAAAGAATTACCAAGTAAAGCCAAGGAAGATTGGCGAAGAAGTTCATCTTTCTCAGTCGCCCGAGCTTCGGCGACCAGCCTAGACGCTTCCTCTTTCTTCAGCCTCTCCTTCAGCCTGCTGAGTTCCTCCTTTAGGGAGTCGACCTCTTGGCGAGCTGTGGCGGCTTTTTTGATTGCGCCTTCCAACTTTGAGGAAGAAGATTTAACTTCCTCCTGCAGCCGAACCTTGTCTGCTTCCAGGGAAGTAAATTGGGAGGCGAAGGCCTCCAAAGAAGATATAACGCCCCGCAAATCCTTAAGGAAAGGAGAAAAACAGGTGTTCAACCAAGAATCGTTAATCAAGGTACATCCAGGGAAATTCGCGTTGCAATCAAGAAAGACTTACAGATTTCCCTGAAGGAGGGGTCGTGGCAGCAGCAGCCGAAGGAATATCCTCCCCCCTAGAAAGGGAGGAAGCAGTCGATACCTGGGCCGCGGGGGCTGCAGGAGGAGCCGAAGCTTCGGAAGCTGCGACGTCCGGCAGAACGGCGCCAGATTTGGCCTTCTTGGACGGAGGCTCAATGAGACCTTCGTCACTATGAAAGGGAATGATTGGCAGGAATTATGAAAGAAATGCGAATGATAAAGGAAAAATACGGATTCTAGGAAAAAGGCGCTTACAGATCAAAAAGATCATCCTCGCCGGCAAAGCCGCCGGTTGATCTCTTCGCGGGTGAAGCTCTGGCCTCCTCCACAGCTGTATTAACAAAGGCATCATGATCAGCGTCGTCATCACGCACTGATCCCGCTGTGTCGCAAGTGTCATTGGCTGGGGGAGGAAGATCGGTGTAGATAGCCTCAGAATCTATCGTGTCATCGTGTTCACTTTTTGAGCTCGTGTACTCGGCAGCGTGGAAATCAACAGGAGCTGAGGAACCTCTTCCCTCGGAAGTGTCGTTTGGTAAATCATGCAAGTTTTCAGATACTATGGGAATCTGTCAAAGAAAAGAGCAAATAAGAACAATAGCAGTTATGTCGACAAAGTGGAACAGGGTAATAAGCGTATGAGAAGGAAAATTTACCTCTGTCAGCAGATGATCGGCATCAAGAGGAGAATAAGAAGATATCAAAGGGATCGAGTCTTCCTGACTAAAGAGAGTGAGGCGACGAACTTCATCAAGTAGCTCCTTTTCCGATAGCTCAGCGATATTTATCCTGGTGTCATCCTTTCGACCCGAGTACAACCACATCGGACGAACCCTGGCCATGACTGGCTGGACTCGACGTTTCAATAAAACCGTGGCCACCTCTGTGCCGATCATGGTTTGACCATCGGCTTCTTTGATCCGAAGGAATTTGGCAAATAACTCATCGGCTGTTATCTTTTCATCGGGAGAGAGGATGTTTGACGTGGGCATTACCCTTCGGGTAACCGATGTTGCCCTATCCTATATTTCCTAGTTGGAGGCCCATGAAAGCACTTGGAGGCAAGGCGGCCCAACCGGATGGCGCACCAGAAGATTCCTTGGCAAGCAAGGCAAAGAAGCAGCCGATCAAGGAAAGTTTAGATCTGATCTTACTGTAAACCTGGTCGTACTCGGTTGACCTCTTGAGACCTGGCCTCCTATATAAAGGCCAGGAGAGGGGCTGCCGAGGGGACAACAACCAATCTCAGCGATCTTAGCCAACAGAAGCTTAGAGCTAGGATACCCTAGTGCTTAGCCATCTCGACGAGATCTCAGCCGAACTATTCGGCACCCCATTGTAACCCATTATCGTCATAATCAAGAACAGACAGGCAGGACGTAAGGGTTTTACCTCATCCATGGCCCCGAACCTGGGTAAATCGCTCTCCCCGCTTGTCTGTAAACAGATGTCTCGTATCAACTTGCAGGATTCCATCAACCCTAAGCCCCTATCGGAGGGCATTGCCGAGGAGCACCCTCGACAATTGGCGCCGTCTGTGGGAACCCTGTCAGCACAAGATCGATCATCGGCAGATCCAGTCATGACACCGGCAACTTCATCGACACCGTCATCGCCAAACCTGGGAAGCCCGATTCGATTCGGCTCCTACGAATTCACCTCGCACAGCGATTCCTCCCGCTCAACCTTCTCAGATCTACAAGGAAACATGGAGATGACCTTCGGCAGCATCCACTACAACGTCAACGCGGAAGGAATCCTTCGGCTGCTAGAATCGCCCGCTTCCGGATCGACGAGTTCGAGCGCGTCATCGTCACTTGACCTTTCGGCTGGCCTGATAGGCTCGACGAGTTCACCCGCGCCCTCGACTCCCCGTTCAGCATCTTCCATGTCGGTAGGATCTGACGATCCCACATCTTCGGAGTTAACTTCGTACTACTGCTTGAACTGCGACACCAGGCACGGGCTAGGATCGAGCGACACGCCGTTCATCTGCAATGCCCAGTATTTATCGGGAGAGGATAGTATCGACAGCATCATCCAAGGAACCACCCGAAGAACGGCACACCATCAGGTTTATGTCGCCAATAACACGGGAAACACAAGGCACAAAGGAGACGGAGATCATACCCCTCGTTCTAGTAGACAAGCAAGTTTCGAAAACAGCGCCAACAGCGACTACACCATCGCGGACGAATAGTGGGCAGCAGCCAAGGCAGCAGTACTCAACAACACACCGCTCCCTGCAGAAACCTCGGTTGGAACCCTCAATGCCTATCGCTCTATACTAGAGAAAAACCGGGAGCACCTATCGAAAGACCAAGCCACCCTCGAGAGGCGCCTATCTGCGGCAGACCGATCCAGCGAGCGGTGAAGAGGCTCGCAAGGGAGCGCCTCTCGAAATACTCAAGGGGCAGGCAAGCACCGGTCGAGGCTATCCAGGCTCTCGGAAGATGACGCCAGAGACATCACGTCGAACCTGACCAAGTCCTTTATGACTACGGACACCGCAGGCATGCCACGGCCGAAAACCGTTGCAGGAGCAACTGCCAACCTTGCTGCATACCTCATCAACCAGCGCCCTGAAGGATCCATGGCTCAAGCTCATCGAGGCGCCCTGGAAAGTCTTGCGATATTGGGAAATAATCTAGTTCCACAAAAGGAAAAGACCACGCTGCAGGTTAATGGCTCAAAGCATCATGCGAGAGACGCTCGGGATGAAATCACCCAGAGCAGGATCGACAAAGCAAGGCGACGACGCGCCGCTAGGAAGGAGAATGACAGTGATTCTTCGGACGAGGATCAGGAGTACGACGGCGAGCTCAGGGGAGCCGACTGTCTAAGTTACAAAATCCGCGAGGCAATGCCGCCCAAAAAATTCAAGCCCACTCCTCTCGATGCTGCCAAATACGATGGGCAGCAGGAGCCAAGATCTTGGATAGACGACTACCTGCAGACTGTGATTCTGCATAAGGGGAACCAGATAGCAGAAATGCAGTGCTTGCAGCTCTACCTCAAAGATTCGGCGCGGGCCTGGCTAAGGGGGCTGCCGAAGGGTTCCATTAAATCGTGGGACGACCTAGTAGACGCCTTCGTTGCCAATTTCCAAGCAACATACAAGAGACCCGTCGGGATTGAAGAGTTACGGAATTGTCAGCAAAAGCAGAAGGAGTCGATGCGCTCGTACATCGGGAGATTCACCAAATTCCTAAACGCTGCCGAAGATGTATCTATCGACAGAGCAATCGACGCTTTCAGCGATGGCATCCGGCGTGAGAGCTACATAGAAGAACTCGGACGCAAAAAGCCAAAAACCATAACCAAGTTAATGGAAATCGCCAACAGCTGGGCTGATGGCGAGGACAACGTGCGAAGGCCACGACAGTGCAGTGACGACGAAGACGATGACCAGCCGAAGCACAACTCGGGTGGCCGAAGGGATCGTCACAAGAGAAGGAAGAACCGCAACTATGATGACAACAACCTGGTAGCCGCAGGGTACTCTGATCGGCAGGATGATCGATATGACGACAAAAGAGACGATCGACAGGACGGTAATCGGAACAACTCCGGGAACCATGGCAATTATAAACCGCGGCAGCAGAGGGCTCCCGAACTGCCTTACGCTGAGCAGATCAACGCCCCCTGTTACCTGCACTTGTATGTCGACTCTAAGGATGGAAAAACAAAGTCGAGTCACCTGCTCAGGGACTGTCGGCAGTTCATTGACATGCACAAACTCATCCAGCAGGCAGGCCAGCAACCGCTACCACCACCACCTCCACCTCCACCGCAGCATCAAGTCCGAGCGAGGCTCAACCTCATCAACCCAACGAGGCGTTTCCACCACCACGGGGGCGGATGAGCATGATCCATAGGACAGGTGTCTCAAGAAGAGAGATGAAGAAGCTCACCCGAGAGATTAACCCGGCGAGAAAGCATCATGGCGAACATCCCTGAGTATGCCGAGTGGTCCTCTCAGAACATTACGTTCAGTCGAACAGATCACCCGATGACCATACCAAAACCAGGACACGCTGCCTTAGTAGTCGAGGCACAAATCGGGGGGTTCAAGATGAGCAAAGTTTTCATGGATGGTGGAAGCGGGTTAAACCTAATATTCGTCGACACAATCAAAAGTATGGGGATCACCATCAAGATGCTAGAAGAAACAGACACCTTCTTCCATGGGATCCTTCCAACTGCACCGGGCTACTCTCTTGGCAAAGTTTACCTGAACGTCGTCTTTGGCAAAACCAACAATTTCAGGAAGGAGAAGATCGAGTTTGAAGTAGTGAACTGGGAGTCACAGTATCACGCTATACTCGGGAGACCACCTTATGCCAAGTTCATGGTTGTGCCGCACTATGCATACCTCAAGCTGAAAATTCCTGGGAACAACGGGACAAACATCACAGTCTATAGAAGTTTTTCACGCTCGGACAATTGTGATCGCGACTTTCAAAGGATTGCTGCGAAGTTTGGGTCACAACGAGAAATTGTCGACCCTCTGCCCAAGCTGTCGATACGTGAAATCAAGGAGGAAAAGCATATCAGGGAAACCAAGAAGAAGCCAGCCGACCTTGCTCTTGAAGCTTCGGCGGCGGAAGCTTCAGCATTGAAAGCTTCGGCACCAAAAGTTTCGGCAGCTGATGGCATAGAAGGCATAGGAGACAGCAAGACGCTAGCAACCATTGCCCAGACCCCTGGTGAAGTCAACAACGCCGCAGCAACCACTAACGCACTACAAGGAAAAGCCTTATTGCCGGCGCACCAAAAACGGCTATTGCCGGCGCACCAGAGCCCACCGGTGGGAACATGCCGGTGATAATTTGTTACCGCCGGCGCACCAGCTGGTGCGCCAGCAGTAACATGAATTATCCCCGGCAAACCAGGCCAGGTGCGCCGGCGGTATGATTTTTCAATTTTTTAAAAAAAGGCCGATCTAGATCTAGATCTCGATCTAGATCTAGCTCGGGTTCGTCCTCGAAAACCATGAATGTGGGCCTGTCGTTGTTGCACCGAGGTAGGAGTAGGAGGAGGTGTAGGAGGCCGGAGGTGTTGGTGGAGGAGAAGGTGACCGGAGGTGGAGTATGAGGAGGAGGAGGAGGATATCACCGGAGGAGGATGTCACCGGAGTAGGAGGAGGAGGAGGCCCGATGTGTAGTATGAGGAGGGGGAGGAGGAATATGTCACCGGAGGGAGGATGTCACCGGAGTAGGAGGAGGAGGAGGAGGAGGAGGAGGCCCGAGGTTGAGGAGAAGGAGGCCCGAGGTTGAGGTCGCCGGAGGAGGCCCGAGGTTGAGGTCGCCGGAGGAGGCCCGAGGTTGAGGTCGCCGGAGGAGGTCGTCGTCGTCGGAGGAGGAGGAGCCCGTCAGGGAGGAGAAAAGAGGAAGGAGAAGAGGAGGAGGAGGAGGAGGAGGAGGAGAGGAGGAGGAGAAGTGGAAGAGGAGGAGGAGGAGGCTAGTCTGCGCCTATATAGTAGAGGTTACTGCCGGCGCACCTAGTATGGTGGTGCGCCGGGGGTACTTTTTAATTTTTTTTCATCCAAATCTAAAACCTCAAAAAACTCTTTTTTCCTTTTCGAATTTTGGGAATCGAAAAAACCGGTAAACTCCCGTAGGCGGTTGAATTCGGATAGGAAATTTCGCGTAGATAGATTTTGATATAAAAAAGTTTTTCATCGGAGGTCGTATGCAACCAGAAATCCCGTTTTACCGAAAGATGACGCCATTTTGCATAATATATCAAAATTCATTTTTTCAAATTTTTATTAAAGCTAGATTACATAATACATGGGAAGTTCAAAGGATTTTATTTTTTGAATTTTCTATCATTTTCTTTTGTTTTTTCGAAAACTGAAAAGGCGATTCCCAGGGGGGTGGAGAGAAAAATCTAGGCACCTTACCCCCGGCGCACCTCTATGGTGGTGCGCTGGTGGTAAATTGTGTACCACCGGTGCACCACCATATAGGTGCGCCGGGGGTAAGGTGCCCAGATTTTTTTGTTTCCGGCCAGAATTCTTCGAATTTTATTCCCGGCGCACTAAATTTGCTTGTGCGCCGGCAGTATAGGTTCTTCGCCGGCGCGGCCTAACATGGCTCGCCGGCGGTATTTTGCCACCGGCGCATGGATTCGCTGGTGCGCCGGTAGTGCTATTTTCATCTATAGGCCTTTTCCTAGTAGTGACGCGGTGAAAAAACCAGAAGATGAGAAGAACCCCTTCCTTGCTTAAGCAATTTTTTAGCGTTTAATTTTTTCCTTTATCTTAAACAGGGCCTTCCTTTTAATTTTCGCCCTCTAGTCTCGTGCTTACATTATTAAAGGGAACTTAAGCTTCGATCCTTTGTTAAGCATTGCAGTAATTCAAAACTCCTAAGCCGCATCACTATGCAAACATAGTACGAGGCAGAAGATCGTGTTCCAAAAGAAAAGCCTCCACGAGTGCTAAAAGATACAAAGCAAACAAGGATGTTAATCTTTCCCTCTGCTATAGATGCCTCTACGAGCGCCGTAAATAGCAAGAGTTCGGAAATACATGTAAATACAACCCACGTTCGATATTTTACTTATGGAAATATCAAAGGACAACGGGCTCATCGGGAGAATCACTGCACCCGAAATATTTGGGAGTGACTGTTGAAACATACATCGGTTGAAAGCAAAGTTGCGCATATAACAGGTTTAGCAAAACCTGCAACACGAGCTGATCACTCAAATGATTTGCTAACCAACCAGTACACATACATTTAAACGAGCAATTCAGATTTGCTCAGTCAAAATTTGCCAACGGCACTAGCACGGTAAAAGTACATATACATGTATCTACCGAATAAAAAGGCTCCATTACATAATCCAAACACTTGAATGAAGTAGCCAAAATACCTATTTACAAAACAACTTTAATCCCTGATATCACCTTTTGCGGAGTTTCTCTTTCCTCAGGTACCTTTGAGTCCTCCTCAAGTTTGTCGACAATTATATTGGCGGGCAACAATATCTTCGGATACAGTGCCTCCAAGTCACCAGTTGCGTTGGCAATAGACAGCAAACTTACTGAGGGATAACGAGCAAGTACAAGGGCAAGTGTAAACCTGGCCCCTGCAAAAACTTGAGCTCGCACCAAGTCTCGAATCTTCTTGGCATTTCCAAACTCAGACATCAAAGTCAACAGCGTAGGCGGAACTGCGTTTAAAGGGAACATCGTCTTCCAAACCACCCTCATAGCTTTGTAGCACTTGTCAAAGAAATGGTGGACTTGCTGAACCCGATCCTGAAATTGTGCGACGACTCGAAGCCTTCGAGTGTTCCCGCCAGAAAATCTCTTCGGCTGAGGACAACTGGGTTAAAGCATGCACAGGCTCGTGAATCCGTTTGTTCTCTTCCGCACGGTTCAGAGCTATGACTGGCAAAGAAATAAATAAAGGATCAGACAAGGCGTTGTTGACAAAAGGGAGCAGGAATCAAGAAACTTACAGTTCAAACTCTCGGTAGCTTTATGCAGCTCAGTAAGAGCGTACCGCTCCACTTTGGCTGCAATCTCGCTCTTCTTATTGACAATAGCAGCTAAGGCATAAGTGCTGCGCAGGTCCTTTTCCATCTGAGTGATCCGATCCTTCATACGCTGGATTCGATCACCTTCGGGAAGAGCACCCGAAGAATCATCAACAAATGAGGGCACTGGGAAAACCTGCAGGAAACAGCGTTAAAAACGATGACGGATATGGTCAAACTGAGCATCTGAAGTAACTCCCATCGGGAGAAGTGCAAGTAAAAATATCATAATACGGGTGTACTAGCAACATCGCCAGCACGGAGTTTATTACAAACATAAGTTTTGCAACAGAACAATGTTTCACATCAGCTCGAAGATAAGTTTGTTACAAAAATCAAGGGGCTTGGGTCTGAGTCGATAAACTGGGTCCAGCCGATGTCTTCCTTGATGAAACTAGTTCAAGGAGCTAGCGAGCACAAGTAAGGGCAGACGTTTTAAAGGCGCTTAAGTCAACAAATTGCCCATCTTGCGTCTTCGGCAGCTCCTTAGTCATTTCTTCAATGTCAGCCTTAAAGTCGTAACCCATCATAAGTTGGAAGGCAAGAAGGGCACCATAGGTACACGAAGTGCGCTTGAATACCTCGATAACCTCCTTGGTGTCAACCGCGAAGGCATCGATCAACTGCCCCAGAGTTTTGTCCTGCTTGATCTTGGGGAAAATCATCAAGTGCATCCGCGCCGAGGCACCTTTTCCCTTTTCAAGAAGCTCCCGCGTAAGCTGGTGGGAGGCAAGAGCCATCGACACACCATTTGCCGGTGAGTTGTTTGGAACGTTGTCCAAGGCAGCGGCAGGGATGTTGGCGGCTTCTACAAGAAAATGAATTGGAAAAGATCATTGACAAAGGAGCGAATCCATAAGTGTAATAATCGACAGAGGTGTACAAAAGAGCTTACCAAGTAGAACCAAAGAAGACTGACGAAGGAGCTCATCCTTTTTAGCTGCCCGAGCTTCCTCCTCTTTCAGCTTTTCCTTAAGCTTGCCCAGTTCCTCTTTCAGGGAATCAATTTCTTGGCGAGCCTCGGCAGCTATCTTGACTGCGCCATCCAACTTCGAGGAAGAAGAGTCAACTTCCTTCTGCAGTCGAACCTTGTCTGCCTCCAGAGAAGTGAACTGGGAAGCGAAGGCTTCCAAAGAGGAAATAACACCGCGTAGATCCTTAAAGGAAAAAAGGACGTTTTACAAAGAATCATTAGACAAGGCACATTTCAAGAAATTCGCGTTGTATGCAAAAGGGACTTACAGAAGGAGGAGTCGCGGTGGCGACAGGAACATCTTTCCCCTTGGAAAGGGAAGAAGCGGTCGACGCCTGAGCCGCGGGGGCTGCTTTAGGAGCCGAAGCTTCGGAAGCCGCAATAACCGGCGGAGCAGCGCCAGATTTGGCCTTCTTAGACGGAGGCTCAGTGAAACCTTCATCACTACAAAAATGAAATCATCGACAGGAGTTATGAAAATGCGAGAAATAAAGGGACAAACTATGGCATCAGGGAAGAAGGTGCTTACATGTCGAAGAGATCGTCTTCGTCGGCAAAGCCACCGGTTGATCTCTTCACGGGCGAAGCCCTGGTCGCCTCCACGCCTGCATTAATAAAGGCATCACGATCAGCGTCATCATTACGCACCGATCCCTCTGTGTCGCAAGCGTCGTCGGCTGAAGGAGGAAGATCGGTGTGAACAGTTTCGGAATCGATCGGATCATCGTGTTCGCTCTCTGGGCCTGCGTGCTCGACAGTGTGAAAATCAATAGGTACTGAGGAGCCTCTTCCCTCAGAAGTATCATTTGGCGAATCATGCAAGTTTCCAGAGACTATGGGGGTCTGTCGAAAAGAAGAACAAATAAGAATAATAGTAATCATATTGGCTAAGTGGAAATAGCATACTGAGAATATCAAAAGGAAAGTTACCTCTGGTGGCGGATGATCAGCATCGAGAGGAGTGTAAGAAGATATCAATGGGATCGAGTCTTCCTGGCTAAAGGAAGTAAGGCGACGGACTTCATCAAGCAACTCCTTTTCCGACGGTTCGGCAGCATTAATCCTCGGTTTCATCCTTTGGACCTGAATACAACCACATCGGGCGAACTCTGGCCATGACTGGTTGGACTCGACGTTTCAGGAACACCGCTGCCACCTCTGTGCCGACCATAGTTTGGCCGTCGGCCTCTTTGATTCGAAGAAATTTGGCAAATAATTCATCGGCTGCTACTCTTTCATCGGGTGAGAGAATGTTCTTCCAGGAATTCTTGGGCTTGGCTTCGAGGACGTCGGCAAAGCAAGGAAGCTGGGATTCGGGTGACAGGGAATCTTTGACATAAAACCATTTCAATCTCCACCCTTGCACAGATTCTATCATTGGGAAATTGAAATAATTAACCTCCGAACGAGCCACAAACCCCACTCCTCCGGTGACGAAGGATCCATTACTACTGCTGTACCTCTTTACATAAAAGATCTTTTTCCACAATCCAAAATGAGGTTAGATGCCCAAAAACGCCTCACAGAGGGTAATGAACACGGCAACGTGAAGGATTGAGTTAGGAGTAAGTTGCCACAATTGGATTTCGTAAGTCCGCAGAAGATGAAGGAGGAATTCATGAGCGGGGAGCGAAAGACCCCGATATAGGAACGACAAGAACATCACGGTAAAGCCAGCAGGGGGATTAGGCCGAGAAATCGCACCTGGAAAGATCACATTCCCCTTGTCGGAGGAGATTAATCCCAAGCTTCGGGATCTCTTCTCGTCACGCTTGGTGATGGTTGACGCTATCCAATCTCCGGGCTTGGCTACCAAACTTGGCGGTGCTGGCGGCGCCGGAGCTGGGGGAGGAGCGTTCGGGGCGCTACCCTTCGGAAGGTTCAAGGAAGATTTGGCGGCGGCGCCTCCGCTAGTAGAACTGGCGGCGGCAGTAAGGCTCTTCTTCTTCACCATTGCGAGATCTGGGGAAGATCGGAAAAGCGGTGGTGGCGGCGCAGCAGTAGCGAACGAAGGAAGAAGAAGAGCGAGAAGATGCTACGGAAAATGTGGGAGAAGATTAGGGATTTTCGCCCTTTGGAGATTTTAAGGAGAGGAGAACTTGAAAGCTGTGTAGGCACGTGTCGTTGCTACCGGTTCATCCAGTGGATCTTTTCTATTAAAGATTGCAGAAATCGAGGAGACGCCTTGGTAACTGTGCGAAAAGGGCCAGACGGAGAAAGAATAGGCCCAGCAGGTTACGTCCTGTCAGTCAAAATCAAGATATTAGCAAAGCATCATCAATGACGTCATGAGGAACTGTCAAAGGCAGTCGAAGGGATAAGAAGGTATCGGATGATGAACTTTAGTCTATGCACAGATTGCAAACCATCTGCACTTAGACTCGGGGGCTACTCCCATCGGGAGCGCTGGACGCGCACCCGACAGAATGAGGACTCGAAGAAAAAAGGCCTTGAAGGAGGGGATAATTGTTCGACTCGAGTCTGCACCCGGTTGCAAGCACCCGTGCCCAGACTCGGGGCTACTCCCATCGGGAGCGCTGGACGCGCACCCGACAGAACTTTTTCGCACTCCAGGATCATGCCCGGGGACTTGATTCTGTGTAGGGTAACATTGTTTTGCCATCAGCAGTTAACCAGCAAAAGTTGGGCATGTTACTCATTATCCCTCGCATGAGGAAAATATAACGGATGATTTACGAAGACTTGTGGAAAAACTTCGGCAGAGAAAAATGTTCGAGTGGTACAACTTGAGTCTACGCACGGATTGCAAGCATCCGTGCCTAGACTCGGGGGCTACTCCCATCGGGAGCGCTGACGCGCACCCGACAGAAGAAGATGATGCAGATTCACGAAGAACAAGAACAATCAAGGAGACGAACATTTGGTGAAGACATGCTTTAGTCTCTACCCAAACTATCTTCGGCTAGACACTCGGGGGCTACTGACGTGGGAATTACCCTTCGGGTAACCGATGTTGCCCTATCCTATATTTCCTAGTTGGAGGCCCATGAAAGCACTTGGAGGCAAGGCGGCCCAACCGGATGGCGCACCAGAAGATTCCTTGGCAAGCAAGGCAAAGAAACAGCCGATCAAGGAAAGTTTAGATCTGATCTTACTGTAAACCTAGTCGTACTCGGTTGACCTCTTGAGACCTGGCCTCCTATATAAAGGCCATGAGAGGGGCTGCCGAGGGGACAACAACCAATCTCAGCGATCTTAGCCAACAGAAGCTTAGAGCTAGGATACCCTAGTGCTTAGCCATCTCGACAAGATCTCAGCCGAACTATTCGGCACCCCATTGTAACCCATTATCATCATAATCAAGAACAGACAAGCAGGACGTAAGGGTTTTACCTCATCGATGGCCCCGAACCTGGGTAAATCGCTCTCCCCCCTTGTCTGTAAACCGATGTCTCGTATCAGCTTGCAGGATTCCATCAACCCTAAGCCCCTATCGGAGGGCATTGCCGAGGAGCACCCTCGACAATCGGCCACCTCTGTGCCGATCATGGTTTGACCATCGGCTTCTTTGATCCGAAGGAATCTGGCAAATAACTCATCGGCTGTTATCTTTTCATCGGGAGAGAGGATGTTCTTCCAAGAATGCTTAGGCATGGCTTCGAGAACGTCGGTAAAGCAAGGAAGCTGGGATTCGGTTGTTGAGGAATCCTTAATATAAAACCATTTCAGTCTCCATCCTTGCACAGATTCTCTCATTGGGAAACTGAAATAGTTGACTTCTGAGCGGACAGCAAACCCCACTCCCCCAATGACAAAGGGTCCATTACTACTGATGTATCTCTTTACGAAGAAAATTTTCTTCCACAACCCAAAGTGAGGCTCGATGCCCAAGAACGCTTCGCAAAAGGGATGAACACAGCAACGTGAAGGATTGAGTTGGGGGTAAGTTGCCACAGTTGGATTTCGTAAGTCCGTAGAAGGCGATGAAGGAACTCATGAGCAGGAAGCGAGAGACCCCGATACAAGAACGACAAGAACATCACGGTAAAACCAGCAGGAGGATTGTGCCGAGAAATCGCACCTAGGAGAATTGTGCCGAGAAACCAGCATGAGCAGGAGGAAACTAGGCCGAGGCTTCGGGCCCTCTTTTCATCACGCTTCGTGATGGAGGACGCTAGCCAATCACCGGGTTTGGCTGCAGCTACCGAGCTTGGCGGCGCTGGCGGCGCCGGAGGAGGGGGAGGAGCATCTGGAGCGCTCCTCTTCGCAAGATTCGAGGAGGCCTTGGCGGCGGCGCCACCGCTCGCAGAACTGGCAGCGGTTGCAAGGTTTTTCTTCTTCACCATCGCGAGATCTGGAGAAGACCTAAAAACGGTAGTGGCGGCGCAGCAGTTGTGAAAGAGAAAGGTAGAGGAAGAACAGGAGGATGCTACGACGAATATGAGAGACTGCTAAGAATTTTATCCTGAGAGATTTTAAGTAGGGGAGAACTTGAGGATTGCGTGGGCACGTGTCGTTGCTGCCAGTTCATTAAGAGGATCCTTTCTCCATCGTTGATCGTGGAAATCGAGGAGGCGCCTTGGTAACTGTACGAGGAAGGCGGATATTACTTAAAAACAGGGCCAGGCAAAGCTAGGATGGGCCCAGCGGGTCGCGTCTTGTCAGTCAAAATCAAAGTGTCAATAACGTCATCAGTGATGTCGTGAGGAACGCTCGAAGCATTCGAAGAAATGTAAAAGATATTGGATGGTGAACTTGAGTCTACACGCGGATTGCGAGCATCCGCACCTAGACTCGGGGGCTACTCCCATTGGGAGCGCTGGATGCGCACCCGATAAAATGAAGACTCGAAGATACTCATGTGAAGAAAACGTTTGAAGAAAAGGATGGAATGTTCAGCTCGAGTCTGCACCCGGTTGCAAGCGCCCGTGTCCAGACTCGGGGGCTACTCCCATCGGGAGCGCTGGACGCGCACCCGATAGAATTTTTTTGCACTCCAGGATCATGCCCGGGGACTTGATTCTGTGTAGGGTAACGTTGTTTTGCCATCGGCAGTTAACCAGCAAAAGTTGGGCACGTTATTCATTATCCCTTATGCGAGGAAAACTTATCGAAGAATACAAGTGCGAATATATCGGATGATCCATGAAGATCTACAGAGAAACTTCGGCAGAGCAAAACATTCGAGTGGTACAACTTGAGTCTACGCACGGATTGTAAGCATCCGTACCTAGACTCGGGGGCTACTCCCATCGGGAGCGCTGGAAGCGCACCCGATAGAAGAAGATGATGCTGATACAAGATGGACAAAAACAATCAAGGAGAAGAACATTATGTGGAGGCATGCTTTAGTCTCTACCCAAACTATCTTCGGCTAGACACTCGGGGGCTACTGACGTGGGCATTACCCTTCGGGTAACCGACATTGCCCTATCCCATACGATCTAACTGGAGGCCCATGAAGGTACTCGATAACAAGGTGGGCCGCTTGGATGGCGCAGCAGAAGATTCCTTGGTGGGCAAGACAAGGAAGGAGCCGAACAAGGAAAGTTTAGAGATAGGACTACTGTAAACCTAGTCGTACTTGGTTTGACCTCTTGAGACCTGGCCTCCTATATAAAGGCCAGGAGAGGGGCTGCCGAGGGACACGATCAATCTTAGCAATCTTAGCCACCAGAAGTCTAGAGCTAGGTCGCCGCAGCACTTAGCCTCTCGACGAGATCTCAGCCGAACCCTTCGGCACCCCATTGTAACCCATTATTCTCATAATCAAGATCAGACAGGCAGGGCGTAAGGGTTTTACCTCATCGATGGCCCCGAACCTGGGTAAATCACTCTCCCCGCTTGTCTGTGAACCGATGTCTCGTGTCAGCCTACAGGATTCCATCAACCCTAAGCCCCAATCGGAGGGCATTGCCGAGGATTACCCTCGACACCCGCCATGAGAGTCACCATGACACCAACAACGCGCCAGATACGCTCTCTCTCTCCCCCAAGCCTTGTCGTCGTCGTCCTCGTCGCCGTCGTCCGCCACGGGACTTTTAGCTTATGTCACGCTCCCTGTCGCGTCTGACCACCGTTCGCTGTGCCATCAAGCGCGTGATGACCGCCATGACACCAGGAACAGAGCAGCGTCCATTCCTTGCCCCTTCGCAGCTCCAAACGCCGTCGCCATGCTCGACCTAACCCGTGCGCCTCGGACTCGATCGCTCGCTATAAAAGGAGGTCACCCTAGCTCCAACTCTTCACACCAATCGACTCCTCCCATCTCAGAACCCCTCCACTAGCCTCGCCTAGCCTCAGTATCCACCGTAGACCACCAATTGCTCGTCGGAGTGCTGCGTAGCCGCCGCGGAAGAAGAAGAGGATTGGCGCCACCCCAGGAGCCGCCGCTTGTACCAGGAGGACCACCGTCGTCAACAACTTCACCGTGCATCAACGCCGCTCGTCGCCATCCACTGGTTAGCCCTCCAACCCCCTGGTGCTCGCCGCTAGTGAGCTCGTGCACGTCGTCGACGACGATGCACGCGAGCCGTTAGATTGCCATCTAATCCAACGCCTCCTGTCACTGACCCGTGGAGCTCACTATCAGGAAGCCAGCTCGTGCGAGACAAGCAGTGGGCCGGCCCGTTTCCTTTTCTCCCCTTGGCCCAGTTTCGTTTCCCGAGCAAGCCCAGCTATTCAAATTTGAAAGTCCGTTTGACAGGGGGGTTAGAGTGCCCACTGCCATTCGTTGACAACAACAAACACCTCTCAAAACTTTACTTTTATGCTCTCTATATGATTTCAAAACTTGAAAATCTCTAGCACATGATTTAATCCCTGCTGTAACTACCCAAATTTTAAAACAAAGAGAAAATGAATTTCCTTTTTCCAAAAATGAGAACCAACAAAAACTTTTCTTACATAGGGTGCTATGCATAGTACTCCTCCATAACCCTTGTGTTTTGCCATGTTTGTTTGTTTATTACTTTGAACACATTTCCAAAACCCTAAACCCTAACCTCCTCAAATCCAAGTGGATCTATTTTGAGAAACCCAAAATAAAGAAAAAGACATATGTGGATGTAGCTCTAATGTGTAAAATTTTGAACCCTATCTTTCTTATTTTGCTAAATGGTGGTGAACCATGGTGAACCCCACTAAACCCTAAACCTCATCCCTCTTGTCACCAACCTTTGAAAAACAAAATAAAAAGAAATGATCTTAATTAAGAAAAAGGCATATGCAAGCCTATGGCTACTTTTTGCAAAGGCTAAAACCTTGATTTTCTACCTTGGTAGATGGTTTGGAAATACCTCAACACACTGAACCAAGTACTTACCAACCAATTCAAGTGGGACCCAAAATAAAATCAAACATATGCATAGAGGCATATGTGGCACTTAGCCAAAATATCAAATCTTTACCTAGGCACCCCCATTGCCTCAAAATGGTTTGAACCCTTTACCCAACTCTTTCTAACACCAAATCAACCTCACACTTGCTTAAGTGAAGCAAAGAAAAAGAAAAGAATAAAAGTTAGAAAATCACAAAACCCTCACATATGGTTTATGCCATTTTTCTAAATCTTTGACCTAGACCATTTTGGTCTTCACCATTAGTTGTATTATGTTACTAAACACTTATTACAACTTTTGGAATCAAAGAAACACAAAACAAATCAAATTCAAACTCAAATTTGGATCACATATGATAATGGTCAAATCTGCCATTTATAGTCTGATCCTTACTTTGAGCCCTTGCAATTCAAAATTTCCAAACTAAACTTTCCCAATTCTTTGCACCACATCCAAGAGCACATCAAGGTGAACAACTTTGGTAAAGACCACCATGCCAAATTCACTTTGTATAAAATTCTATGCTCATGTAAAGTTGCAACTTTTTGTTATGTGGAACAATCTCACACTTAGCAATTTTTGCAATTCTTTGAATTGGACAATTCCACCACCACCTCTCATTCTCTCTGGTCATTTACAACTCACTAAAATACAACTTTTCCAAATCTTGCAACCATTTGAACTCATTCACATTTGGGCAAAAATTGCAAATTCCAAATAGGGAACAATTCAACACTATTTGAAATAGTGCTCTACTCCAGATCCTACTGCCCCCTCTCACTCTAACTCTGTCCCCGGCTCCCTCTCTCACTCAATGCAGCACAGCACCCCTAAGAAGAACCCTAGGGAGACCAAGACATGGCCATGCACACACCATGCCGGCCATGTTCTTCTCCTTCCTCTCCCCTTGCTCTCCACCTCTGGCCCTGGTGCCCTAGCTCGCCACCGCACTCCTCTACCTCACCTAGCACCGACAGCATCAAGGTAGACGTCGTAGCCTCGCCGGAGAACGCGCGCTCTGGTCGATGCCGTGGACGTCGTGGGCGCGTCCGCCGCCAACTCTGGCCACGCGCCGTCCCCTCTCTCTGCGCCTCCCCTGGACCACCATGCTGCGCGTTGAGCTTCGCCACCATGCCAGGATCCCGCCGGACACGCTCCCCTGCTCGCGCGAGCCTTGTCGCCGACGACCACCTCGCCGGATTTCCGTGGATTTGCCGCCAGAACCTCGCCATCTCGCGCGCATACCAGGCCGTCCCCCACCTCGCCCTCTAGCTTCCTAGCATCGCCTAGACGTTGTCTACCTCGCGCCTACCTCGCCGACCCCCTTCCTTCACCGGAGCCGCCGCTCTGCTGTCGCCCTTGCCGCCCATCTCACGGCCAACTTGAACCCTATAAAAGGAGCCGTCCCCGCGCCTTCACCTCCATAGCAAACTTACTCCCCTCTCTCCTCTCAAGCTCCTCGTCCACTCCTCTCCCACGATTAGCCGCCGGAGCTGTGCAATTTCTTCGCCGGAGCCCGCAGAGGTGCTGAGATCGCCGCCGACGAATTCGGGCACCATCGGCAACGCCACCGGTACCAGGCGACTCCCCGTCGTCGACAACGTCGCCTCGCATCGTTGCCACCCCTCGCCGGAGTCCAGGAGCACCGCCGACCCCCTACTCCGCCGCGGCAGCAACCTCCTCCTCCCCGACGGAGACGACGAACCTCCACCGTCGGATCGCCCTCTAATCGGATGGATCCAATTCAAACTTACCGTTTCGGTGAGTGTGGCTCACTGACGGGTGGGTCCTGCTGTCAGCTAGCCCGCAGCGTTAGCTGGGCCGGCCCATCTCTCTCTGCTCTGTCTGGCCTGTTAAATTTCCCTCCTAAGCCCATCTTTCCAAATTTGGTTAAAGAATTTGGTAGAAATTCAAATACTGGTCCTGTCTTAGAAATTAAATGGTTTCAATTCTACCCTACCAAATTTGATGAATTTTATGTTGTTGGAAAGCTAGAGAAAAGATCTATCCAACCCCACTGGTCCCACTTTGAATTCTTGTGTAGAATTAATGTGACAAAAATAACAAGGCAGGGACTTTTGTGACTTCAAATAAATCTTAAAAATCAACAAAATAGCTATTTAGTTAATTCCAACTCCAATAGCTCACATTTAACTTAAACTAATTGTTTATGCAACAAAATGGTGTGGTCACTTTGAATGATCATGCCCTCGTTTAAATAATGGACAATATGGCTAGTTTACTTAAGTGATATTGTCCAAAACTATTATGGAAATCTTATGAGGTATTTTACTTCATTTAAATCTTCTTCCAAATACTTTCATATGAAGTAATGACCCCTGGTCAAATACTCTCACTTGAAATGCTTGGTGATTTTAAATCATAATAGGCATTATTAAATGGTGTGAGGTATTCTACCTCATTTAAATCAATTCCTCAAATGATGATGATGAATGGTTGACTTAGGTCAACATGATTTCATGTATAATTGTTTGAGGAAGTTAAATCTTAAGAAGATTCAATGAGACGAAATTATTTCTCAAGGACTATATGGAAACTATCATTTACATATGTAATGAGAGGAAATTATTTTTCCTCAAGCAAGACCACCAATGCACCAATTTGTATTAATTGGGTGAATAGAATAGTTTGTGTGAATACATGTGATGTTTAGAATAGCCAATGAATTGCTTGGTGATTGTATCCTCGTATTCGTGTATAGACGCTAGTACCGGAGAATACCAGGAAGAGGAAGGATTCTACCCAGAAGAAGAAGAGCACTTTTATCACCTCAACCATCAAGGCAAGCTAGACTATTGCAAGTAATAATGTTTCAAGATAATATTCTTGCAAAGTGCAAAGCCCCTTGGGGGCAAGGCACCATGATTCTTACCTTTCTTACCACCAGCCTATCCCAAGTTTTTACCTTACAAGTTTTTACTTGTTTATTTAAAGAGTTACTTTTATAGTTAACTTTGGTCAAAGTGAAAGAAAGTTACTCGGAGTAGTAAAGTTAGTCTCAAGCTAGCCAAGCAAGATTAGCACCCCTCATGATTAGTGCTAGTGCTAAATACTAAAACTCGACTACTCTAGATGGGAACATGTGACTTTGAAATGAATTTGAAACCTTGGAATGATGAGTCATTCCATTGAATGATTTTTGAAGGTGAATATGACCAAGAGAAGATGGTGATTTTTGATAAAACTGATATTGGTTTGAATGCGATACCTTTCCAATTTTGAGTACCCCCACAATACCTGATTATGGGAAGGGCTTAACTGGAAGTTTATGCATCTTAGTATGGGTTCCCTCGGAACACACATCATAGGGGTTATGCACGAGGCTGCCTCCGTTGTTGAGAAATGATGTGAATTGAGGTGAATTGTACGGCCAAGCCTCGTGCGGTTCCTGTGTTGACAGCTTGGTCTTCACTGGGAGGCCAAGCTCATGGGGAGAGGTGCTCATACTAGGGTTTGTAAGTGAAAGGTTATGGTTGATGATCCGCATAATGTGTTACGATGATTCGGGGTTATCCCGACGGATGAAATCAAATGTTGTGGCACAAGTGTGCAACCTCTCGCAGAGTGTAAACCTATTCGAATAGCCGTGTCCACGGTTACGGACGGTTGGAAAGGCCATACGGTTTCGGTGTCAGAGTCTTGAAAAATGTTGGTGAAATGAAAGGTGAATTTGTGACTTGATTTTTGAATCACACCAATGTTGTGGGAATGACACTAATGTTCCCACTTGAGTTAGTTAGCACATGAATAAGTCTTTTCTCAAATACTTGTGAACTAAAATTGGCTTTATGCAAATAAACTAGAGCTTAGCACCCCTTACTAGAATTGTTAGCACTTACATTAGTATTAGTTTGCGAGTACTTTAAAGTACTCACGGCTGTGTCCCTGGCTATTCAAATGGCAAGACTATGAAGAGGAGCAGAACTATCAAGATGACGGCAACCAAGATGTCTACGACAACTAGGGAATCTTCTGACGTCAGACGTTGGCCTGTGGACTAGAGAGTCCATTCTATTTACGCTTCCGCTATGAACTTGTGTATGTCCGTTGATCAGTAGATCAACTATTTGTGTAATATTGGATCAGGTGATCTATTTGTAAGACGACTATGGTATGTAATGAATTATGACTTATGATATTCAACTGTTATGTCTCGCAACAACAATATTCCTGGGATTGCGAGGTATGGCATAACAGGCATCTGGACTGAAAAATCCGGGTGTTGACAAGTTGGTATCAGAGCCATTGTTTGACCTTAGGAGACCCTAGTTAGAATGGACGTCTGGGAAATTTAGTTTCAAAAACAAATAAGTAAATATTTGTGAAAAACTTATTCTCACTCTTATCCTTGAGATCTTTTTCAAAATGGGAGGTTCATGCTCTACTTTTTCCTTTGAGAACTACATAAAACTTCACACACGTGACCACTCTATAACTTACTCATCCTAATTGCTCACAGATGGAGTACCAATGGGAGTTCTATCAGCTTGGTCACGGAGGAAACCTGATGTTCGAGAAATACTTGAAGCAACTAGTGAATTATCTAGGACGCCCGTATCGCGAGTTCTTCGGAGCACCTCTCAACAATCACTCCGGAGGACCACCTCGGTGGGAAGTTTCTGCAGATCTACGAAGAAAGCTTGGAGCCCCGGTATGGGAAACCATATGGTTTTCTGTAACGGGAAACACCTGGAAGGAAGGACTAGTCAGAGCCATGCAAGAAGCAATTTCCCGTCTGTGTGGACAAAATGAGAACAAGATTAAGAACACTCGCTTCATCTACTACCCAAGACATGACCCCATGGGAAGACCGATGACCATGCCCCCGCACACGGAGATTAACCACTATGTAGCACACCTCGACCTCATGCTGTACAAGACCCGCAAGGAGTTGGACAATGCCCTCGCCTTTCGCCAAGCACATTACCCGTAAAGACAAAGAATCCACCCCGAAGAGTAGTATCGCTAAAGCACTTGAGTAGGTGTGAGTTGTATCAGGATCCCCTTGTATTGTAAAGTGAATGAATGGTTCTTCAAAGCAACGGAGTGTTAGATTTGTAAGGTGTGATGTTTGGTATGAATGAAAAAGTGTTGCTGGTTTTTACCCCCTCAACACTACTCAAATTTTCAAGTTTTGAACTTGTGAACTTTAATTCAAACAAACCATAGAAATTTCCCTCTTATCTTATCATCCACTCCGATGTTCAGATGGCCCCACCAACCCGCAGCGCCAACCAAGACGCCATGATGCAGATGCTAGAGATGATGATGGCCGACCGAGAAGCCGAGAGAGCTGAACGCCAAGCCAACATCGCTGCACTGCAGCAGATTTCTCAGAACAACAACGGCCATGGAAACCACGACCACCCTGGGTCAAAACTGAAGAACTTTCAGAACACCAACTTACCTATTTTCAGCAAAACCGAAGAGCCCCTCGATGCCGATGACTGGCTCCAGACAATGGAGAACAACCTCGAAGTTGCGGGAGTTGAAGCCACAGAGAAAGTAATGTTCGCCACCCACTACCTCGTCGGGACCTCGCACGAGCCTGGTGGACAAGCGCCCGCGCAATGAATGCTGGACAGATGATGACCTGGGAAGACTTCAAGCTGAAGTTTAGCAAGTACCATGTGCCCCAAGGACTGATTAAGAAGATGAGAGACGAGTTCCGCGAACTCTAACAAGGCAGGATGTCCGTGGTAGAATACCGCGACAGATTCCTTACTCTGTCAAGGTACTCCCCGGACGAAACCGACACCAATGAGAAGCGGAAGGAAAGATTTCTGAACGGACTCCACGACGAGATGCAGACTGTACTGGTCAACATTCCCTTTGTCGACCTAGAAGCCCTGGTGGACTCCGCCATCCAGATGGAAGGGAAGCTTCACCAAGCCAACGAGAGCCGCAAGCGCCGGATGATGAACCAACATGGGTCCAGCAATACCCAGAAGTACCGCAACAACTCATCTGGAGGATTTACTCCAAAATACAACAAGCCTACTTCTCAGAATTACCGCCCAAACCACACCAACAACCACGGAGGACCCCCGAAGCCCGGAGGCAACAACAACAACAACGGGAACAACAACAACAACAACAACAACAACAACAACAACGCTGGCCCTAGGACTGGAAGCAACGCCATCCCCGTCGCCAACAAGGACAAGGCCACCATCACTTGTTATGAGTGTGGAGTGGTTGGGCATTACTCCAATGAGTGCCCCAAGAGACTCGCCAAGATTGCCGCCAACACCGCTGCACCTGCTCAGAACCAACGCCGCTTTGCCGCAAGAAAGAACCAGAACAACAACGGCCGCTTCTACAACATGACTGCCACAGAAGCCCAAGAAGCACCTCAGGCCATGCCAAGTATGTGTCCCTGTTAAATCATATCGCCCAATCTCTCTTAGGAACCTAACTTTTCTTAAAATCTCGGGACGAGATTTGTTTAAGGGGGAAGGGTTTGTAACACCCCAAATTTTAAAACAAAGAGAAAATGAATTTCCTTTTTCCAAAAATGAGAACCAACAAAAACTTTTCTTACATAGGGTGCTATGCATAGTACTCCTCCATAACCCTTGTGTTTTTCCATGTTTGTTTGTTTATTACTTTGAACACATTTCCAAAACCCTAAACCCTAACCTCCTCAAATCCAAGTGGATCTATTTTGAGAAACCCAAAATAAAGAAAAAGACATATGTGGGCATGTAGCTCTAATGTGTAAAATTTTGAACCCTATCTTTCTTATTTTGCTAAATGGTGGTGAACCATGGTGAACCCCACTAAACCCTAAACCTCATCCCTCTTGTCACCAACCTTTGAAAAACAAAATAAAAAGAAATGATCTTAATTAAGAAAAAGGCATATGCAAGCCTATGGCTACTTTTTGAAAATGCTAAAACCTTGATTTTCTACCTTGGTAGATGGTTTGGAAATAACTCAACACACTCAACCAAGTACTTACCAACCAATTCAAGTGGGACCCAAAATAAAATCAAACATATGCATAGAGGCATATGTGGCACTTAGCCAAAATATCAAATCTTGACCTAGGCACCCCCATTGCCTCAAAATGGTTTGAACCCTTCACCCAAATCTTTCAAACACCAAATCAACCTCACACTTGCTTAAGTGAAGCAAAGAAAAAGAAAAGAATAAAAGTTAGAAAATCACAAAACCCTCACATATGGTTTATGCCATTTTTCTAAATCTTTGACCTAGACCATTTTGGTCTTCACCATTAGTTGTATTATGTTACTAAACACTTATTACAACATTCGGAATCAAAGAAACACAAAACAAATCAAATTCAAACTCAAATTTGGATCACATATGATAATGGTCAAATCTGCCATTTATAGTCTGATCCTTACTTTGAGCCCTTGCAATTCAAAATTTCCAAACTAAACTTTCCCAATTCTTTGCACCACATCCAAGAGCACATCAAGATGAACAACTTTGGTAAAGACCACCATGCCAAATTCACTTTGTATAAAATTCTATGCTCATGTAAAGTTGCAACTTTTTGTTATGTGGAACAATCTCACACTTTGCAATTTTTGCAATTATTTGAATTGGACAATTCCACCACCACCTCTCATTCTCTCTGGTCATTTACAACTCACTCAAATACAACTTTTCCAAATCTTGCAACCATTTGAACTCATTCACATTTGGGCAAAAATTGCAAATTCCAAATAGGGAACAATTCAACACTATTTGAAATAGTGCTCTACTCCAAACCCTACTGCCCCCTCTAACTCTAACCTGTCCCCTGGCTCCCTCTCTCACTCAATGCAGCACAGCACCCCTAAGAGGAACCCTAGGGAGACCAAGACATGGCCATGCACACACCATGCCGGCCATGTTCTTCTCCTTCCTCTCCCCTTGCTCTCCACCTCTGGCCTTGGTGCCCTAGCTCGCCACCGCACTCCTCTACCTCACCTAGCACCGACAGCATCAAGGTAGACGCCGTAGCCTCGCCGGAGAATGCGCGCTCTGGTCGATGCCGTGGACGTCGTGGGCGCGTCCACCGCCAACTCTGGCCACGCGCCGTCCCCTCTCTCTGCGCCTCCCCTGGACCACCATGCTGCGCGTTGAGCTTCGCCACCATGCCAGGATCCCGCTGAACACGCTCCCCTGCACGCGCGAGCCTTGTCGCCGACGACCACCTCGCCGGATTTCCGTGGATTTGCCGCCAGAACCTCGCCATCTCGCGCGCATACCAGGCCGTCCCCCACCTCGCCCTCTAGCTTCCTAGCATCGCCTAGACGCCGTCTACCTCGCGCCTACCTCGCCGACCCCCTTCCTTCGCCGGAGCCGCCGCTCTGCTGTCGCCCTTGCCGCCCATCTCACGGCCAACTTGAACCCTATAAAAGGAGATGTCCCCGCGCCTTCACCTCCACAGCAAACTTACTCCCCTCTCTCCTCTCAAGCTCCTCGTCCACTCCTCTCCCACGATTAGCCGCCGGAGCTGTGCAATTTCTTCACCGGAGCCCGCAGAGGTGCTGAGATCGCCGCCGACGAATTCGGGCACCATCGGCAACGCCACCGGTACCAGGCGACTCCCCGTCGTCGACAACGTCGCCTCGCATCGTCGCCACCCCTCGCCGGAGTCCAGGAGCGCCGCCGACCCCCTACTTCGCCGCGGAAGCAACCTCCTCCTCCCCGACGGAGACGACGAACCTCCACCGTCGGATCGCCCTCTAATCGGACGGATCCAATTCAACCTTACCGTTTCGGTGAGTGTGGCTCGCTGACGGGTGGGTCCTGTTGTCATCTGGCCCGCAGCGTTAGCTGGGCCGGCCCATCTCTCTCTGATCTGTCTGGCCTGTTAAATTTCCCGCCTAAGCCCATCTTTTCAAATTTGGTTAAAGAATTTGGTAGAAATTCAAATACTGGTCCTGTCTTAGAAATTAAATAGTTTCAATTCTACCCAACCAAATTTGATGAATTTTATGTTGTTGGAAAGCTAGAGAAAAGATCTATCCAACCCCACTGGTCCCACTTTGAATTCTTGTGTAGAATTAATGTGACAAAAATAACAAGGCAGGGACTTTTGTGACTTCAAATAAATCTTAAAAATCAACCAAAATAGCTATTTAGTTAATTCCAACTCCAATAGCTCACATTTAAATTACACTAATTGTTTCTGCAACAAAATGGTGTGGTCACTTTGAATGATCATGCCCTAGTTTAAATAATGGACAATATGGCTAGTTTACTTAAGTGATATTGTCCAAAACTATTATGGAAATCTTATGAGGTATTTTAATTCATTTAAATATTCTCCCAAATACTTTCATATGAAGTAATGACCCCTAGTCAAATACTCTCACTTGAAATGCTTGGTGATTTTAAATCATAATAGGCATTATTAAATGGTGTGAGGTATTCTACCTCATTTAAATCAATTCCTCAAATGATGATGATGAATGGTTGACTTAGGTCAACATGATTTCATGTATAATTGTTTGAGGAAGTTAAATCTTAAGAAGATTCAATGAGAGGAAATTATTTCTCAAGGACTATATGGAATATCATTTACATATGTAATGAGAGGAAATTATTTTTCCCCAAGCAAGACCACCAATGCACCAATTTGTATTAATTGGGTGAATAGAATAGTTTGTGTGAATACATGTGATGTTTAGAATAGCCAATGAATTGCTTGGTGATTGTATCCTCGTATTCGTGTATAGACGCTAGTACCTGAGAATACCAGGAAGAGGAAGGATTCTACCCAGAAGAAGAAGAGCACTTTGATCACCTCAACCATCAAGGCAAGCTAGACTATTGCAAATTATAATGTTGCAAGATAATATTCTTGCAAAGTGCAAAGCCCCTTGGGGGCAAGGCACCATGATTCTTACCTTTCTTACCACAAGCCTATCCCAAGTTTTTACCTTGCAAGTTTTTACTTGTTTATTTAAAGAGTTACTTTTATAGTTAACTTTGGTCAAAGTGAAAGAAAGTTACTGGAGTAGTAAAGTTAGTCTTAAGCTAGCCAAGCAAGATTAGCACCCCTCATGATTAGTGCTAGTGCTAAATACTAAAACTTGACTACTCTAGATGGGAACATGTGACTTTGAAATGAATTTGAAACCTTGGAATGATGAGTCATTCCATTGAATGATTTTTGAAGGTGAATATGACCAAGAGAATATGGTGATTTTTGATAAAACTGATATTGGTTTGAATGCGATACCTTTCCAATTTTGAGTACCCCCGCAATACCTGATTATGGGTAGGGCTTAACTGGAAGTTTATGCATCTTAGTATGGGTTCCCTCGGAACACACATCATAGGGGTTATGCCGAGGCTGCCTCCGTTGTTGAGAAATGATGTGAATTCAGGTGAATTGTAGGGCCAAGCCCTGTGCAGGTTCCCGAGTTGACGAGTTGGTCTTCACTGGGAGGCCAAGCTCATGGGGAGAGGTGCTCATACTAGGGTTTGTAAGTGAAAGGTTATGGTTGATGATCCGCGTACTGTGTTACGATGATTCGGGGTTATCCCCACGGATGAAATCAAATGTTGTGGCCCAAGTGTGCAACCTCTGCAGAGTGTAAACCTATTCGAATAGTCGTGTCCACGGTTACGGACGGTTGGAAAGGCCATACAGTTTCCGGTGTCAGAGTCTTGAAAAATGTTGGTGAAATGAAAGGTGAATTTGTGACTTGATTTTTGAATCACACCAATGTTGTGGGAATGACACTAATGTTCCCACTTGAGTTAGTTAGCACATGAATAAGTCTTTTCTCAAATACTTGTGAACTAAAATTGGCTTTATGCAAATAAACTAGAGCTTAGCACCCCTTACTAGAATTGTTAGCACTTACATTAGTATTAGTTTGCGAGTACTTTAAAGTACTCACGGCCGTGATCCCCGGCTATTCAAATGGCCAGACTATGAAGAGGAGCAGAACTATCAAGATGACGGCAACCAAGATGTCTACGACAACTAGGGAATCTTCTGACGTCAGACGTTGGCCTGTGGACTAGAGAGTCCATTCTATTTACGCTTCCGCTATGAACTTATGTATGTCCGTTGATCAGTAGATCAACTATTTGTGTAATATTGGATCAGGTGATCTATTTGTAAGACGACTATGGTATGTAATGAATGATGACTTATGATATTCAACTGTTATGTCTCGCAACAACAATATTCCTGGGATTGCGAGGTATGGCATAACAGGCATCTGGACTGAAAAATCCGGGTGTTGACACCTGCTTCCCTCTGCGAAGGGCCTTTCTTTTACTTTATGTTGAGTCAGTTTACCTACTTCCTTCTAACTTAGAAGCAAACACTTGTGTCAACTGTGTGCATTGATTCTTACATGCTTGCTTATTGCACTCATCATATTACTTCGTGTTGACAATTATCCATGAGATATACATGTTGAAAGTTGAAAGCAATTGCTGAAACTTAAATCTTCCTTTGTGTTGCTTCAAAACCTTCTATTAAGAATCTATTGCTTTATGAGTTAACTCTTATGCAAGACTTTTTGATGCTTGTCTTGAAAGTACTATTTATGAAAAGTTTTTGCTATATGATTCAGTTGTTTAGTCATTATCTATTTATTAGTAAACTATAGACCATTGCTTTGAGTCACTTCATTCATCTCATATGCTTTACAATAGTATTGATCAAGATTATGTTGGTAGCATGTCACTCCAGAAATTATCTTTTTTATCGTTTACCTACTCGAGGGCAAGTAGGAACTAAGCTTGGGGATGCTTGATACGTCTCCAACGTATCTATAATTTCTTATGTTCCATGCTAGTTTTATGACAATACCTACATGTTTTATTCATACTTTATATCATTTTTATGCATTTTCCGGGACTAACCTATTAACAAGATGCCGAAGCGCCAGTTCTCGTTTTCTGCTGTTTTTGGTTTCAGAAATTCTACACAGGAAATATTCTCGGAATTGGAAAAAACAAAATCCCACGGCCCTATTTTCCATGGAGGGTTCCAGAACATCGAAGAAGAGTCAGAGAGGGCCAGTAGGGGGGCCACCCCATCGGGAGGCGCGACACCACCTCCTTGCGCACCCAGGTGTGGGGAGCCCACCCCCTGGCTCCCCCGACGCTGCCTCTTCGCCTATATATTCCTTCGTATCGGAAAACCCTAGTACCGAGAGCCAAAATACGAGAAAAGTTCCGGAGACGCCGCCGCCGTCAACCCCATCTCGGGGGTTCGAAGATCACCTCCGGCACCCTGCCGGAGAGGGGAATCATCACCGGAGGGCTCTACATCACCATGCCCGCCTCCGGATTGATGCGTGAGTAGTTCATCCTTGGACTATGGGTCCATAGTAGTAGCTAGATGGTTGTCTTCTCCTATTGTGCCATCATGTTTAGATCTTGTGAGCTGCCTACCATGATCAAGATCATCTATTTGTAATGCTACATGTTGTGTTTGTTGGGATCCGATGAATATGGAATAGTATGTAAAGTTGATTATTGATCTATCATATATGTTATTTATGATCTTGCATGCTATCTGTTTCTAGTAGAGGCTCTGGCCAAGTTGATACTTGTAACTTCAAGAGGGGGTATTTATGCTAGATAGTGGGTTCATGCCTCCATTGAATGCGGGACGAGTGACGAGAAAGTTCTAAGGTTGTGGATGTGTTGTTGCCACTAGGGATAAAACATCAATGCTTTGTCTAAGGATATTTATGTTGTTTACATTACGCACAGTACTTAATGCAATTGTCTATTGTTTGCAACTTAATACTGGAAGGGGTGCGGATGCTAACCCGAAGGTGGACTTTTTAGGCATAGATGCATGCTGGATAGCGGTCTATGTTCTTTGTCGTAATGCCCTAAGTAAATCTCATAGTAGTCATCATGATATGTATGTGCATTGTTATGCCCTCTCTATTTGTCAATTGCCCAAGCTGTAATTTGTTCACCCAACATGTTATTTATCTTATTGGAGAGACACCACTAGTGAACTGTGGACCCCGGTCCATTCTTTTACATCTGAAATACAACCTACCGCAATCATTGTTCTCTCGTTGTTCTTTGCAAGCAAACATCATTCTCCACACCATACGTTTAATCCTTTGTTTTCAGCAAGCCGGTGAGATTGACAACCTCACTGTTAAGTTGGGGCAAAGTATTTTGATTGTGTTGTGCAGGTTCCACGTTGGCGCCGGAATCTCTGGTTTTGCGCCGCACTACACTCCTTCACCAACAAACTTCACGTGGCCTTCATCTCCTACTGGTTCGATAACCTTGGTTTCTTATTGAGGGAAAACTTGCTGTTGTACGCATCATACCTTCCTCTTACCGTCACAAGCAAGCAGGCTGCTTGTACCAGAACACCATCCATGCCTTGCCCCTTCGCAGCTCCAAACACCGTCGCCATGCTCGACCTAACCCGTGCGCCTCGGACTCGATCGCTCGCTACAAAAGGAGGCCACCCTAGCTCCAACTCTTCACACCAATCGACTCCTCCCATCTCAGAACCCCTCCTCTAGCCTCGCCTCGCCTCAATTTCCACCGTAGACCACCAATTGCTCGCCGGAGTGCTGCGGAGCCGCCGCGGAAGAAGAAGAGGATTGGCGCCACCCCAGGAGCTACTGCTTGTACCAGAAGGACCGCCGTCGTCAACAACTTTGCCGTGCATCAACGTCGCTCATCGCCGGCCACTGGTTAGCCCTCCGACCCCCTGCTGCTCGGTGCTAGTGAGCTCGTGCTCGTCGTCGACGACGACGCACACGAGCCGTTAGATTGCCATCTAATCCAACGCCTCCTGTTGATCCATACCGCTTCGGGTTTAAAGAGTCACTGACCCGTGGAGCCCACTGTCAGGCGGCCTGCTCGTACGAGACACGCAGTGGGCCGGCCCGTTTCCTTTTCTCCCCTTGGCCCAGTTTCGTTTCCCGCGCAAGCCCAGCTATTCAAATTCGAATAAATCAATTTAGTTTGAATTCAATACTGGTGTCCTCTTCAAAATTTAATAGCACAAAATCTACTGAGCCAAATTTTATGAATTTCATGTTGTTGGAAAGCTTATGAAAATCTCTAACCAACTACAATGGTCTCAACCCTAGATCTTCTGTAGAAGTCATGTAGTAAAAAGAACAAGTCAATACCTTTTTCAAATTCAAAAAATTATTAAAAATCAACCCTAAATGATTTTGAGTTGATTCCAACTCTCATAATTCACATTTCACATACTCTACATGAATATGTAAAAACATAGCATATTTTTACATGATCATGGGCTAGAGCAAAATAATGGCTATGTGGCCATTTCTAGTCCATTTAAATTACTCAAAATTATTTATTAAATAGTATGAGAGGTTTCCTCTCATGTAAATCATTGTCTCAAGTAATCCAATATGAGGAAATAGCTTTGGTATAAAGAACCTCATATTTAATTACTTGGTGATATTAAATTGTTCCATAGTAGTGTTTAAATTGCATGAGGTGTAATACCCCATTTAAATCATTTTTCCCAAATGATAAATGTGAAGTGTTGACCTTGGTCAACATGAACTCACACTTATTAATTGAGGAGATTAAATCTTAATAAGATTCAATGAGAGTAAATTATTTCTCAAAAGAAAGTAAATAGAAACCCTAAACCATAATTCAATAAGAGGAAATTATTCTTCTTACAAGTAAACAAAGCCAACCACCTTGTCAATAATGTTGTGATGCTAGGATAGCTTGTGTGATCCCGTGAGTGTTAAGTCTAGCACTTAAGCATTGATTGGTGATTGTATACCTCGTATCCGTTTATAGACGCTAGTACCGAAGACTACCAGGAGGAGGAGGTCTTCTACGAGGAAGAAGAAGAAAACTTTGATCATTGTACCACTCAAGGCAAGCTATACTCTTGCAAGTTACCCTAATGCAAAGCTCTACTAGAGCAAGGCATCATTGCACTATTAATTTATGTTTAATGATCCAATCCCAAGTTTTTATTCTTGCAAGCTTTTACTTTGATTATGAAAGCTTACTTTTGTAGTTAACTTTGGTCTAAGTATAGAGTACTAAAAGAGTATCAAGTTTAGCCTAGAGAGCTACAAGTTAGTTAGCATCCCTCATGACTAGTTGCTAGTGCTAAAACTAAAATTGACTACTCTAGATGGGAACTGTTGGAGATATGCCCAAGAGGCAATAATAAAAGTGGTTATTATATATCTTTATGTTTATGATAAATGTTTATATACCATGCTATAATTGTATTAACCGAAACATTGATACATGTGTGATATGTAAACAACAAAGAGTCCCTAGTATGCCTCTTAACTAGCTTGTTGATTAATGGATGGTTAGTTTCATAATCATGAACATTGGATGTTATTAATAACAAGGTTATATCATTGTATGAATGATGTAATGGACACACCCAATTAAGCGTAGCATAAGATCTCGTCATTAAGTTATTTGCTATAAGCTTTCGATACATAGTTACCTAGTCCTTATGACCATGAGATCATATAAATCACTTATACCGGAAAGGTACTTTGATTACATCAAACACCATTGCGTAAATGGGTGGCTATAAAGGTGGGATTAAGTATCCGGAAAGTATGAGTTGAGGCATATGGATCAACAGTGGGATTTGTCCATCCCGATGACGGATAGATATACTCTGGGCCCTCTCGGTGGAATGTCGTCTAATGTCTTGCAAGCATATGAATAAGTTCATAAGAGACCACATACCACGGTACAAGTAAAGAGTACTTGTCAGGAGACGAGGTTGAACAAGGTATAGAGTGATACCGAAGATCAAACCTCGGACAAGTAAAATATCGCGAGACAAAGGGAATTGGTATTGTATGTGAATGGTTCATTCGATCACTAAAGTCATCGTTGAATATGTGGGAGCCATTATGGATCTCCAGATCCCGCTATTGGTTATTGGTCGGAGTGAGTACTCAACCATGTCCGCATAGTTCACGAACCGTAGGGTGACACACTTAAAGTTGGATGTTGAAATGGTAGTACTTGAATATGGAATGAAGTTCGAATATTTGTTCGGAGTCCCGGATGAGATCCCGGACATCACGAGGAGTTCCGGAATGGTGCGGAGAATAAGATTCATATATAGGATGTCATTTTATGTGAATTAAAATGTCGCGGAAGGTTCTATGGAAGGTTCTAGAAGGTTCTAGAAAAGTCCGGAAGAAACCACCAAAGAAGGTGGAGTCCACATGGGACTCCACCTCCATGGCCAGCCAACCCTAGTGGGGGAGGAGTCCCAAGTGGACTCCCCCTTAGGGGGCCGGCCACCCCCCCCCATATGGGAGGTGGAACTCCCACCTTTGGTGGGAGTCCTAGCTTGGCTAGGTTTCCCTCTCCTATGGAAGGTTTTTGGTTCGGGTCTTATTCGAAGACTTGGACACCAACTCTTGGGAATCCACCTATATAATGAGGGGCCAAGGGAGGGGGCCGGCCACCCCAAGACCACAACCCGGCCGCCCCTTTGAGTGGCCGGCCACCCCCTCCCAAACCCTAGCCGCCCCCCTCTCCTCCATATCTTCCGCGTAGCTTTAGCGAAGCTCCGCCGAAGTTCTCCACCGCCACCGACACCACACCGTCGTGCTGTCGGATTCAAGAGGAGCTACTACTTCCGCTGCCCGCTGGAACGGGAGGTGTACGTCGTCTTCATCAACAACCGAACGTGTGACCGAGTACGGAGGTGCTGCCCGTTCGTGGCGCCGGAACCGATCGTGATCAAGATCTTCTACGCGCTTTTGCAAGCGGCAAGTGAACGTCTACCGCAGCAACAATAGCCTCATCTTGTAGGCTTTGGAATCTCTTCAAGGGTGAGACTCGATACCCCCTCATTGCTACCGTCTTCTAGATTGCATCTTGGCTTGGATTGCGTGTTCGCGGTAGGAAAATTTTTGTTTTCTATGCAACGTTATCCTACAGTGGTATCGTAGCCGTGTCTATGCATACATGGTTGCACGAGTAGAACACAATGGTTTTGTGGGCGTTGATGCTCTTGTTATCTTTAGTTGAGTACTTTGCATCTTTATGGCATAGTGGGATGAAGCGGCTCGGACTAACTTTACATGACCGCGTTCATGAGACTTGTTCCTCGTTCGACATGCAACTTGTATTGCATAAGAGGCTTTGCGGGTGTCTGTCTCTCCTACTATAGTAAAGATTCAATTTACTCTTCTATTGACAACATTAGTATAAACGTTGTGGTTCATGTTCGTAGGTAGATTAAATCTATATCGAAAACCCTAAACCACGTAAAATATGCAAACCAAATTAGAGAGCGTCTAACTTGTTTTTGCAGGGTTTGGTGATGTGATATGGCCATAATATGATGATGAATATGTATGAGATGATCATTATTGTATTATGGCAACCGGCAGGAGCCTTATGGTTGTCTTTAAATTTCATGTTGAGTAGTATTTCAAAGTAGTTGTAATAGTTGCTACATGGAGGACAATCATGGAGACGGCGCCATTGACCTTGACGCTACGCCAACGATGATGGAGATCATGCCCGAAGATGATGGAGATCATGTCCGTGCTTTGGAGATGAAGATCAAAGGCGCAAAGACAAAAGGGCCATATCATATCACATATGAACTGCATGTGATGTTAATCCTTTTATGCATCTTATTTTGCTTAGATTGCGACGGTAGCATTATAAGATGATCCCTCACTAAAATCTCAAGATAATAAAGTGTTCATCCTTAGTATCACCGTTATCATGTCTTGTCGTTTCGAAGCATCTCGTGATGATCGGGTGTGATAGATTCAATAAGTACATACAACGGGTGCAAGACAGTTTTGCACATGCGGATACTAAGGTGGCCTTGACGAGCCTAGCATGTACAGACATGGTCTCGGAACACATGATACCGAAAGGTAGAGCATGAATCATATGGTTGATATGATGAACACTTTGAGTGTTCGCCATTGAAATCACACCTTTTCTCGTGATGATCGGGTTTAGGTGCGGTAGATTTGGTTCGTGTGATCACTAAGACAATGCGAGGGATATTGTTTTGAGTGGGAGTTCACCTAGATTTTTAATTATGTTGAATTAAAATTTGAACTCAATTTGTCATAAACTTAGTCTAAACTATTGCAAATATATGTTGTAGAGATGGCGTCCCCAATCAATTTTAACCGAGTTCCTAGAGAAAGAAAAGCTTAAGAGCAACGGTAGCAACTTCACCGACTGGTTCCGTCATGTGAGGATCTTCCTCTCCGGCGGAAATCTGCAATATGTGCTTGATGCACCGCTAGGTGACCCTCCTGCAGAAACTGAAACCGATGAAGTAAAAGCTGTTTACGAGACTCGGAAAACTCGGTACTCTCAAGTTCAGTGTGCCATCCTGTGCAGTCTGGAATCCGATCTTCAAAAAACGTTTTGAGCATCACGATCCTCATGAGTTGATGAATGAGCTGAAAGCTATATTTGAGACTCATGCGGCCGTGGAATGCTATGAAGCATCGAAACATTTCTTCAGCTGTATGATGGAAGAAGGCGGCTCCATTAGTGAGCACATGCTCGCCATGACCGGGCATGCGAAGAAACTCAGTGACTTGGGAATAGTGATTCCTAACAGATCGGGGATTAATCGTGTCCTTCAATCACTGCCACCAAGTTACAAGAACTTTGTGATGAACTACAATATGCGTAACATGAACAAGGAGTTACCCGAACTCTTTGGCATGCTAAAAGCTGCCGAGATTGAGATCAAGAAAGAGCACCAAGTGTTGATGGTCAACAAGACCACCGCTTCAAGAAACAGGGCAAGTCTAAGGGAAAATTCAAGAAGGGTGGCAAGAAAGCTGCCACGCCTCCTATGAAATCTAAGAACGGCCCTAAGCCTGATGCTGAGTGCTATTACTGCAAGGAGAAGGGACACTGGAAGCGTAATTGCTCCAAGTATCTGGCTGATCTGAAAAGCGGCCTTGTCAAGAAGAAGAAAGAAGGTATATCTGATATACATGTTATAGATGTTCATTTTACTGGTTCTCGTTCTAGTACCAGGGTATTTGATACTGGTTCGGTTGCTCATATTTGTAACTTGAAACAGGAACTAAAGAATAAACGACAACTGCTGAAAGATGAAGTGACGATGCGCGTTGGAAACGGATCCAAGGTCAATGTGATCGCAGTCGGCACACTTCCTCTACATCTACCTTCGGGATTAGTTTTAAGCCTAAATAATTGTTATTATGTACCTGCGTTGAGCATGAACATTATACCTGGATCTTGTTTAATGCAAGACGGTTATTCATTCAAGTCCGAGAATATTGGTTGTTCTATTTTTATGAATAATATCTTTTATGGTCGAGCACCTGAAAAGAATGGCTTATTTCTGTTAGATCTCGATAGTAGTGATACGCATATACATAACATTGATGCTAAACGAATTAAATTGAATGATAATTCTACTTATATGTGGCACTGTCGCCTTGGTCATATTGGAGTGAAACGCATGAAGAAACTCCATACTGATGGATTACTTGAATCACTTGACTTTGAGTCACTTGATAGATGCGAAGCATGTCTAATGGGAAAAATGACTAAGACTCCATTTTCCGGTATGATGGAGCGAGCTACCGACTTATTGGAAATCATACATACCGATGTGTGCGGACCAATGAGCGTAGCATCGCGCGGTGGTTATCGTTATGTTCTAACCTTCACGGATGATCCGAGTAGATATGGGTATATCTATTTCATGAAACATAAATCCGAAACTTTTGAGAAGTTTAAGGAATTCCAAAGTGAAGTAGAAAATCAACGTAACAAGAAGATTAAATTTCTACGATCCGATCGCGGAGGTGAATATCCGAGTTATGAGTTTGGCATGCATTTAAAGAAATGCGGAATACTTTCACAATTGACACCGCCGGGAACACCACAACGAAACGGTGTGTCCGAACGTCGTAATCGAACTCTCTTAGATATGGTTCGTTCTATGATGTCTCTTACTCGATTTGCCGTTATCATTTTGGAGTTATGCATTAGAGACAGCCGCATTCACTTTAAATAGAGCACCATCAAAATCCGTAGAAACGACACCGTATGAATTATGGTTTAATAAGAAACCTAAGCTGTCGTTCCTTAAAGTTTGGGGTTGCGAAGCCTATGTAAAAAAGTTACAACCGTACATGCTAGAACCCAAAGCGGAGAAATGCGTCTTCATAGGTGTAATGTCCCAGGTTTAGAGACGATCGAGGGGTAGATTTTAGAAAGGGATGTGCATTGCATAGTAAATTCTGGGGAAATTTCGCGCTTTTAAACAAAAACTGCATCGAAGTGGGACAAGTTTCTCTCTCGACACCTTACAGGGTTAGGGTTTCAAGAGTGCGACAAACTTGCATCTCACTTCACTAGTTTAGGGTTTTGAGAAGAGAGGGGAGAGTTTGCATGATTGAATTCTAAATAAAGTAACATGGTTGAATTCAAACCAATGATGAATTTGAATTTCAACTTCAAATATTAAATAATTACCCTAATATTGAATTGTGAGGAAATTCATTAAGTAAATAATAAATAATCAACAATATGAGCAATCAAAGTAAAGTAAAGCTCATTAGAGAAAAACCTTGAGCTTTATTGATCATCACACAATTTACATTGTCATTACAATATTCATAAGAGAAAAGAAATGAATAATACAACATATTACAAGAATTGCTCAAATAAGAAAAAGAAGATTTCAAATAATGACCTATCCTAAATTACAAGTCTAGTTTCATAAAGATGATTGAATCTGATGATCTTCATCTTCACTTGATTACACTCTTGATTCCCTGCACAAAATCACAACAAAAAGAAGTTATGCCAAGTGGCATAGCCACTTGGCAGGTTAGAAATCAAATGAAAATAGGAGAATGATCAGATAGGACCAAAGTGGCCGAGCTGATCCATGCCACAGCCAAGTTCCAGGACCAGGTGCATAGCACATGTCTACACACACACACAGCCTGCTCACGGGGCTGTGTGCATGCGACACACACACACAAGGTGAGTCACCAAAGTGACAAGCAAGAGCCGTCGACCAGGGAGAGCAAGAGAGCACCATATATAACCTTTTCAGAGCCAAACCCTAGCCATTTGCTTCATCCATCGACAGGCAGCAGTGGTAAGTCACCAAGAACACTAAGAACAACTAGAACAAGAGGAACAGCCAGTGCTGTTCAATCTGTTCAACCTCACCACTGAAGCAAAACAAGATCACCAGGAGGAGCAGGACAAGTAAACCAACCACGAGTTCATCACAGAAGCAAAACCTCTACATCAACAAATCATCTAGGAGCTGGAGTGAGGTATAAACAAGATCAACCTGAGCAAAACTCTGTTTTGCTCATAAATAAGCATACACTTGCATCACAGAAGCAAAGTGGGTATGAAACCCTGTTTGCATCATCATTTGGCTACTAAGCCTTTTGGTGCAAGCAAACTAGAGAACAGACAGTGGGAGATTTCCAAGGGGAACATTGGCATGTCAACAAGATGACATACCAGAGAAATCCAACCTGGATTAATCCCTAACTAGCCATTCCAAAATCATCTAGCACCTAAGATATTAGACATATCCTGTCTATTTTTGTTGTCAACAGTAAAGGTACTGGAAAACCAACATGGTTACTTCCAGCGAGTTATCCATCAAATCACAGCCAGCCAACAAATAGGGGAGCTACCCTAGGGCAGCACAAGACTACTGCCAGGGTCACCTCAAACCCTAGATCAACCACACAAACAAGCCAAATGCATATATCATCACCCTGATTGGGTTCAAAGAAGGGCTAGGGTTCCCAATCACTGTGGGCATCCATCTAGCCTAATCCAACCAACTGTGATGATCATCATCGTATAGTTCACATCAATTATCCACCGAATTAATTAAAGCAACATAGATAATTGAGATTAACAAGTAAATCATAAAACGGACCCATGCTAATGATCCAATGGATCACCGCAAGTGTCGACAGATGCTTGAGCAAGCACTTGCACTAATCAGTGCCACACACATACATAGAATCAAGTAACAGACATGGCACGAGCAACAATTACATCATATACCGACCAACGATTAATGAGCACATGAACACCAGAGCCTGCCATAGCATGCTAGAGCATGCTAGAGCATCATTAAGCAACAGAGCAAG
This sequence comes from Lolium rigidum, assembly GCF_022539505.1. Lineage (NCBI taxonomy): Eukaryota > Viridiplantae > Streptophyta > Magnoliopsida > Poales > Poaceae > Lolium > Lolium rigidum. Next base: position 49,814,115 of record NC_061512.1, on the reverse strand, counting down.
GACCATATATCTAATTGGCCACAGATAATCAACACATGAACCAGCCAATAAGATCAGCCACAAAAATTGAACAATTGCATCACAGATAAGTGAATAGAGCTTTATAATTGTATCCAGAAGCACTCCATCAAGGGATGGAGTTGTTAATGCAACAGCTAGGCTCAATTGACATGTCCAGCGATTAGAGCACATATAATAGCACATCTGGAGCACTGGCACTTGCCAAAGGCAAGGATCATCACAGGATGATCAAGCCAAGAGCAATCTATGGCATATACGGAGAGGAATTTTATACGAGAGAATCGATAGGAATCACTAGATTACACAGAGCACCACATCATGCTCGGGAGCAATAATTCATAAGTCGCATCGGCAAGCAATTGAGCAAGAACGAGTAGCACGAGCAACCCAAGCGAGGTAGCGACGAGCAAAACAGCACGAGCAGAACAAGGCAGACATCACGGCATGGCCGCACCTCTATGAGGCACGGCAAGCCGGAGATCGAACTAGACGGAGAAGAGGAAGGGAAGGAGTAGAACGAGGCAAAGGAGAGAGAGCGAGGAGGTGGCGCACATACCCGGGGCTAGCGAGACGAGCGGATGCGGCCATGGCGGCCACGGCGGCGCGCGCCGAGTGCTCGGTAGCACCCGGCCAGGCCGGGCCATGCGCCGACAAGCGCCGTAGCGCCCCACACCACCGTGGCGAGGCCCACGGCGGCGCCACCGCGCACGGAGCCCGAGTGAGCGAGCGGGATCACCACGATCCCGTAACCCTAGCCGCCGCAAGGGAGGTCGAAGACGAGCCGGAGCAGCACCGCTCTAGATCGACGCGGATGAAGATGACCGCCGTCGTGAGGCGCGTCGATTGCGCATCATGGCGGGGGCCAGTTCCGGCGGAGCTCGCCGGAATCGAGCGGCGACGGCGGTGGCGACGCGAATCGCCAGAGAGGGATTAGGGTTAGGGTTCGGTCGCGCGTGAGAGGAAGAGAGAGGAGTGGAGCTGGTCGAGCCGGACCAGGCCGGTCGGTTCGACCTAACCCACTCGGGTTCCACCGACGAGGTGGGCCCGGGGGCAAAAGGACTTTTCATAATTCCATAAAAACATGAAACTTTGAAATTCAATGGAAAATTATTAAAAGCTCTTAAAAATAACTTAAAAATATGAAAAAGAATCAGCATGAAATTCTCTATTT